>NW_027138385.1:1200000-1500000 GCF_035084215.1 Heptranchias perlo | reverse complement strand
ATATGTTCATTTGCTGAAAACCATCAAAACCACGAAAAGTTCTTGTATTTGAAGATAAAATCTTTTTGCTTTGAAGAAGAAAGATCTCGCTGACTGAAATAAGTTCATTAGATGAAAACCAACAAAATTTGACAAGAACCACGAAAACTTCTTGTATTTTAAGATAATATCTTACGCTATTAAAGAAAAAACTTCTGGCTCGCTGAAATATGTTCATTTGCTGAAAACCATAAAAACCACGAAAAGTTCTTGTATTTGAAGATAAAATCTTTTTGCTTTGAAGAAGAAAGATCTAGCTGACTGAAATAAGTTCATGAGATGAAAACCAACAAAAATTGACAAGAACCACGAAAAGTTCTTGTATTTTAAGATAAAATCTTACTCTGTTAAAGAAAAAACTCCCAGCTCGCTGAAATATGTTCATTTGCTGAAAAACAACAAAACCGCGAAAAGTTCTTGTATTTGAAGATAAAATCTTTTTGCTTTGAAGAAGAAAGATCTAGCTGACTGAAATAAGTTCATTGGATGAAAACCAACAAAAATTGACAAGAACCACGAAAAGTTCTTGTATTTTAAGATAAAATCTTAGGCTATTAAAGAAAAAACTCCTAGCTCGCTGAAATATGTTCATTTGCTGAAAACCAACAAAACCACGAAAAGTTCTTGTATTTGAAGATAAAATCTTTTTTCTTTGAAGAAGAAAGATCTAGCTGACTGAAATAAGTTCATTAGATGAAAACCAACAAAAATTGACAAGAACCACGAAAAGTTCTTGTATTTTAAGATAAAATCTTACTCTATTAAGGAAAAACTTCCAGCTCGCTGAAATATGTTCATTTGCTGAAAACCATCAAAACCACGAAAAGTTCTTGAATTTGAAGATAAAATCTTTTTGCTTTGAAGAAGAAAGATCTAGCTGACTGAAATAAGTTCATTAGATGAAAACCAACAAAAATTGACAAGAACCACGAAAAGTTCTTGTATTTTAAGATAAAATCTTACTCTATTAAGGAAAAAACTTCCAGCTCGCTGAAATATGTTCATTTGCTGAAAACCATCAAAACCACGAAAAGTTCTTGTATTTGAAGATAAAATCTTTTTGCTTTGAAGAAGAAAGATCTAGCTGACTGAAATAAGTTCATTAGATGAAAACCAACAAAATTTGACAAGAACCACGAAAACTTCTTGTATTTTAAGATAATATCTTACGCTATTAAAGAAAAAACTTCTGGCTCGCTGAAATATGTTCATTTGCTGAAAACCAACAAAACCACGAAAAGTTCTTGTATTTGAAGATAAAATCTTTTTGCTTTGAAGAAGAAAGATCTAGCTGACTGAAATAAGTTCATTAGATGAAAACCAACAAAAATTGACAAGAACCACGAAAAGTTCTTGTATTTTAAGATAAAATCTTACTCTGTTAAAGAAAAAACTCCCAGCTCGCTGAAATATGTTCATTTGCTGAAAAAGAACAAAACCGCGAAAAGTTCTTGTATTTGAAGATAAAATCTTTTTGCTTTGAAGAAGAAAGATCTAGCTGACTGAAATAAGTTCATTGGATGAAAACCAACAAAAATTGACAAGAACCACGAAAAGTTCTTGTATTTTAAGATAAAATCTTACGCTATTAAAGAAAAAACTCCCAGCTCGCTGAAATATGTTCATTTGCTGAAAACCAACAAAACCACGAAAAGTTCTTGAATTTGAAGATAAAATCTTTTTGCTTTGAAGAAGAAAGATCTAGCTGACTGAAATAAGTTCATTAGATGAAAACCAACAAAAATTGACAAGAACCACGAAAAGTTCTTGTATTTTAAGATAAAATCTTACGCTATTAAAGAAAAAACTCCCAGCTCGCTGAAATATGTTCTTTTGCTGAAAACCATCAAAACCACGAAAAGTTCTTGAATTTGAAGATAAAATCTTTTTGCTTTGAAGAAGAAAGATCGAGCTGACTGAAATAAGTTCATTAGATGAAAACCAACAAAAATTGACAAGAACTACAAAAAGTTCTTGTATTTTAAGATAAAATCTTACTCTATTAAGGAAAAAACTTCCAGCTCGCTGAAATATGTTCATTTGCTGAAAACCATCAAAACCACGAAAAGTTCTTGTATTTGAAGATAAAATCTTTTTGCTTTGAAGAAGAAAGATCTAGCTGACTGAAATAAGTTCATTGGATGAAAACCAACAAAAATTGACAAGAACCACGAAAAGTTCTTGTATTTTAAGATAAAATCTTACTCTATTAAGGAAAAAACTTCCAGCTCGCTGAAATATGTTCATTTGCTGAAAACCATCAAAACCACGAAAAGTTCTTGTATTTGAAGATAAAATCTTTTTGCTTTGAAGAAGAAAGATCTAGCTGACTGAAATAAGTTCATTAGATGAAAACCAACAAAAATTGACAAGAACCACGAAAAGTTCTTGTATTTTAAGATAAAATCTTACTCTGTTAAGGATAAAAATTTCCAGCTCACTGAAATATGTTCATTTGCTGAAAACCATCAAAACCACGAAAAGTTCTTGTATTTGAAGATAAAATCTTTTTGCTTTGAAGAAGAAAGATCTAGCTGACTGAAATAAGTTCATGAGATGAAAACCAACAAAAATTGACAAGAACCACGAAAAGTTCTTGTATTTTAAGATAAAATCTTACTCTATTCAGGAAAAAACTTCCAGCTCGCTGAAATATGTTCATTTGCTGAAAACCATCAAAACCACGAAAAGTTCTTGTATTTGAAGATAAAATCTTTTTGCTTTGAAGAAGAAAGATCGAGCTGACTGAAATAAGTTCATTCGATGAAAACCAACAAAAATTGACAAGAACCACGAAAAGTTCTTGTATTTTAAGATAAAATCTTAGGCTATTAAAGAAAAAACTCCCAGCTCGCTGAAATATGTTCATTTGCTGAAAACCAACAAAACCACGAAAAGTTCTTGTATTTGAAGATAAAATCTTTTTTCTTTGAAGAAGAAAGATCTAGCTGACTGAAATAAGTTCATTAGATGAAAACCAACAAAAATTGACAAGAACCACGAAAAGTTCTTGTATTTTAAGATAAAATCTTACTCTATTAAGGAAAAACTTCCAGCTCGCTGAAATATGTTCATTTGCTGAAAACCATCAAAACCACGAAAAGTTCTTGAATTTGAAGATAAAATCTTTTTGCTTTGAAGAAGAAAGATCTAGCTGACTGAAATAAGTTCATTAGATGAAAACCAACAAAAATTGACAAGAACCACGAAAAGTTCTTGTATTTTAAGATAAAATCTTACTCTATTAAGGAAAAAACTTCCAGCTCGCTGAAATATGTTCATTTGCTGAAAACCATCAAAACCACGAAAAGTTCTTGTATTTGAAGATAAAATCTTTTTGCTTTGAAGAAGAAAGATCTAGCTGACTGAAATAAGTTCATTAGATGAAAACCAACAAAATTTGACAAGAACCACGAAAACTTCTTGTATTTTAAGATAATATCTTACGCTATTAAAGAAAAAACTTCTGGCTCGCTGAAATATGTTCATTTGCTGAAAACCAACAAAACCACGAAAAGTTCTTGTATTTGAAGATAAAATCTTTTTGCTTTGAAGAAGAAAGATCTAGCTGACTGAAATAAGTTCATTAGATGAAAACCAACAAAAATTGACAAGAACCACGAAAAGTTCTTGTATTTTAAGATAAAATCTTACTCTGTTAAAGAAAAAACTCCCAGCTCGCTGAAATATGTTCATTTGCTGAAAAAGAACAAAACCGCGAAAAGTTCTTGTATTTGAAGATAAAATCTTTTTGCTTTGAAGAAGAAAGATCTAGCTGACTGAAATAAGTTCATTGGATGAAAACCAACAAAAATTGACAAGAACCACGAAAAGTTCTTGTATTTTAAGATAAAATCTTACGCTATTAAAGAAAAAACTCCCAGCTCGCTGAAATATGTTCATTTGCTGAAAACCAACAAAACCACGAAAAGTTCTTGTATTTGAAGATAAAATCTTTTTTCTTTGAAGAAGAAAGATCCAGCTGACTGAAATAAGTTCATTAGATGAAAACCAACAAAAATTGACAAGAACCACGAAAAGTTGTTGTATTTTAAGATAAAATCTTACACTCTTCAGGAAAAACTTCCAGCTCGCTGAAATATGTTCTTTTGCTGAAAACCATCAAAACCACGAAAAGTTCTTGAATTTGAAGATAAAATCTTTTTGCTTTGAAGAAGAAAGATCGAGCTGACTGAAATAAGTTCATTAGATGAAAACCAACAAAAATTGACAAGAACTACAAAAAGTTCTTGTATTTTAAGATAAAATCTTACTCTATTAAGGAAAAAACTTCCAGCTCGCTGAAATATGTTCATTTGCTGAAAACCATCAAAACCACGAAAAGTTCTTGTATTTGAAGATAAAATCTTTTTGCTTTGAAGAAGAAAGATCTAGCTGACCGAAATAAGTTCATTGGATGAAAACCAACAAAAATTGACAAGAACCACGAAAAGTTCTTGTATTTTAAGATAAAATCTTACTCTATTAAGGAAAAAACTTCCAGCTCGCTGAAATATGTTCATTTGCTGAAAACCATCAAAACCACGAAAAGTTCTTGTATTTGAAGATAAAATCTTTTTGCTTTGAAGAAGAAAGATCTAGCTGACTGAAATAAGTTCATTAGATGAAAACCAACAAAAATTGACAAGAACCACGAAAAGTTCTTGTATTTTAAGATAAAATCTTACTCTGTTAAGGATAAAAATTTCCAGCTCACTGAAATATGTTCATTTGCTGAAAACCATCAAAACCACGAAAAGTTCTTGTATTTGAAGATAAAATCTTTTTGCTTTGAAGAAGAAAGATCTAGCTGACTGAAATAAGTTCATGAGATGAAAACCAACAAAAATTGACAAGAACCACGAAAAGTTCTTGTATTTTAAGATAAAATCTTACTCTATTCAGGAAAAAACTTCCAGCTCGCTGAAATATGTTCATTTGCTGAAAACCATCAAAACCACGAAAAGTTCTTGTATTTGAAGATAAAATCTTTTTGCTTTGAAGAAGAAAGATCGAGCTGACTGAAATAAGTTCATTCGATGAAAACCAACAAAAATTGACAAGAACCACGAAAAGTTCTTGTATTTTAAGATAAAATCTTACGCTATTAAAGAAAAAACTCCCAGCTCGCTGAAATATGTTAATTTGCTGAAAACCAACAAAACCACGAAAAGTTCTTGTATTTGAAGATAAAATCTTACTCTATTAAGGAAAAAACTTCCAGCTCGCTGAAATATGTTCATTTGCTGAAAACCATCAAAACCACCAAAAGTTCTTGTATTTGAAGATAAAATCTTTTTGCTTTGACGAAGAAAGATCTGAATGACTGAAATTAGTTCATTAGATGAAAACCAACAAAAATTGACAAGAACCATGAAAAGTTCTTGTATTTTAAGATAAAATCTTACTCTATTCAGGAAAAAACTTCCAGCTCGCTGAAATATGTTCATTTGCTGAAAACCATCAAAACCACGAAAAGTTCTTGTATTTGAAGATAAAATCTTTTTGCTTTGAAGAAGAAAGATCTAGCTGACTGAAATAAGTTCATCAGATGAAAACCAACAAAAATTGACAAGAACCACGAAAAGTTCTTGTATTTTAAGATAAAATCTTACTCTATGAAGGAAAAAACTTCCAGCTCGCTGAAATATGTTCATTTGCTGAAAACCATCAAAACCACGAAAAGTTCTTGTATTTGAAGATAAAATCTTTTTGCTTTGAGGAAGAAAGATCTAGCTGACTGAAATAAGTTCATTAGATGAAAACCAACAAAAATTGACAAGAACCACGAAAAGTTCTTGTATTTTAAGATAAAATCTTACGCTATTAAAGAAAAAACTTCCAGCGCGCTGAAATCTGTTCATTTGCTGAAAACCATCAAAACTACGAAAAGTTCTTGTATTTGAAGATAAAATCTTTTTGCTTTGAAGAAGAAAGATCTAGCTGACTGAAATAAGTTCATGAGATGAAAACCAACAAAAATTGACAAGAACCACGAAACGTTCTTGTATTTTAAGATAAAATCTTACTCTATTCAGGAAAAAACTTCCAGCTCGCTGAAATATGTTCATTTGCTGAAAACCATCAAAACCACGAAAAGTTCTTGTATTTGAAGATAAAATCTTTTTGCTTTGAAGAAGAAAGATCTAGCTGACTGAAATAAGTTCATTAGATGAAAACCAACAAAAATTGACAAGAACCACGAAAAGTTCTTGTATTTTAAGATAAAATCTTACGTTATTAAAGAAAAAACTTCCAGCTCGCTGAAATCTGTTCATTTGCTGAAAACCATCAAAACCACGAAAAGTTCTTGTATTTGAAGATAAAATCTTTTTGCTTTGAAGAAGAAAGATCTAGCTGACTGAAATAAGTTCATTAGATGAAAACCAACAAAAATTGACAAGAACCACGAAAAGTTCTTGTATTTTAAGATAAAATCTTAGGATATTAAATAAAAAACTTCCAGCTCGCTGAAATCTGTTCATTTGCTGAAAACCATCAAAACCACGAAAAGTTCTTGTATTTGAAGATAAAATCTTTTTTCTTTGAAGAAGAAAGATCCAGCTGACTGAAATAAGTTCATTGGATGAAAACCAACAAAAATTGAGAAGAACCACGAAAAGTTCTTGTATTTTAAGATAAAATCTTACTCTGTTAAATAAAAAACTCCCAGCTCGCTGAAATATGTTCATTTGCTGAAAAACAACAAAACCGCGAAAAGTTCTTGTATTTGAAGATAAAATCTTTTTGCTTTGAAGAAGAAAGATCTAGCTGACTGAAATAAGTTCATTAGATGAAAACCAACAAAAATTGACAAGAACCACGAAAAGTTCTTGTATTTTAAGATAAAATCTTACTCTATTAAGGAAAAAACTTCCAGCTCGCTGAAATCTGTTCATTTGCTGAAAACCAACAAAACCACCAAAAGTTCTTGTATTTGAAGATAAAATCTTTTTGCTTTGACGAAGAAAGATCTGAATGACTGAAATTAGTTCATTAGATGAAAACCAACAAAAATTGACAAGAACCATGAAAAGTTCTTGTATTTTAAGATAAAATCTTACTCTATTCAGGAAAAAACTTCCAGCTCGCTGAAATCTGTTCATTTGCTGAAAACCATCAAAACCACGAAAAGTTCTTCTATTTGAAGATAAAATCTTTTTGCTTTGAAGAAGAAAGATCTGGCTGACTGAAATAAGTTCATTAGATGAAAACCAACAAAAATTGACAAGAACCACAAAAAGTTCTTGTATTTTAAGATAAAATCTTACGCTGTTAAAGAAAAAACTCCCAGCTCGCTGAAATATGTTCATTTGCTGAAAACCAACAAAACCACGAAAAGTTCTTGTATTTGAAGATAAAATCTTTTTGCTTTGAAGAAGAAAGATCTAGCTGACTGAAATAAGTTCATTAGATGAAAACCAACAAAAATTGACAAGAACCACGAAAAGTTCTTGTATTTTAAGATAAAATCTTACGCTATTAAAGAAAAAACTCCCAGCTCGCTGAAATATGTTCATTTGCTGAAAACCAACAAAACCACGAAAAGTTCTTGTATTTGAAGATAAAATCTTTTTTCTATGAAGAAGAAAGATCCAGCTGACTGAAATAAGTTCATGAGATGAAAACCAACAAAAATTGACAAGAACCACGAAAAGTTCTTGTATTTTAAGATAAAATCTTACTCTATTCAGGAAAAACTTCCAGCTCGCTGAAATATGTTCATTTGCTGAAAACCATCAAAACCACGAAATGTTCTTGAATTTGAAGATAAAATCTTTTTGCTTTGAAGAAGAAAGATCTAGCTGACTGAAATAAGTTCATTAGATGAAAACCAACAAAAATTGACAAGAACCACAAAAAGTTCTTGTATTTTAAGATAAAATCTTACTCTATTAAGGAAAAAACTTCCAGCTCGCTGAAATATGTTCATTTGCTGAAAACCATCAAAACCACGAAAAGTTCTTGTATTTGAAGATAAAATCTTTTTGCTTTGAAGAAGAAAGATCTAGCTGACTGAAATAAGTTCATTAGATGAAAACCAACAAAAATTGACAAGAACCACGAAAAGTTCTTGTATTTTAAGATAAAATCTTACTCTATTAAGGAAAAAACTTCCAGCTCGCTGAAATATGTTCATTTGCTGAAAACCATCAAAACCACGAAAAGTTCTTGTATTTGAAGATAAAATCTTTTTGCTTTGAAGAAGAAAGATCTAGCTGACTGAAATAAGTTCATTGGATGAAAACCAACAAAAATTGACAAGAACCACGAAAAGTTCTTGTATTTTAAGATAAAATCTTAGGCTATTAAAGAAAAAACTCCCAGCTCGCTGAAATATGTTAATTTGCTGAAAACCAACAAAACCACGAAAAGTTCTTGTATTTGAAGATAAAATCTTTTTGCTTTGAAGAAGAAAGATCCAGCTGACTGAAATAAGTTCATTAGATGAAAACCAACAAAATTTGACAAGAACCACGAAAACTTCTTGTATTTTAAGATAATATCTTACGCTATTAAAGAAAAAACTTCTGGCTCGCTGAAATATGTTCATTTGCTGAAAACCAACAAAACCACGAAAAGTTCTTGTATTTGAAGATAAAATCTTTTTGCTTTGAAGAAGAAAGATCCAGCTGACTGAAATAAGTTCATTGGATGAAAACCAACAAAAATTGACAAGAACCACGAAAAGTTCTTGTATTTTAAGATAAAATCTTACTCTGTTAAGGAAAAAACTTCCAGCTCGCTGAAATATGTTCATTTGCTGAAAACCATCAAAACCACGAAAAGTTCTTGTATTTGAAGATAAAATCTTTTTGCTTTGAAGAAGAAAGATCTAGCTGACTGAAATAAGTTCATCAGATGAAAACCAACAAAAATTGACAAGAACCACAAAAAGTTCTTGTATTTTAAGATAAAATCTTACGCTGTTAAAGAAAAAACTCCCAGCTCGCTGAAATATGTTCATTTGCTGAAAACCAACAAAACCACGAAAAGTTCTTGTATTTGAAGATAAAATCTTTTTGCTTTGAAGAAGAAAGATCTAGCTGACTGAAATAAGTTCATTAGATGAAAACCAACAAAAATTGACAAGAACCACGAAAAGTTCTTGTATTTTAAGATAAAATCTTGCGCTATGAAAGAAAAAACTCCCAGCTCGCTGAAATATGTTCATTTGCTGAAAACCAACAAAACCACGAAAAGTTCTTGTATTTGAAGATAAAATCTTTTTTCTATGAAGAAGAAAGATCTAGCTGACTGAAATAAGTTCATTAGATGAAAACCAACAAAAATTGACAAGAACCACGAAAAGTTCTTGTATTTTAAGATAAAATCTTACTCTATTCAGGAAAAACTTCCAGCTCGCTGAAATATGTTCATTTGCTGAAAACCATCAAAACCACGAAATGTTCTTGAATTTGAAGATAAAATCTTTTTGCTTTGAAGAAGAAAGATCTAGCTGACTGAAATAAGTTCATTGGATGAAAACCAACAAAAATTGACAAGAACCACAAAAAGTTCTTGTATTTTAAGATAAAATCTTACTCTATTAAGGAAAAAACTTCCAGCTCGCTGAAATATGTTCATTTGCTGAAAACCATCAAAACCACGAAATGTTCTTGTATTTGAAGATAAAATCTTTTTGCTTTGAAGAAGAAAGATCCAGCTGACTGAAATAAGTTCATTAGATGAAAACCAACAAAAATTGACAAGAACCACGAAAAGTTCTTGTATTTTAAGATAAAATCTTAATCTATTAAGGAAAAAATTTCCAGCTCGCTGAAATATGTTCATTTGCTGAAAACCATCAAAACCACGAAAAGTTCTTGTATTTGAAGATAAAATCTTTTTGCTTTGAAGAAGAAAGATCTAGCTGACTGAAATAAGTTCATTGGATGAAAACCAACAAAAATTGACAAGAACCACGAAAAGTTCTTGTATTTTAAGATCAAATCTTACTCTATTAAGGAAAAAACTTCCAGCTCGCTGAAATATGTTCATTTGCTGAAAACCATCAAAACCACGAAAAGTTCTTGTATTTGAAGATAAAATCTTTTTGCTTTGAAGAAGAAAGATCCAGCTGACTGAAATAAGTTCATTAGATGAAAACCAACAAAAATTGACAAGAACCACGAAAAGTTCTTGTATTTTAAGATAAAATCTTACTCTATTAAGGAAAAAACTTACAGTTCGCTGAATTATGTTCATTTGCTGAAAACCATCAAAACCACGAAAAGTTCTTGTATTTTAAGATAAAATCTTAGGCTATTAAAGAAAAAACTTCCAGCTCGCTGAAATCTGTTCATTTGCTGAAAACCATCAAAACCACGAAAAGTTCTTGTATTTGAAGATAAAATCTTTTTGCTTTGAAGAAGAAAGATCTAGCTGACTGAAATAAGTTCATTAGATGAAAACCAACAAAAATTGACAAGAACCACGAAAAGTTCTTGTATTTTAAGATAAAATCTTACTCTGTTAAGGATAAAAATTTCCAGCTCACTGAAATATGTTCATTTGCTGAAAACCATCAAAACCACGAAAAGTTCTTGTATTTGAAGATAAAATCTTTTTGCTTTGAAGAAGAAAGATCTAGCTGACTGAAATAAGTTCATGAGATGAAAACCAACAAAAATTGACAAGAACCACGAAAAGTTCTTGTATTTTAAGATAAAATCTTACTCTATTCAGGAAAAAACTTCCAGCTCGCTGAAATATGTTCATTTGCTGAAAACCATCAAAACCACGAAAAGTTCTTGTATTTGAAGATAAAATCTTTTTGCTTTGAAGAAGAAAGATCGAGCTGACTGAAATAAGTTCATTCGATGAAAACCAACAAAAATTGACAAGAACCACGAAAAATTCTTGTATTTTAAGATAAAATCTTACGCTATTAAAGAAAAAACTCCCAGCTCGCTGAAATATGTTAATTTGCTGAAAACCAACAAAACCACGAAAAGTTCTTGTATTTGAAGATAAAATCTTTTTGCTTTGAAGAAGAAAGATCCAGCTGACTGAAATAAGTTCATTAGATGAAAACCAACAAAATTTGACAAGAACCACGAAAACTTCTTGTATTTTAAGATAATATCTTACGCTATTAAAGAAAAAACTTCTGGCTCGCTGAAATATGTTCATTTGCTGAAAACCAACAAAACCACGAAAAGTTCTTGTATTTGAAGATAAAATCTTTTTGCTTTGAAGAAGAAAGATCCAGCTGACTGAAATAAGTTCATTGGATGAAAACCAACAAAAATTGACAAGAACCACGAAAAGTTCTTGTATTTTAAGATAAAATCTTACTCTGTTAAGGAAAAAACTTCCAGCTCGCTGAAATATGTTCATTTGCTGAAAACCATCAAAACCACGAAAAGTTCTTGTATTTGAAGATAAAATCTTTTTGCTTTGAAGAAGAAAGATCTAGCTGACTGAAATAAGTTCATCAGATGAAAACCAACAAAAATTGACAAGAACCACGAAAAGTTCTTGTATTTTAAGATAAAATCTTAGGCTATTAAAGAAAAAACTTCCAGCTCGCTGAAATCTGTTCATTTGCTGAAAACCAACAAAACCACGAAAAGTTCTTGTATTTGAAGATAAAATCTTTTTGCTTTGACGAAGAAAGATCTAGCTGACTGAAATAAGTTCATTAGATGAAAACCAACAAAAATTGACAAGAACCACGAAAAGTTCTTGTATTTTAAGATAAAATCTTAGGCTATTAAAGAAAAAACTTCCAGCTCGCTGAAATCTGTTCATTTGCTGAAAACCATCAAAACCACGCAAAGTTCTTGTATTTGAAGATAAAATCTTTTTGCTTTGAAGAAGAAAGATCTAGCTGACTGAAATAAGTTCATTAGATGAAAACCAACAAAAATTGACAAGAACCACGAAAAGTTCTTGTATTTTAAGATAAAATCTTACTCTGTTAAGGAAAAAACTTCCAGCTCACTGAAATATGTTCATTTGCTGAAAACCATCAAAACCACGAAAAGTTCTTGTATTTGAAGATAAAATCTTTTTGCTTTGAAGAAGAAAGATCTAGCTGACTGAAATAAGTTCATGAGATGAAAACCAACAAAAATTGACAAGAACCACGAAAAGTTCTTGTATTTTAAGATAAAATCTTACTCTATTCAGGAAAAAACTTCCAGCTCGCTGAAATATGTTCATTTGCTGAAAACCATCAAAACCACGAAAAGTTCTTGTATTTGAAGATAAAATCTTTTTGCTTTGAAGAAGAAAGATGTAGCTGACTGAAATAAGTTCATTAGATGAAAACCAACAAAAATTGACAAGAACCACGAAAAGTTCTTGTATTTTAAGATAAAATCTTAGGCTATTAAAGAAAAAACATCCAGCTCGCTGAAATCTGTTCATTTGCTGAAAACCATCAAAACCACGAAAAGTTCGTGTATTTGAAGATAAAATCTTTTTGCTTTGAAGAAGAAAGATCTAGCTGACTGAAATAAGTTCATTAGATGAAAACCAACAAAAATTGACAAGAACCACGAAAAGTTCTTGTATTTTAAGATAAAATCTTAGGCTATTAAAGAAAAAACTTCCAGCTCGCTGAAATCTGTTCATTTGCTGAAAACCATCAAAACCACGAAAAGTTCTTGTATTTGAAGATAAAATCTTTTTGCTTTGAAGAAGAAAGATCTGGCTGACTGAAATAAGTTCATGAGATGAAAACCAACAAAAATTGACAAGAACCACGAAAAGTTCTTGTATTTTAAGATAAAATCTTACTCTATGAAGGAAAAAACTTCCAGCTCGCTGAAATATGTTCATTTGCTGAAAACCATCAAAACCACGAAAAGTTCTTGTATTTGAAGATAAAATCTTTTTGCTTTGAAGAAGAAAGATCTAGCTGACTGAAATAAGTTCATTAGATGAAAACCAACAAAAAATGACAAGAACCACGAAAAGTTCTTGTATTTTAAGATAAAATCTTACGCTATTAAAGAAAAAACTCCCAGCTCGCTGAAATATGTTCATTTGCTGAAAACCAACAAAACCACGAAAAGTTCTTGTATTTGAAGATAAAATCTTTTTTCTTTGAAGAAGAAAGTTCCAGCTGACTGAAATAAGTTCATTAGATGAAAACCAACAAAAATTGACAAGAACCACGAAAAGTTCTTGTATTTTAAGATAAAATCTTACTCTATGAAGGAAAAAACTTCCAGCTCGCTGAAATATGTTCATTTGATGAAAACCATCAAAACCACGAAAAGTTCTTGTATTTGAAGATAAAATCTTTTTGCTTTGAAGAAGAAAGATCTAGCTGACTGAAATAAGTTCATTAGATGAAAACCAACAAAAATTGACAAGAACCACGAAAAGTTCTTGTATTTTAAGATAAAATCTTAGGCTATTAAAGAAAAAACTCCCAGCTCGCTGAAATATGTTCATTTGCTGAAAACCAACAAAACCACGAAAAGTTCTTGTATTTGAAGATAAAATCTTTTTGCTTTGAAGAAGAAAGATCCAGCTGACTGAAATAAGTTCATTAGATGAAAACCAACAAAAATTGACAAGAACCACGAAAAGTTCTTGTATTTTAAGATAAAATCTTAGGCTATTAAAGAAAAAACTTCCAGCTCGCTGAAATCTGTTCATTTGCTGAAAACCATCAAATCCACGAAAAGTTCTTGTATTTGAAGATAAAATCTTTTTGCTTTGAAGAAGAAAGATCTAGCTGACTGAAATAAGTTCATTAGATGAAAACCAACAAAAATTGACAAGAACCACGAAAAGTTCTTGTATTTTAAGATAAAATCTTAGGCTATTAAAGAAAAAACTTCCAGCTCGCTGAAATCTGTTCATTTGCTGAAAACCATCAAAACCACGAAAAGTTCTTGTATTTGAAGATAAAATCTTTTTGCTTTGAAGAAGAAAGATCTAGCTGACTGAAATAAGTTCATTAGATGAAAACCAACAAAAATTGACAAGAACCACGAAAAGTTCTTGTATTTTAAGATAAAATCTTACTCTATTAAGGAAAAAACTTCCAGCTCGCTGAAATCTGTTCATTTGCTGAAAACCAACAAAACCACCAAAAGTTCTTGTATTTGAAGATAAAATCTTTTTGCTTTGACGGAGAAAGATCTAGCTGACTGAAATAAGTTCATTGGATGAAAACCAACAAAAATTGACAAGAACCATGAAAAGTTCCTGTATTTTAAGATAAAATCTTACTCTATTAAGGAAAAAACTTCCAGCTCGCTGAAATATGTTCATTTGCTGAAAACCATCAAAACCACGAAAAGTTCTTGTATTTGAAGATAAAATCTTTTTGCTTTGAAGAAGAAAGATCCAGCTGACTGAAATAAGTTCATTAGATGAAAACCAACAAAAATTGACAAGAACCACGAAAAGTTCTTGTATTTTAAGATAAAATCTTACGCTTTTAAAGAAAAAACTCCCAGCTCGCTGAAATATGTTCATTTGCTGAAAACCAACAAAACCACGAAAAGTTCTTGTATTTGAAGATAAAATCTTTTTCCTTTGAAGAAGAAATATCTAGCTGACTGAAATAAGTTCATGAGATGAAAACCAACAAAAATTGACAAGAACCACGAAAAGTTCTTGTATTTTAAGATAAAATCTTACTCTATTAAGGAAAAAACTTCCAGCTCGCTGAAATATGTTCATTTGCTGAAAACCATCAAAAACACGAAAATTTCTTGTATTTGAAGATAAAATCTTTTTGCTTTGAAGAAGAAAGATCGAGCTGACTGAAATAAGTTCATTAGATGAAAACCAACAAAAATTGACAAGAACCACGAAAAGTTCTTGTATTTTAAGATAAAATCTTAGGCTATTAAAGAAAAAACATCCAGCTCGCTGAAATCTGTTCATTTGCTGAAAACCATCAAAACCACGAAAAGTTCGTGTATTTGAAGATAAAATCTTTTTGCTTTGAAGAAGAAAGATCTAGCTGACTGAAATAAGTTCATTAGATGAAAACCAACAAAAATTGACAAGAACCACGAAAAGTTCTTGTATTTTAAGATAAAATCTTAGGCTATTAAAGAAAAAACTTCCAGCTCGCTGAAATCTGTTCATTTGCTGAAAACCATCAAAACCACGAAAAGTTCTTGTATTTGAAGATAAAATCTTTTTGCTTTGAAGAAGAAAGATCTGGCTGACTGAAATAAGTTCATGAGATGAAAACCAACAAAAATTGACAAGAACCACGAAAAGTTCTTGTATTTTAAGATAAAATCTTACTCTATGAAGGAAAAAACTTCCAGCTCGCTGAAATATGTTCATTTGCTGAAAACCATCAAAACCACGAAAAGTTCTTGTATTTGAAGATAAAATCTTTTTGCTTTGAAGAAGAAAGATCTAGCTGACTGAAATAAGTTCATTAGATGAAAACCAACAAAAAATGACAAGAACCACGAAAAGTTCTTGTATTTTAAGATAAAATCTTACGCTATTAAAGAAAAAACTCCCAGCTCGCTGAAATATGTTCATTTGCTGAAAACCAACAAAACCACGAAAAGTTCTTGTATTTGAAGATAAAATCTTTTTTCTTTGAAGAAGAAAGTTCCAGCTGACTGAAATAAGTTCATTAGATGAAAACCAACAAAAATTGACAAGAACCACGAAAAGTTCTTGTATTTTAAGATAAAATCTTACTCTATGAAGGAAAAAACTTCCAGCTCGCTGAAATATGTTCATTTGATGAAAACCATCAAAACCACGAAAAGTTCTTGTATTTGAAGATAAAATCTTTTTGCTTTGAAGAAGAAAGATCTAGCTGACTGAAATAAGTTCATTAGATGAAAACCAACAAAAATTGACAAGAACCACGAAAAGTTCTTGTATTTTAAGATAAAATCTTAGGCTATTAAAGAAAAAACTCCCAGCTCGCTGAAATATGTTCATTTGCTGAAAACCAACAAAACCACGAAAAGTTCTTGTATTTGAAGATAAAATCTTTTTTCTTTGAAGAAGAAAGATCCAGCTGACTGAAATAAGTTCATTAGATGAAAACCAACAAAAATTGACAAGAACCACGAAAAGTTCTTGTATTTTAAGATAAAATCTTAGGCTATTAAAGAAAAAACTTCCAGCTCGCTGAAATCTGTTCATTTGCTGAAAACCATCAAATCCACGAAAAGTTCTTGTATTTGAAGATAAAATCTTTTTGCTTTGAAGAAGAAAGATCTAGCTGACTGAAATAAGTTCATTAGATGAAAACCAACAAAAATTGACAAGAACCACGAAAAGTTCTTGTATTTTAAGATAAAATCTTAGGCTATTAAAGAAAAAACTTCCAGCTCGCTGAAATCTGTTCATTTGCTGAAAACCATCAAAACCACGAAAAGTTCTTGTATTTGAAGATAAAATCTTTTTGCTTTGAAGAAGAAAGATCTAGCTGACTGAAATAAGTTCATTAGATGAAAACCAACAAAAATTGACAAGAACCACGAAAAGTTCTTGTATTTTAAGATAAAATCTTACTCTATTAAGGAAAAAACTTCCAGCTCGCTGAAATCTGTTCATTTGCTGAAAACCAACAAAACCACCAAAAGTTCTTGTATTTGAAGATAAAATCTTTTTGCTTTGACGGAGAAAGATCTAGCTGACTGAAATAAGTTCATTGGATGAAAACCAACAAAAATTGACAAGAACCATGAAAAGTTCCTGTATTTTAAGATAAAATCTTACTCTATTAAGGAAAAAACTTCCAGCTCGCTGAAATATGTTCATTTGCTGAAAACCATCAAAACCACGAAAAGTTCTTGTATTTGAAGATAAAATCTTTTTGCTTTGAAGAAGAAAGATCCAGCTGACTGAAATAAGTTCATTAGATGAAAACCAACAAAAATTGACAAGAACCACGAAAAGTTCTTGTATTTTAAGATAAAATCTTACGCTTTTAAAGAAAAAACTCCCAGCTCGCTGAAATATGTTCATTTGCTGAAAACCAACAAAACCACGAAAAGTTCTTGTATTTGAAGATAAAATCTTTTTCCTTTGAAGAAGAAATATCTAGCTGACTGAAATAAGTTCATGAGATGAAAACCAACAAAAATTGACAAGAACCACGAAAAGTTCTTGTATTTTAAGATAAAATCTTACTCTATTAAGGAAAAAACTTCCAGCTCGCTGAAATATGTTCATTTGCTGAAAACCATCAAAAACACGAAAATTTCTTGTATTTGAAGATAAAATCTTTTTGCTTTGAAGAAGAAAGATCGAGCTGACTGAAATAAGTTCATTAGATGAAAACCAACAAAAATTGACAAGAACCACGAAAAGTTCTTGTATTTTAAGATAAAATCTTACTCTATTAAGGAAAAAACTTCCAGCTCGCTGAAATATGTTCATTTGCTGAAAACCATCAAAACCACGAAAAGTTCTTGTATTTGAAGATAAAATCTTTTTGCTTTGAAGAAGAAAGATCGAGCTGACTGAAATAAGTTAATTGGATGAAAACCAACAAAAATTGACAAGAACCACGAAAAGTTCTTGTATTTTAAGATAAAATCTTAGGCTATTAAAGAAAAAACTTCCAGCTCGCTGAAATCTGTTCATTTGCTGAAAACCATCAAAACCACGAAAAGTTCTTGTATTTCAAGATAAAATCTTTTTGCTTTGAAGAAGAAAGATCTGGCTGACTGAAATAAGTTCATTAGATGAAAACCAACAAAAATTGACAAGAACCACGAAAAGTTCTTGTATTTTAAGATAAAATCTTACTCTATTCAGGAAAAAACTTCCAGCTCGCTGAAATATGTTCATTTGCTGAAAACCATCAAAACCACAAAAAGTTCTTGTATTTGAAGATAAAATCTTTTTGCTTTGAAGAAGAAAGATCAAGCTGACTGAAATAAGTTCATTAGATGAAAACCAACAAAATTTGACAAGAACCACGAAAGGTTTTTGTATTTTGAGATAAAATCTTAGGCTATTAAAGAAAAAACTTCCAGCTCGCTGAAATCTGTTCATTTGCTGAAAACCAGCAAAACCACGAAAAGTTCTTGTATTTGAAGATAAAATCTTTTTGCTTTGAAGAAGAAAGATCGAGCTGACTGAAATAAGTTCATTAGATGAAAACCAACAAAAATTGACAAGAACCACGAAAAGTTCTTGTATTTTAAGATAAAATCTTCCGCTATTAAAGAAAAAACTCCCAGCTCGCTGAAATATGTTAATTTGCTGAAAACTAACAAAACCACGAAAAGTTCTTGTATTTGAAGATAAAATCTTTTTTCTTTGAAGAAGAAAGATCCAGCTGACTGAAATAAGTTCATTAGATGAAAACCAACAAAAATTGACAAGAACCACGAAAAGTTCTTGTATTTTAAGATAAAATCTTAGGCTATTAAAGAAAAAACTTCCAGCTCGCTGAAATCTGTTCATTTGCTGAAAACCAGCAAAACCACGAAAAGTTCTTGTATTTGAAGATAAAATCTTTTTGCTTTGACGGAGAAAGATCTAGCTGACTGAAATAAGTTCATTGGATGAAAACCAACAAAAATTGACAAGAACCATGAAAAGTTCCTGTATTTTAAGATAAAATCTTACTCTATTAAGGAAAAAACTTCCAGCTCGCTGAAATATGTTCATTTGCTGAAAACCATCAAAACCACGAAAAGTTCTTGTATTTGAAGATAAAATCTTTTTGCTTTGAAGAAGAAAGATCCAGCTGACTGAAATAAGTTCATTAGATGAAAACCAACAAAAATTGACAAGAACCACGAAAAGTTCTTGTATTTTAAGATAAAATCTTACGCTGTTAAAGAAAAAACTCCCAGCTCGCTGAAATATGTTCATTTGCTGAAAACCAACAAAACCACGAAAAGTTCTTGTATTTGAAGATAAAATCTTTTTCCTTTGAAGAAGAAAGATCTAGCTGACTGAAATAAGTTCATTAGATGAAAACCAACAAAAATTGACAAGAACCACGAAAAGTTCTTGTATTTTAAGATAAAATCTTACTCTGTTAAGGAAAAAACTTCCAGCTCACTGAAATATGTTCATTTGCTGAAAACCATCAAAACCACGAAAAGTTCTTGTATTTGAAGATAAAATCTTTTTTCTTTGAAGAAGAAAGATCCAGCTGACTGAAATAAGTTCATTAGATGAAAACCAACAAAAATTGACAAGAACCACGAAAAGTTCTTGTATTTTAAGATAAAATCTTAGGCTATTAAAGAAAAAACATCCAGCTCGCTGAAATCTGTTCATTTGCTGAAAACCATCAAAACCACGAAAAGTTCTTGTATTTGAAGATAAAATCTTTTTGCTTTGAAGAAGAAAGATCTAGCTGACTGAAATAAGTTCATTAGATGAAAACCAACAAAAATTGACAAGAACCACGAAAAGTTCTTGTATTTTAAGATAAAATCTTAGGCTATTAAAGAAAAAACTTCCAGCTCGCTGAAATCTGTTCATTTGCTGAAAACCATCAAAACCACGAAAAGTTCTTGTATTTGAAGATAAAATCTTTTTGCTTTGAAGAAGAAAGATCTAGCTGACTGAAATAAGTTCATGAGATGAAAACCAACAAAAATTGACAAGAACCACGAAAAGTTCTTGTATTTTAAGATAAAATCTTACTCTATGAAGGAAAAAACTTCCAGCTCGCTGAAATATGTTCATTTGCTGAAAACCATCAAAACCACGAAAAGTTCTTGTATTTGAAGATAAAATCTTTTTGCTTTGAAGAAGAAAGATCTAGCTGACTGAAATAAGTTCATTAGATGAAAACCAACAAAAAATGACAAGAACCACGAAAAGTTCTTGTATTTTAAGATAAAATCTTACGCTATTAAAGAAAAAACTCCCAGCTCGCTGAAATATGTTCATTTGCTGAAAACCAACAAAACCACGAAAAGTTCTTGTATTTGAAGATAAAATCTTTTTTCTTTGAAGAAGAAAGATCCAGCTGACTGAAATAAGTTCATTCGATGAAAACCAACAAAAATTGACAAGAACCACGAAAAGTTCTTGTATTTTAAGATAAAATCTTACTCTATGAAGGAAAAAACTTCCAGCTCGCTGAAATATGTTCATTTGCTGAAAACCATCAAAACCACGAAAAGTTCTTGTATTTGAAGATAAAATCTTTTTGCTTTGAAGAAGAAAGATCTAGCTGACTGAAATAAGTTCATTAGATGAAAACCAACAAAAATTGACAAGAACCACGAAAAGTTCTTGTATTTTAAGATAAAATCTTACGCTATTAAAGAAAAAACTCCCAGCTCGCTGAAATATGTTCATTTGCTGAAAACCAACAAAACCACGAAAAGTTCTTGTATTTGAAGATAAAATCTTTTTTCTTTGAAGAAGAAAGATCCAGCTGACTGAAATAAGTTCATTAGATGAAAACCAACAAAAATTGACAAGAACCACGAAAAGTTCTTGTATTTTAAGATAAAATCTTAGGCTATTAAAGAAAAAACTTCCAGCTCGCTGAAATCTGTTCATTTGCTGAAAACCATCAAAACCACGAAAAGTTCTTGTATTTGAAGATAAAATCTTTTTGCTTTGAAGAAGAAAGATCTAGCTGACTGAAATAAGTTCATTAGATGAAAACCAACAAAAATTGACAAGAACCACGAAAAGTTCTTGTATTTTAAGATAAAATCTTAGGCTATTAAAGAAAAAACTTCCAGCTCGCTGAAATCTGTTCATTTGCTGAAAACCATCAAAACCACGAAAAGTTCTTGTATTTGAAGATAAAATCTTTTTGCTTTGAAGAAGAAAGATCTAGCTGACTGAAATAAGTTCATTAGATGAAAACCAACAAAAATTGACAAGAACCACGAAAAGTTCTTGTATTTTAAGATAAAATCTTACTCTATTAAGGAAAAAACTTCCAGCTCGCTGAAATCTGTTCATTTGCTGAAAACCAACAAAACCACCAAAAGTTCTTGTATTTGAAGATAAAATCTTTTTGCTTTGACGGAGAAAGATCTAGCTGACTGAAATAAGTTCATTGGATGAAAACCAACAAAAATTGACAAGAACCATGAAAAGTTCCTGTATTTTAAGATAAAATCTTACTCTATTAAGGAAAAAACTTCCAGCTCGCTGAAATATGTTCATTTGCTGAAAACCATCAAAACCACGAAAAGTTCTTGTATTTGAAGATAAAATCTTTTTGCTTTGAAGAAGAAAGATCCAGCTGACTGAAATAAGTTCATTAGATGAAAACCAACAAAAATTGACAAGAACCACGAAAAGTTCTTGTATTTTAAGATAAAATCTTACGCTTTTAAAGAAAAAACTCCCAGCTCGCTGAAATATGTTCATTTGCTGAAAACCAACAAAACCACGAAAAGTTCTTGTATTTGAAGATAAAATCTTTTTCCTTTGAAGAAGAAATATCTAGCTGACTGAAATAAGTTCATTAGATGAAAACCAACAAAAATTGACAAGAACCACGAAAAGTTCTTGTATTTTAAGATAAAATCTTACTCTATTAAGGAAAAAACTTCCAGCTCGCTGAAATATGTTCATTTGCTGAAAACCATCAAAAACACGAAAAGTTCTTGTATTTGAAGATAAAATCTTTTTGCTTTGAAGAAGAAAGATCGAGCTGACTGAAATAAGTTCATTAGATGAAAACCAACAAAAATTGACAACAACCACGAAAAGTTCTTGTATTTTAAGATAAAATCTTACTCTATTAAGGAAAAAACTTCCAGCTCGCTGAAATATGTTCATTTGCTGAAAACCATCAAAACCACGAAAAGTTCTTGTATTTGAAGATAAAATCTTTTTGCTTTGAAGAAGAAAGATCGAGCTGACTGAAATAAGTTCATTGGATGAAAACCAACAAAAATTGACAAGAACCACGAAAAGTTCTTGTATTTTAAGATATAATCTTAGGCTATTAAAGAAAAAACTTCCAGCTCGCTGAAATCTGTTCATTTGCTGAAAACCATCAAAACCACGAAAAGTTCTTGTATTTCAAGATAAAATCTTTTTGCTTTGAAGAAGAAAGATCTGGCTGACTGAAATAAGTTCATTAGATGAAAACCAACAAAAATTGACAAGAACCACGAAAAGTTCTTGTATTTTAAGATAAAATCTTACTCTATTCAGGAAAAAACTTCCAGCTCGCTGAAATATGTTCATTTGCTGAAAACCATCAAAACCACAAAAAGTTCTTGTATTTGAAGATAAAATCTTTTTGCTTTGAAGAAGAAAGATCAAGCTGACTGAAATAAGTTCATTAGATGAAAACCAACAAAATTTGACAAGAACCACGAAAGGTTTTTGTATTTTGAGATAAAATCTTAGGCTATTAAAGAAAAAACTTCCAGCTCGCTGAAATCTGTTCATTTGCTGAAAACCATCAAAACCACGAAAAGTTCTTGTATTTGAAGATAAAATCTTTTTGCTTTGAAGAAGAAAGATCGAGCTGACTGAAATAAGTTCATTAGATGAAAACCAACAAAAATTGACAAGAACCACGAAAAGTTCTTGTATTTTAAGATAAAATCTTCCGCTATTAAAGAAAAAACTCCCAGCTCGCTGAAATATGTTAATTTGCTGAAAACTATCAAAACCACGAAAAGTTCTTGTATTTGAAGATAAAATCTTTTTTCTTTGAAGAAGAAAGATCCAGCTGACTGAAATAAGTTCATTAGATGAAAACCAACAAAAATTGACAAGAACCACGAAAAGTTCTTGTATTTTAAGATAAAATCTTAGGCTATTAAAGAAAAAACTTCCAGCTCGCTGAAATCTGTTCATTTGCTGAAAACCAGCAAAACCACGAAAAGTTCTTGTATTTGAAGATAAAATCTTTTTGCTTTGAAGAAGAAAGATCTAGCTGACTGAAATAAGTTTATTAGATGAAAACCAACAAAAATTGACAAGAACCACGAAAAGTTCTTGTATTTTAAGATAAAATCTTACGCTATTAAAGAAAAAACTCCCAGCTCGCTGAAATATGTTCATTTGCTGAAAACCAACAAAACCACGAAAAGTTCTTGTATTTGAAGATAAAATCTTTTTTCTTTGAAGAAGAAAGATCCAGCTGACTGAAATAAGTTCATTAGATGAAAACCAACAAAAATTGACAAGAACAAGAAAAGTTCTTGTATTTTAAGATAAAATCTTACTCTATTAAGGAAAAAACTTCCAGCTCGCTGAAATATGTTCATTTGCTGAAAACCATCAAAACCACGAAAAGTTCTTGTATTTGAAGATAAAATCTTTTTGCTTTGACGAAGAAAGATCTAGCTGACTGAAATAAGTTCATTAGATGAAAACCAACAAAAATTGACAAGAACCACGAAAAGTTCTTGTATTTTAAGATAAAATCTTAGGCTATTAAAGAAAAAACTTCCAGCTCGCTGAAATCTGTTCATTTGCTGAAAACCATCAAAACCACGAAAAGTTCTTGTATTTGAAGATAAAATCTTTTTGCTTTGAAGAAGAAAGATCTAGCTGACTGAAATAAGTTCATGAGATGAAAACCAACAAAAATTGACAAGAACCACGAAAAGTTCTTGTATTTTAAGATAAAATCTTACTCTATTCAGGAAAAAACTTCCAGCTCGCTGAAATATGTTCATTTGCTGAAAACCATCAAAACCACGAAAAGTTCTTGTATTTGAAGATAAAATCTTTTTGCTTTGAAGAAGAAAGATCTAGCTGACTGAAATAAGTTCATTAGATGAAAACCAACAAAAATTGACAAGAACCACGAAAAGTTCTTGTATTTTGAGATAAAATCTTAGGCTATTAAAGAAAAAACTTCCAGCTCGCTGAAATCTGTTCATTTGCTGAAAACCATCAAAACCACGAAAAGTTCTTGTATTTCAAGATAAAATCTTTTTGCTTTGAAGAAGAAAGATCTGGCTGACTGAAATAAGTTCATTAGATGAAAACCAACAAAAATTGACAAGAACCACGAAAAGTTCTTGTATTTTAAGATAAAATCTTACTCTATTCAGGAAAAAACTCCCAGCTCGCTGAAATATGTTCATTTGCAGAAAACCAACAAAACAACGAAAAGTTCTTGTATTTGAAGATAAAATCTTTTTTCTTTGAAGAAGAAAGATCTAGCTGACTGAAATAAGTTCATTAGATGAAAACCAACAAAAATTGACAAGAACCACGAAAAGTTCTTGTATTTTAAGATAAAATCTTACTCTATTAAGGAAAAAACTTCCAGCTTGCTGAAATATGTTCATTTGCTGAAAACCATCAAAACCACGAAAAGTTCTTGTATTTGAAGATAAAATCTTTTTGCTTTGAAGAAGAAAGATCTAGCTGACTGCAATAAGTTCATTAGATGAAAACCAACAAAAATTGACAAGAACCACGAAAAGTTCTTGTATTTTAAGATAAAATCTTACTCTGTTAAAGAAAAAACTCCCAGCTCGCTGAAATATGTTCATTTGCTGAAAAACAACAAAACCGCGAAAAGTTCTTGTATTTGAAGATAAAGTCTTTTTGCTTTGAAGAAGTAAGATCTAGCTGACTGAAATAAGTTCATTGGATGAAAACCAACAAAAATTGACAAGAACCACGAAACGTTCTTGTATTTTAAGATAAAATCTTAGGCTATTAAAGAAAAAACTCCCAGCTCGCTGAAATATGTTCATTTGCTGAAAACCATCAAAACCACGAAAAGTTCTTGTATTTGAAGATAAAATCTTTTTTCTTTGAAGAAGAAAGATCTAGCTGACTGAAATAAGTTCATTAGATGAAAACCAACAAAAATTGACAAGAACCACGAAAAGATCTTGTATTTTAAGATAAAATCTTACTCTATTAAGGAAAAAACTTCCAGCTCGCTGAAATATGTTCATTTGCTGAAAACCATCAAAACCACGAAAAGTTCTTGTATTTGAAGATAAAATCTTTTTGCTTTGAAGAAGAAAGATCTAGCTGACTGAAATAAGTTCATTAGATGAAAACCAACAAAATTTGACAAGAACCACGAAAACTTCTTGTATTTTAAGATAATATCTTACGCTATTAAAGAAAAAACTTCTGGCTCGCTGAAATATGTTCATTTGCTGAAAACCATAAAAACCACGAAAAGTTCTTGTATTTGAAGATAAAATCTTTTTGCTTTGAAGAAGAAAGATCTAGCTGACTGAAATAAGTTCATGAGATGAAAACCAACAAAAATTGACAAGAACCACGAAAAGTTCTTGTATTTTAAGATAAAATCTTACTCTGTTAAAGAAAAAACTCCCAGCTCGCTGAAATATGTTCATTTGCTGAAAAACAACAAAACCGCGAAAAGTTCTTGTATTTGAAGATAAAATCTTTTTGCTTTGAAGAAGAAAGATCTAGCTGACTGAAATAAGTTCATTGGATGAAAACCAACAAAAATTGACAAGAACCACGA
Source organism: Heptranchias perlo (assembly GCF_035084215.1). Classification (NCBI taxonomy): domain Eukaryota; kingdom Metazoa; phylum Chordata; class Chondrichthyes; order Hexanchiformes; family Hexanchidae; genus Heptranchias; species Heptranchias perlo. The sequence continues at coordinate 1,474,616 of NW_027138385.1, read as the reverse complement.
AAAGTTCTTGTATTTTAAGATAAAATCTTAGGCTATTAAAGAAAAAACTCCCAGCTCGCTGAAATATGTTCATTTGCTGAAAACCAACAAAACCACGAAAAGTTCTTGTATTTGAAGATAAAATCTTTTTTCTTTGAAGAAGAAAGATCTAGCTGACTGAAATAAGTTCATTAGATGAAAACCAACAAAAATTGACAAGAACCACGAAAAGTTCTTGTATTTTAAGATAAAATCTTACGCTGTTAAAGAAAAAACTCCCAGCTCGCTGAAATATGTTCATTTGCTGAAAACCAACAAAACCACGAAAAGTTCTTGTATTTGAAGATAAAATCTTTTTGCTTTGAAGAAGAAAGATCTAGCTGACTGAAATAAGTTCATGAGATGAAAACCAACAAAAATTGACAAGAACCACGAAAAGTTCTTGTATTGTAAGATAAAATCTTACTCTATTAAGGAAAAAACTTCCAGCTCGCTGAAATATGTTCATTTGCTGAAAACCATCAAAACCACGAAAAGTTCTTGAATTTGAAGATAAAATCTTTTTGCTTTGAAGAAGAAAGATCTAGCTGACTGAAATAAGTTCATTAGATGAAAACCAACAAAAATTGACAAGAACCACGAAAAGTTCTTGTATTTTAAGATAAAATCTTACTCTATTAAGGAAAAAACTTCCAGCTCGCTGAAATATGTTCATTTGCTGAAAACCATCAAAACCACGAAAAGTTCTTGTATTTGAAGATAAAATCTTTTTGCTTTGAAGAAGAAAGATCTAGCTGACTGAAATAAGTTCATTAGATGAAAACCAACAAAAATTGACAAGAACCACGAAAAGTTCTTGTATTTTAAGATAAAATCTTACTCTGTTAAAGAAAAAACTCCCAGCTCGCTGAAATATGTTCATTTGCTGAAAAACAACAAAACCGCGAAAAGTTCTTGTATTTGAAGATAAAATCTTTTTGCTTTGAAGAAGAAAGATCTAGCTGACTGAAATAAGTTCATTGGATGAAAACCAACAAAAATTGACAAGAACCACGAAAAGTTCTTGTATTTTAAGATAAAATCTTAGGCTATTAAAGAAAAAACTCCCAGCTCGCTGAAATATGTTCATTTGCTGAAAACCAACAAAACCACGAAAAGTTCTTGTATTTGAAGATAAAATCTTTTTTCTTTGAAGAAGAAAGATCTAGCTGACTGAAATAAGTTCATTAGATGAAAACCAACAAAAATTGACAAGAACCACGAAAAGTTCTTGTATTTTAAGATAAAATCTTACTCTATTAAGGAAAAACTTCCAGCTCGCTGAAATATGTTCATTTGCTGAAAACCATCAAAACCACGAAAAGTTCTTGAATTTGAAGATAAAATCTTTTTGCTTTGAAGAAGAAAGATCTAGCTGACTGAAATAAGTTCATTAGATGAAAACCAACAAAAATTGACAAGAACCACGAAAAGATCTTGTATTTTAAGATAAAATCTTACTCTATTAAGGAAAAAACTTCCAGCTCGCTGAAATATGTTCATTTGCTGAAAACCATCAAAACCACGAAAAGTTCTTGTATTTGAAGATAAAATCTTTTTGCTTTGAAGAAGAAAGATCTAGCTGACTGAAATAAGTTCATTAGATGAAAACCAACAAAATTTGACAAGAACCACGAAAACTTCTTGTATTTTAAGATAATATCTTACGCTATTAAAGAAAAAACTTCTGGCTCGCTGAAATATGTTCATTTGCTGAAAACCAAAAAAACCACGAAAAGTTCTTGTATTTGAAGATAAAATCTTTTTGCTTTGAAGAAGAAAGATCTAGCTGACTGAAATAAGTTCATGAGATGAAAACCAACAAAAATTGACAAGAACCACGAAAAGTTCTTGTATTTTAAGATAAAATCTTACTCTGTTAAAGAAAAAACTCCCAGCTCGCTGAAATATGTTCATTTGCTGAAAAACAACAAAACCGCGAAAAGTTCTTGTATTTGAAGATAAAATCTTTTTGCTTTGAAGAAGAAAGATCTAGCTGACTGAAATAAGTTCATTGGATGAAAACCAACAAAAATTGACAAGAACCACGAAAAGTTCTTGTATTTTAAGATAAAATCTTACTCTATTAAGGAAAAAACTTCCAGCTCGCTGAAATATGTTCATTTGCTGAAAACCATCAAAACCACGAAAAGTTCTTGTATTTGAAGATAAAATCTTTTTGCTTTGAAGAAGAAAGATCTAGCTGACTGAAATAAGTTCATTAGATGAAAACCAACAAAATTTGACAAGAACCACGAAAACTTCTTGTATTTTAAGATAATATCTTACGCTATGAAAGAAAAAACTTCTGGCTCGCTGAAATATGTTCATTTGCTGAAAACCAACAAAACCACGAAAAGTTCTTGTATTTGAAGATAAAATCTTTTTGCTTTGAAGAAGAAAGATCTAGCTGACTGAAATAAGTTCATTGGATGAAAACCAACAAAAATTGACAAGAACCACGAAAAGTTCTTGTATTTTAAGATAAAATCTTACGCTATTAAAGAAAAAACTCCCAGCTCGCTGAAATATGTTCATTTGCTGAAAACCAACAAAACCACGAAAAGTTCTTGTATTTGAAGATAAAATCTTTTTTCTTTGAAGAAGAAAGATCCAGCTGACTGAAATAAGTTCATTAGATGAAAACCAACAAAAATTGACAAGAACCACGAAAAGTTGTTGTATTTTAAGATAAAATCTTACACTATTAAGGAAAAACTTCCAGCTCGCTGAAATATGTTCTTTTGCTGAAAACCATCAAAACCACGAAAAGTTCTTGAATTTGAAGATAAAATCTTTTTGCTTTGAAGAAGAAAGATCGAGCTGACTGAAATAAGTTCATTAGATGAAAACCAACAAAAATTGACAAGAACTACAAAAAGTTCTTGTATTTTAAGATAAAATCTTACGCTGTTAAAGAAAAAACTCCCAGCTCGCTGAAATATGTTCATTAGCAGAAAACCAACAAAACAACGAAAAGTTCTTGTATTTGAAGATAAAATCTTTTTTCTTTGAAGAAGAAAGATCTAGCTGACTGAAATAAGTTCATTAGATGAAAACCAACAAAAATTGACAAGAACCACGAAAAGTTCTTGTATTTTAAGATAAAATCTTACTCTATTAAGGAAAAAACTTCCAGCTTGCTGAAATATGTTCATTTGCTGAAAACCATCAAAACCACGAAAAGTTCTTGTATTTGAAGATAAAATCTTTTTGCTTTGAAGAAGAAAGATCTAGCTGACTGAAATAAGTTCATTAGATGAAAACCAACAAAAATTGACAAGAACCACGAAAAGTTCTTGTATTTTAAGATAAAATCTTACTCTGTTAAAGAAAAAACTCCCAGCTCGCTGAAATATGTTCATTTGCTGAAAAACAACAAAACCGCGAAAAGTTCTTGTATTTGAAGATAAAATCTTTTTGCTTTGAAGAAGAAAGATCTAGCTGACTGAAATAAGTTCATTGGATGAAAACCAACAAAAATTGACAAGAACCACGAAAAGTTCTTGTATTTTAAGATAAAATCTTAGGCTATTAAAGAAAAAACTCCCAGCTCGCTGAAATATGTTCATTTGCTGAAAACCAACAAAACCACGAAAAGTTCTTGTATTTGAAGATAAAATCTTTTTTCTTTGAAGAAGAAAGATCTAGCTGACTGAAATAAGTTCATTAGATGAAAACCAACAAAAATTGACAAGAACCACGAAAAGTTCTTGTATTTTAAGATAAAATCTTACTCTATTAAGGAAAAACTTCCAGCTCGCTGAAATATGTTCATTTGCTGAAAACCATCAAAACCACGAAAAGTTCTTGAATTTGAAGATAAAATCTTTTTGCTTTGAAGAAGAAAGATCTAGCTGACTGAAATAAGTTCATTAGATGAAAACCAACAAAAATTGACAAGAACCACGAAAAGATCTTGTATTTTAAGATAAAATCTTACTCTATTAAGGAAAAAACTTCCAGCTCGCTGAAATATGTTCATTTGCTGAAAACCATCAAAACCACGAAAAGTTCTTGTATTTGAAGATAAAATCTTTTTGCTTTGAAGAAGAAAGATCTAGCTGACTGAAATAAGTTCATTAGATGAAAACCAACAAAATTTGACAAGAACCACGAAAACTTCTTGTATTTTAAGATAATATCTTACGCTATTAAAGAAAAAACTTCTGGCTCGCTGAAATATGTTCATTTGCTGAAAACCAAAAAAACCACGAAAAGTTCTTGTATTTGAAGATAAAATCTTTTTGCTTTGAAGAAGAAAGATCTAGCTGACTGAAATAAGTTCATGAGATGAAAACCAACAAAAATTGACAAGAACCACGAAAAGTTCTTGTATTTTAAGATAAAATCTTACTCTGTTAAAGAAAAAACTCCCAGCTCGCTGAAATATGTTCATTTGCTGAAAAACAACAAAACCGCGAAAAGTTCTTGTATTTGAAGATAAAATCTTTTTGCTTTGAAGAAGAAAGATCTAGCTGACTGAAATAAGTTCATTGGATGAAAACCAACAAAAATTGACAAGAACCACGAAAAGTTCTTGTATTTTAAGATAAAATCTTACTCTATTAAGGAAAAAACTTCCAGCTCGCTGAAATATGTTCATTTGCTGAAAACCATCAAAACCACGAAAAGTTCTTGTATTTGAAGATAAAATCTTTTTGCTTTGAAGAAGAAAGATCTAGCTGACTGAAATAAGTTCATTAGATGAAAACCAACAAAATTTGACAAGAACCACGAAAACTTCTTGTATTTTAAGATAATATCTTACGCTATGAAAGAAAAAACTTCTGGCTCGCTGAAATATGTTCATTTGCTGAAAACCAACAAAACCACGAAAAGTTCTTGTATTTGAAGATAAAATCTTTTTGCTTTGAAGAAGAAAGATCTAGCTGACTGAAATAAGTTCATTGGATGAAAACCAACAAAAATTGACAAGAACCACGAAAAGTTCTTGTATTTTAAGATAAAATCTTACGCTATTAAAGAAAAAACTCCCAGCTCGCTGAAATATGTTCATTTGCTGAAAACCAACAAAACCACGAAAAGTTCTTGTATTTGAAGATAAAATCTTTTTTCTTTGAAGAAGAAAGATCCAGCTGACTGAAATAAGTTCATTAGATGAAAACCAACAAAAATTGACAAGAACCACGAAAAGTTGTTGTATTTTAAGATAAAATCTTACACTATTAAGGAAAAACTTCCAGCTCGCTGAAATATGTTCTTTTGCTGAAAACCATCAAAACCACGAAAAGTTCTTGAATTTGAAGATAAAATCTTTTTGCTTTGAAGAAGAAAGATCGAGCTGACTGAAATAAGTTCATTAGATGAAAACCAACAAAAATTGACAAGAACTACAAAAAGTTCTTGTATTTTAAGATAAAATCTTACTCTATTAAGGAAAAAACTTCCAGCTCGCTGAAATATGTTCATTTGCTGAAAACCATCAAAACCACGAAAAGTTCTTGTATTTGAAGATAAAATCTTTTTGCTTTGAAGAAGAAAGATCTAGCTGACTGAAATAAGTTCATTCGATGAAAACCAACAAAAATTGACAAGAACCACAAAAAGTTCTTGTATTTTAACATAAAATCTTACTCTATTAAGGAAAAAACTTCCAGCTCGCTGAAATATGTTCATTTGCTGAAAACCATCAAAACCACGAAAAGTTCTTGTATTTGAAGATAAAATCTTTTTGCTTTGAAGAAGAAAGATCCAGCTGACTGAAATAAGTTCTTTGGATGAAAACCAACAAAAATTGAGAAGAACCACGAAAAGTTCTTGTATTTTAAGATAAAATCTTACTCTATTAAGGAAAAACTTCCAGCTCGCTGAAATCTGTTCATTTGCTGAAAACCATCAAAACCACGAAAAGTTCTTGTATTTGAAGATAAAATCTTTTTGCTTTGAAGAAGAAAGATCTAGCTGACTGAAATAAGTTCATTAGATGAAAACCAACAAAAATTGACAAGAACCACGAAAAGTTCTTGTATTTTAAGATAAAATCTTACTCTATTAAGGAAAAAACTTCCAGCTCGCTGAAATATGTTCATTTGCTGAAAACCATCAAAACCACGAAAAGTTCTTGTATTTGAAGATAAAATCTTTTTGCTTTGAAGAAGAAAGATCTAGCTGACTGAAATAAGTTCATTAGATGAAAACCAACAAAAATTGACAAGAACCACGAAAAGTTCTTGTATTTTAAGATAAAATCTTACTCTGTTAAAGAAAAAACTCCCAGCTCGCTGAAATATGTTCATTTGCTGAAAAACAACAAAACCGCGAAAAGTTCTTGTATTTGAAGATAAAATCTTTTTGCTTTGAAGAAGAAAGATCTAGCTGACTGAAATAAGTTCATTGGATGAAAACCAACAAAAATTGACAAGAACCACGAAAAGTTCTTGTATTTTAAGATAAAATCTTAGGCTATTAAAGAAAAAACTCCCAGCTCGCTGAAATATGTTCATTTGCTGAAAACCAACAAAACCACGAAAAGTTCTTGTATTTGAAGATAAAATCTTTTTTCTTTGAAGAAGAAAGATCTAGCTGACTGAAATAAGTTCATTAGATGAAAACCAACAAAAATTGACAAGAACCACGAAAAGTTCTTGTATTTTAAGATAAAATCTTACTCTATTAAGGAAAAACTTCCAGCTCGCTGAAATATGTTCATTTGCTGAAAACCATCAAAACCACGAAAAGTTCTTGAATTTGAAGATAAAATCTTTTTGCTTTGAAGAAGAAAGATCTAGCTGACTGAAATAAGTTCATTAGATGAAAACCAACAAAAATTGACAAGAACCACGAAAAGATCTTGTATTTTAAGATAAAATCTTACTCTATTAAGGAAAAAACTTCCAGCTCGCTGAAATATGTTCATTTGCTGAAAACCATCAAAACCACGAAAAGTTCTTGTATTTGAAGATAAAATCTTTTTGCTTTGAAGAAGAAAGATCTAGCTGACTGAAATAAGTTCATTAGATGAAAACCAACAAAATTTGACAAGAACCACGAAAACTTCTTGTATTTTAAGATAATATCTTACGCTATTAAAGAAAAAACTTCTGGCTCGCTGAAATATGTTCATTTGCTGAAAACCAAAAAAACCACGAAAAGTTCTTGTATTTGAAGATAAAATCTTTTTGCTTTGAAGAAGAAAGATCTAGCTGACTGAAATAAGTTCATGAGATGAAAACCAACAAAAATTGACAAGAACCACGAAAAGTTCTTGTATTTTAAGATAAAATCTTACTCTGTTAAAGAAAAAACTCCCAGCTCGCTGAAATATGTTCATTTGCTGAAAAACAACAAAACCGCGAAAAGTTCTTGTATTTGAAGATAAAATCTTTTTGCTTTGAAGAAGAAAGATCTAGCTGACTGAAATAAGTTCATTGGATGAAAACCAACAAAAATTGACAAGAACCACGAAAAGTTCTTGTATTTTAAGATAAAATCTTACTCTATTAAGGAAAAAACTTCCAGCTCGCTGAAATATGTTCATTTGCTGAAAACCATCAAAACCACGAAAAGTTCTTGTATTTGAAGATAAAATCTTTTTGCTTTGAAGAAGAAAGATCTAGCTGACTGAAATAAGTTCATTAGATGAAAACCAACAAAATTTGACAAGAACCACGAAAACTTCTTGTATTTTAAGATAATATCTTACGCTATGAAAGAAAAAACTTCTGGCTCGCTGAAATATGTTCATTTGCTGAAAACCAACAAAACCACGAAAAGTTCTTGTATTTGAAGATAAAATCTTTTTGCTTTGAAGAAGAAAGATCTAGCTGACTGAAATAAGTTCATTGGATGAAAACCAACAAAAATTGACAAGAACCACGAAAAGTTCTTGTATTTTAAGATAAAATCTTACGCTATTAAAGAAAAAACTCCCAGCTCGCTGAAATATGTTCATTTGCTGAAAACCAACAAAACCACGAAAAGTTCTTGTATTTGAAGATAAAATCTTTTTTCTTTGAAGAAGAAAGATCCAGCTGACTGAAATAAGTTCATTAGATGAAAACCAACAAAAATTGACAAGAACCACGAAAAGTTGTTGTATTTTAAGATAAAATCTTACACTATTAAGGAAAAACTTCCAGCTCGCTGAAATATGTTCTTTTGCTGAAAACCATCAAAACCACGAAAAGTTCTTGAATTTGAAGATAAAATCTTTTTGCTTTGAAGAAGAAAGATCGAGCTGACTGAAATAAGTTCATTAGATGAAAACCAACAAAAATTGACAAGAACTACAAAAAGTTCTTGTATTTTAAGATAAAATCTTACTCTATTAAGGAAAAAACTTCCAGCTCGCTGAAATATGTTCATTTGCTGAAAACCATCAAAACCACGAAAAGTTCTTGTATTTGAAGATAAAATCTTTTTGCTTTGAAGAAGAAAGATCTAGCTGACTGAAATAAGTTCATTCGATGAAAACCAACAAAAATTGACAAGAACCACAAAAAGTTCTTGTATTTTAACATAAAATCTTACTCTATTAAGGAAAAAACTTCCAGCTCGCTGAAATATGTTCATTTGCTGAAAACCATCAAAACCACGAAAAGTTCTTGTATTTGAAGATAAAATCTTTTTGCTTTGAAGAAGAAAGATCCAGCTGACTGAAATAAGTTCTTTGGATGAAAACCAACAAAAATTGAGAAGAACCACGAAAAGTTCTTGTATTTTAAGATAAAATCTTACTCTATTAAGGAAAAACTTCCAGCTCGCTGAAATCTGTTCATTTGCTGAAAACCATCAAAACCACGAAAAGTTCTTGTATTTGAAGATAAAATCTTTTTGCTTTGAAGAAGAAAGATCTAGCTGACTGAAATAAGTTCATTAGATGAAAACCAACAAAATTTGACAAGAACCACGAAAACTTCTTGTATTTTAAGATAATATCTTACGCTATTAAAGAAAAAACTTCTGGCTCGCTGAAATATGTTCATTTGCTGAAAACCAACAAAACCACGAAAAGTTCTTGTATTTGAAGATAAAATCTTTTTGCTTTGAAGAAGAAAGATCTAGCTGACTGAAATAAGTTCATTAGATGAAAACCAACAAAAATTGACAAGAACCACGAAAAGTTCTTGTATTTTAAGATAAAATCTTACTCTGTTAAATAAAAACTCCCAGCTCGCTGAAATATGTTCATTTGCTGAAAAACAACAAAACCGCGAAAAGTTCTTGTATTTGAAGATAAAATCTTTTTGCTTTGAAGAAGAAAGATCTAGCTGACTGAAATAAGTTCATTGGATGAAAACCAACAAAAATTGACAAGAACCACGAAAAGTTCTTGTATTTTAAGATAAAATCTTACGCTATTAAAGAAAAAACTCCCAGCTCGCTGAAATATGTTCATTTGCTGAAAACCAACAAAACCACGAAAAGTTCTTGTATTTGAAGATAAAATCTTTTTTCTTTGAAGAAGAAAGATCCAGCTGACTGAAATAAGTTCATTAGATGAAAACCAACAAAAATTGACAAGAACCACGAAAAGTTCTTGTATTTTAAGATAAAATCTTACTCTATTAAGGAAAAACTTCCAGCTCGCTGAAATATGTTCTTTTGCTGAAAACCATCAAAACCACGAGAAGTTCTTGAATTTGAAGATAAAATCTTTTTGCTTTGAAGAAGAAAGATCTAGCTGACTGAAATAAGTTCATTAGATGAAAACCAACAAAAATTGACAAGAACCACAAAAAATTCTTGTATTTTAAGATAAAATCTTACTCTATTAAGGAAAAAACTTCCAGCTCGCTGAAATATGTTCATTTGCTGAAAACCATCAAAACCACGAAAAGTTCTTGTATTTGAAGATAAAATCTTTTTGCTTTGAAGAAGAAAGATCTAGCTGACTGAAATAAGTTCATTCGATGAAAACCAACAAAAATTGACAAGAACCACGAAAAGTTCTTGTATTTTAAGATAAAATCTTACTCTGTTAAAGAAAAAACTCCCAGCTCGCTGAAATATGTTCATTTGCTGAAAAACAACAAAACCGCGAAAAGTTCTTGTATTTGAAGATAAAATCTTTTTGCTTTGAAGAAGAAAGATCTAGCTGACTGAAATAAGTTCATTGGATGAAAACCAACAAAAATTGACAAGAACCACGAAAAGTTCTTGTATTTTAAGATAAAATCTTACGCTATTAAAGAAAAAACTCCCAGCTCGCTGAAATATGTTCATTTGCTGAAAACCAACAAAACCACGAAAAGTTCTTGTATTTGAAGATAAAATCTTTTTTCTTTGAAGAAGAAAGATCCAGCTGACTGAAATAAGTTCATTAGATGAAAACCAACAAAAATTGACAAGAACCACGAAAAGTTCTTGTATTTTAAGATAAAATCTTACTCTATTAAGGAAAAACTTTCAGCTCGCTGAAATATGTTCATTTGCTGAAAACCATCAAAACCACGAAAAGTTCTTGTATTTGAAGATAAAATCTTTTTGCTTTGAAGAAGAAAGATCTAGCTGACTGAAATAAGTTCATTAGATGAAAACCAACAAAAATTGACAAGAACCACGAAAAGTTCTTGTATTTTAAGATAAAATCTTACGCTGTTAAAGAAAAAACTCCCAGCTCGCTGAAATATGTTCATTTGCAGAAAACCAACAAAACAACGAAAAGTTCTTGTATTTGAAGATAAAATCTTTTTTCTTTGAAGAAGAAAGATCTAGCTGACTGAAATAAGTTCATTAGATGAAAACCAACAAAAATTGACAAGAACCACGAAAAGTTCTTGTATTTTAAGATAAAATCTTACTCTATTAAGGAAAAAACTTCCAGCTTGCTGAAATATGTTCATTTGCTGAAAACCATCAAAACCACAAAAAGTTCTTGTATTTGAAGATAAAATCTTTTTGCTTTGAAGAAGAAAGATCTAGCTGACTGAAATAAGTTCATTAGATGAAAACCAACAAAAATTGACAAGAACCACGAAAAGTTCTTGTATTTTAAGATAAAATCTTACTCTGTTAAAGAAAAAACTCCCAGCTCGCTGAAATATGTTCATTTGCTGAAAAACAACAAAACCGCGAAAAGTTCTTGTATTTGAAGATAAAATCTTTTTGCTTTGAAGAAGTAAGATCTAGCTGACTGAAATAAGTTCATTGGATGAAAACCAACAAAAATTGACAAGAACCACGAAAAGTTCTTGTATTTTAAGATAAAATCTTAGGCTATTAAAGAAAAAACTCCCAGCTCGCTGAAATATGTTCATTTGCTGAAAACCAACAAAACCACGAAAAGTTCTTGTATTTGAAGATAAAATCTTTTTTCTTTGAAGAAGAAAGATCTAGCTGACTGAAATAAGTTCATTAGATGAAAACCAACAAAAATTGACAAGAACCACGAAAAGTTCTTGTATTTTAAGATAAAATCTTACTCTATTAAGGAAAAACTTCCAGCTCGCTGAAATATGTTCATTTGCTGAAAACCATCAAAACCACGAAAAGTTCTTGAATTTGAAGATAAAATCTTTTTGCTTTGAAGAAGAAAGATCTAGCTGACTGAAATAAGTTCATTAGATGAAAACCAACAAAAATTGACAAGAACCACGAAAAGATCTTGTATTTTAAGATAAAATCTTACTCTATTAAGGAAAAAACTTCCAGCTCACTGAAATATGTTCATTTGCTGAAAACCATCAAAACCACGAAAAGTTCTTGTATTTGAAGATAAAATCTTTTTGCTTTGAAGAAGAAAGATCTAGCTGACTGAAATAAGTTCATTAGATGAAAACCAACAAAATTTGACAAGAACCACGAAAACTTCTTGTATTTTAAGATAATATCTTACGCTATTAAAGAAAAAACTTCTGGCTCGCTGAAATATGTTCATTTGCTAAAAACCATAAAAACCACGAAAAGTTCTTGTATTTGAAGATAAAATCTTTTTGCTTTGAAGAAGAAAGATCTAGCTGACTGAAATAAGTTCATGAGATGAAAACCAACAAAAATTGACAAGAACCACGAAAAGTTCTTGTATTTTAAGATAAAATCTTACTCTGTTAAAGAAAAAACTCCCAGCTCGCTGAAATATGTTCATTTGCTGAAAAACAACAAAACCGCGAAAAGTTCTTGTATTTGAAGATAAAATCTTTTTGCTTTGAAGAAGAAAGATCTAGCTGACTGAAATAAGTTCATTGGATGAAAACCAACAAAAATTGACAAGAACCACGAAAAGTTCTTGTATTTTAAGATAAAATCTTAGGCTATTAAAGAAAAAACTCCTAGCTCGCTGAAATATGTTCATTTGCTGAAAACCAACAAAACCACGAAAAGTTCTTGTATTTGAAGATAAAATCTTTTTTCTTTGAAGAAGAAAGATCTAGCTGACTGAAATAAGTTCATTAGATGAAAACCAACAAAAATTGACAAGAACCACGAAAAGTTCTTGTATTTTAAGATAAAATCTTACTCTATTAAGGAAAAACTTCCAGCTCGCTGAAATATGTTCATTTGCTGAAAACCATCAAAACCACGAAAAGTTCTTGAATTTGAAGATAAAATCTTTTTGCTTTGAAGAAGAAAGATCTAGCTGACTGAAATAAGTTCATTAGATGAAAACCAACAAAAATTGACAAGAACCACGAAAAGTTCTTGTATTTTAAGATAAAATCTTACTCTATTAAGGAAAAAACTTCCAGCTCGCTGAAATATGTTCATTTGCTGAAAACCATCAAAACCACGAAAAGTTCTTGTATTTGAAGATAAAATCTTTTTGCTTTGAAGAAGAAAGATCTAGCTGACTGAAATAAGTTCATTAGATGAAAACCAACAAAATTTGACAAGAACCACGAAAACTTCTTGTATTTTAAGATAATATCTTACGCTATTAAAGAAAAAACTTCTGGCTCGCTGAAATATGTTCATTTGCTGAAAACCAACAAAACCACGAAAAGTTCTTGTATTTGAAGATAAAATCTTTTTGCTTTGAAGAAGAAAGATCTAGCTGACTGAAATAAGTTCATTAGATGAAAACCAACAAAAATTGACAAGAACCACGAAAAGTTCTTGTATTTTAAGATAAAATCTTACTCTGTTAAAGAAAAAACTCCCAGCTCGCTGAAATATGTTCATTTGCTGAAAAAGAACAAAACCGCGAAAAGTTCTTGTATTTGAAGATAAAATCTTTTTGCTTTGAAGAAGAAAGATCTAGCTGACTGAAATAAGTTCATTGGATGAAAACCAACAAAAATTGACAAGAACCACGAAAAGTTCTTGTATTTTAAGATAAAATCTTACGCTATTAAAGAAAAAACTCCCAGCTCGCTGAAATATGTTCATTTGCTGAAAACCAACAAAACCACGAAAAGTTCTTGAATTTGAAGATAAAATCTTTTTGCTTTGAAGAAGAAAGATCTAGCTGACTGAAATAAGTTCATTAGATGAAAACCAACAAAAATTGACAAGAACCACGAAAAGTTCTTGTATTTTAAGATAAAATCTTACGCTATTAAAGAAAAAACTCCCAGCTCGCTGAAATATGTTCTTTTGCTGAAAACCATCAAAACCACGAAAAGTTCTTGAATTTGAAGATAAAATCTTTTTGCTTTGAAGAAGAAAGATCGAGCTGACTGAAATAAGTTCATTAGATGAAAACCAACAAAAATTGACAAGAACTACAAAAAGTTCTTGTATTTTAAGATAAAATCTTACTCTATTAAGGAAAAAACTTCCAGCTCGCTGAAATATGTTCATTTGCTGAAAACCATCAAAACCACGAAAAGTTCTTGTATTTGAAGATAAAATCTTTTTGCTTTGAAGAAGAAAGATCTAGCTGACTGAAATAAGTTCATTGGATGAAAACCAACAAAAATTGACAAGAACCACGAAAAGTTCTTGTATTTTAAGATAAAATCTTACTCTATTAAGGAAAAAACTTCCAGCTCGCTGAAATATGTTCATTTGCTGAAAACCATCAAAACCACGAAAAGTTCTTGTATTTGAAGATAAAATCTTTTTGCTTTGAAGAAGAAAGATCTAGCTGACTGAAATAAGTTCATTAGATGAAAACCAACAAAAATTGACAAGAACCACGAAAAGTTCTTGTATTTTAAGATAAAATCTTACTCTGTTAAGGATAAAAATTTCCAGCTCACTGAAATATGTTCATTTGCTGAAAACCATCAAAACCACGAAAAGTTCTTGTATTTGAAGATAAAATCTTTTTGCTTTGAAGAAGAAAGATCTAGCTGACTGAAATAAGTTCATGAGATGAAAACCAACAAAAATTGACAAGAACCACGAAAAGTTCTTGTATTTTAAGATAAAATCTTACTCTATTCAGGAAAAAACTTCCAGCTCGCTGAAATATGTTCATTTGCTGAAAACCATCAAAACCACGAAAAGTTCTTGTATTTGAAGATAAAATCTTTTTGCTTTGAAGAAGAAAGATCGAGCTGACTGAAATAAGTTCATTCGATGAAAACCAACAAAAATTGACAAGAACCACGAAAAGTTCTTGTATTTTAAGATAAAATCTTAGGCTATTAAAGAAAAAACTCCCAGCTCGCTGAAATATGTTCATTTGCTGAAAACCAACAAAACCACGAAAAGTTCTTGTATTTGAAGATAAAATCTTTTTTCTTTGAAGAAGAAAGATCTAGCTGACTGAAATAAGTTCATTAGATGAAAACCAACAAAAATTGACAAGAACCACGAAAAGTTCTTGTATTTTAAGATAAAATCTTACTCTATTAAGGAAAAACTTCCAGCTCGCTGAAATATGTTCATTTGCTGAAAACCATCAAAACCACGAAAAGTTCTTGAATTTGAAGATAAAATCTTTTTGCTTTGAAGAAGAAAGATCTAGCTGACTGAAATAAGTTCATTAGATGAAAACCAACAAAAATTGACAAGAACCACGAAAAGTTCTTGTATTTTAAGATAAAATCTTACTCTATTAAGGAAAAAACTTCCAGCTCGCTGAAATATGTTCATTTGCTGAAAACCATCAAAACCACGAAAAGTTCTTGTATTTGAAGATAAAATCTTTTTGCTTTGAAGAAGAAAGATCTAGCTGACTGAAATAAGTTCATTAGATGAAAACCAACAAAATTTGACAAGAACCACGAAAACTTCTTGTATTTTAAGATAATATCTTACGCTATTAAAGAAAAAACTTCTGGCTCGCTGAAATATGTTCATTTGCTGAAAACCAACAAAACCACGAAAAGTTCTTGTATTTGAAGATAAAATCTTTTTGCTTTGAAGAAGAAAGATCTAGCTGACTGAAATAAGTTCATTAGATGAAAACCAACAAAAATTGACAAGAACCACGAAAAGTTCTTGTATTTTAAGATAAAATCTTACTCTGTTAAAGAAAAAACTCCCAGCTCGCTGAAATATGTTCATTTGCTGAAAAAGAACAAAACCGCGAAAAGTTCTTGTATTTGAAGATAAAATCTTTTTGCTTTGAAGAAGAAAGATCTAGCTGACTGAAATAAGTTCATTGGATGAAAACCAACAAAAATTGACAAGAACCACGAAAAGTTCTTGTATTTTAAGATAAAATCTTACGCTATTAAAGAAAAAACTCCCAGCTCGCTGAAATATGTTCATTTGCTGAAAACCAACAAAACCACGAAAAGTTCTTGTATTTGAAGATAAAATCTTTTTTCTTTGAAGAAGAAAGATCCAGCTGACTGAAATAAGTTCATTAGATGAAAACCAACAAAAATTGACAAGAACCACGAAAAGTTGTTGTATTTTAAGATAAAATCTTACACTCTTCAGGAAAAACTTCCAGCTCGCTGAAATATGTTCTTTTGCTGAAAACCATCAAAACCACGAAAAGTTCTTGAATTTGAAGATAAAATCTTTTTGCTTTGAAGAAGAAAGATCGAGCTGACTGAAATAAGTTCATTAGATGAAAACCAACAAAAATTGACAAGAACTACAAAAAGTTCTTGTATTTTAAGATAAAATCTTACTCTATTAAGGAAAAAACTTCCAGCTCGCTGAAATATGTTCATTTGCTGAAAACCATCAAAACCACGAAAAGTTCTTGTATTTGAAGATAAAATCTTTTTGCTTTGAAGAAGAAAGATCTAGCTGACCGAAATAAGTTCATTGGATGAAAACCAACAAAAATTGACAAGAACCACGAAAAGTTCTTGTATTTTAAGATAAAATCTTACTCTATTAAGGAAAAAACTTCCAGCTCGCTGAAATATGTTCATTTGCTGAAAACCATCAAAACCACGAAAAGTTCTTGTATTTGAAGATAAAATCTTTTTGCTTTGAAGAAGAAAGATCTAGCTGACTGAAATAAGTTCATTAGATGAAAACCAACAAAAATTGACAAGAACCACGAAAAGTTCTTGTATTTTAAGATAAAATCTTACTCTGTTAAGGATAAAAATTTCCAGCTCACTGAAATATGTTCATTTGCTGAAAACCATCAAAACCACGAAAAGTTCTTGTATTTGAAGATAAAATCTTTTTGCTTTGAAGAAGAAAGATCTAGCTGACTGAAATAAGTTCATGAGATGAAAACCAACAAAAATTGACAAGAACCACGAAAAGTTCTTGTATTTTAAGATAAAATCTTACTCTATTCAGGAAAAAACTTCCAGCTCGCTGAAATATGTTCATTTGCTGAAAACCATCAAAACCACGAAAAGTTCTTGTATTTGAAGATAAAATCTTTTTGCTTTGAAGAAGAAAGATCGAGCTGACTGAAATAAGTTCATTCGATGAAAACCAACAAAAATTGACAAGAACCACGAAAAGTTCTTGTATTTTAAGATAAAATCTTACGCTATTAAAGAAAAAACTCCCAGCTCGCTGAAATATGTTAATTTGCTGAAAACCAACAAAACCACGAAAAGTTCTTGTATTTGAAGATAAAATCTTACTCTATTAAGGAAAAAACTTCCAGCTCGCTGAAATATGTTCATTTGCTGAAAACCATCAAAACCACCAAAAGTTCTTGTATTTGAAGATAAAATCTTTTTGCTTTGACGAAGAAAGATCTGAATGACTGAAATTAGTTCATTAGATGAAAACCAACAAAAATTGACAAGAACCATGAAAAGTTCTTGTATTTTAAGATAAAATCTTACTCTATTCAGGAAAAAACTTCCAGCTCGCTGAAATATGTTCATTTGCTGAAAACCATCAAAACCACGAAAAGTTCTTGTATTTGAAGATAAAATCTTTTTGCTTTGAAGAAGAAAGATCTAGCTGACTGAAATAAGTTCATCAGATGAAAACCAACAAAAATTGACAAGAACCACGAAAAGTTCTTGTATTTTAAGATAAAATCTTACTCTATGAAGGAAAAAACTTCCAGCTCGCTGAAATATGTTCATTTGCTGAAAACCATCAAAACCACGAAAAGTTCTTGTATTTGAAGATAAAATCTTTTTGCTTTGAGGAAGAAAGATCTAGCTGACTGAAATAAGTTCATTAGATGAAAACCAACAAAAATTGACAAGAACCACGAAAAGTTCTTGTATTTTAAGATAAAATCTTACGCTATTAAAGAAAAAACTTCCAGCGCGCTGAAATCTGTTCATTTGCTGAAAACCATCAAAACTACGAAAAGTTCTTGTATTTGAAGATAAAATCTTTTTGCTTTGAAGAAGAAAGATCTAGCTGACTGAAATAAGTTCATGAGATGAAAACCAACAAAAATTGACAAGAACCACGAAACGTTCTTGTATTTTAAGATAAAATCTTACTCTATTCAGGAAAAAACTTCCAGCTCGCTGAAATATGTTCATTTGCTGAAAACCATCAAAACCACGAAAAGTTCTTGTATTTGAAGATAAAATCTTTTTGCTTTGAAGAAGAAAGATCTAGCTGACTGAAACAAGTTCATTGGATGAAAACCAACAAAAATTGACAAGAACCACGAAAAGTTCTTGTATTTTAAGATAAAATCTTACGTTATTAAAGAAAAAACTTCCAGCTCGCTGAAATCTGTTCATTTGCTGAAAACCATCAAAACCACGAAAAGTTCTTGTATTTGAAGATAAAATCTTTTTGCTTTGAAGAAGAAAGATCTAGCTGACTGAAATAAGTTCATTAGATGAAAACCAACAAAAATTGACAAGAACCACGAAAAGTTCTTGTATTTTAAGATAAAATCTTAGGATATTAAATAAAAAACTTCCAGCTCGCTGAAATCTGTTCATTTGCTGAAAACCATCAAAACCACGAAAAGTTCTTGTATTTGAAGATAAAATCTTTTTTCTTTGAAGAAGAAAGATCCAGCTGACTGAAATAAGTTCATTGGATGAAAACCAACAAAAATTGAGAAGAACCACGAAAAGTTCTTGTATTTTAAGATAAAATCTTACTCTGTTAAATAAAAAACTCCCAGCTCGCTGAAATATGTTCATTTGCTGAAAAACAACAAAACCGCGAAAAGTTCTTGTATTTGAAGATAAAATCTTTTTGCTTTGAAGAAGAAAGATCTAGCTGACTGAAATAAGTTCATTAGATGAAAACCAACAAAAATTGACAAGAACCACGAAAAGTTCTTGTATTTTAAGATAAAATCTTACTCTATTAAGGAAAAAACTTCCAGCTCGCTGAAATCTGTTCATTTGCTGAAAACCAACAAAACCACCAAAAGTTCTTGTATTTGAAGATAAAATCTTTTTGCTTTGACGAAGAAAGATCTGAATGACTGAAATTAGTTCATTAGATGAAAACCAACAAAAATTGACAAGAACCATGAAAAGTTCTTGTATTTTAAGATAAAATCTTACTCTATTCAGGAAAAAACTTCCAGCTCGCTGAAATCTGTTCATTTGCTGAAAACCATCAAAACCACGAAAAGTTCTTCTATTTGAAGATAAAATCTTTTTGCTTTGAAGAAGAAAGATCTGGCTGACTGAAATAAGTTCATTAGATGAAAACCAACAAAAATTGACAAGAACCACAAAAAGTTCTTGTATTTTAAGATAAAATCTTACGCTGTTAAAGAAAAAACTCCCAGCTCGCTGAAATATGTTCATTTGCTGAAAACCAACAAAACCACGAAAAGTTCTTGTATTTGAAGATAAAATCTTTTTGCTTTGAAGAAGAAAGATCTAGCTGACTGAAATAAGTTCATTAGATGAAAACCAACAAAAATTGACAAGAACCACGAAAAGTTCTTGTATTTTAAGATAAAATCTTACGCTATTAAAGAAAAAACTCCCAGCTCGCTGAAATATGTTCATTTGCTGAAAACCAACAAAACCACGAAAAGTTCTTGTATTTGAAGATAAAATCTTTTTTCTATGAAGAAGAAAGATCCAGCTGACTGAAATAAGTTCATTAGATGAAAACCAACAAAAATTGACAAGAACCACGAAAAGTTCTTGTATTTTAAGATAAAATCTTACTCTATTCAGGAAAAACTTCCAGCTCGCTGAAATATGTTCATTTGCTGAAAACCATCAAAACCACGAAATGTTCTTGAATTTGAAGATAAAATCTTTTTGCTTTGAAGAAGAAAGATCTAGCTGACTGAAATAAGTTCATTAGATGAAAACCAACAAAAATTGACAAGAACCACAAAAAGTTCTTGTATTTTAAGATAAAATCTTACTCGATTAAGGAAAAAACTTCCAGCTCGCTGAAATATGTTCATTTGCTGAAAACCATCAAAACCACGAAAAGTTCTTGTATTTGAAGATAAAATCTTTTTGCTTTGAAGAAGAAAGATCTAGCTGACTGAAATAAGTTCATTAGATGAAAACCAACAAAAATTGACAAGAACCACGAAAAGTTCTTGTATTTTAAGATAAAATCTTACTCTATTAAGGAAAAAACTTCCAGCTCGCTGAAATATGTTCATTTGCTGAAAACCATCAAAACCACGAAAAGTTCTTGTATTTGAAGATAAAATCTTTTTGCTTTGAAGAAGAAAGATCTAGCTGACTGAAATAAGTTCATTGGATGAAAACCAACAAAAATTGACAAGAACCACGAAAAGTTCTTGTATTTTAAGATAAAATCTTAGGCTATTAAAGAAAAAACTCCCAGCTCGCTGAAATATGTTAATTTGCTGAAAACCAACAAAACCACGAAAAGTTCTTGTATTTGAAGATAAAATCTTTTTGCTTTGAAGAAGAAAGATCCAGCTGACTGAAATAAGTTCATTAGATGAAAACCAACAAAATTTGACAAGAACCACGAAAACTTCTTGTATTTTAAGATAATATCTTACGCTATTAAAGAAAAAACTTCTGGCTCGCTGAAATATGTTCATTTGCTGAAAACCAACAAAACCACGAAAAGTTCTTGTATTTGAAGATAAAATCTTTTTGCTTTGAAGAAGAAAGATCCAGCTGACTGAAATAAGTTCATTGGATGAAAACCAACAAAAATTGACAAGAACCACGAAAAGTTCTTGTATTTTAAGATAAAATCTTACTCTGTTAAGGAAAAAACTTCCAGCTCGCTGAAATATGTTCATTTGCTGAAAACCATCAAAACCACGAAAAGTTCTTGTATTTGAAGATAAAATCTTTTTGCTTTGAAGAAGAAAGATCTAGCTGACTGAAATAAGTTCATCAGATGAAAACCAACAAAAATTGACAAGAACCACAAAAAGTTCTTGTATTTTAAGATAAAATCTTACGCTGTTAAAGAAAAAACTCCCAGCTCGCTGAAATATGTTCATTTGCTGAAAACCAACAAAACCACGAAAAGTTCTTGTATTTGAAGATAAAATCTTTTTGCTTTGAAGAAGAAAGATCTAGCTGACTGAAATAAGTTCATTAGATGAAAACCAACAAAAATTGACAAGAACCACGAAAAGTTCTTGTATTTTAAGATAAAATCTTGCGCTATGAAAGAAAAAACTCCCAGCTCGCTGAAATATGTTCATTTGCTGAAAACCAACAAAACCACGAAAAGTTCTTGTATTTGAAGATAAAATCTTTTTTCTATGAAGAAGAAAGATCTAGCTGACTGAAATAAGTTCATTAGATGAAAACCAACAAAAATTGACAAGAACCACGAAAAGTTCTTGTATTTTAAGATAAAATCTTACTCTATTCAGGAAAAACTTCCAGCTCGCTGAAATATGTTCATTTGCTGAAAACCATCAAAACCACGAAATGTTCTTGAATTTGAAGATAAAATCTTTTTGCTTTGAAGAAGAAAGATCTAGCTGACTGAAATAAGTTCATTGGATGAAAACCAACAAAAATTGACAAGAACCACAAAAAGTTCTTGTATTTTAAGATAAAATCTTACTCTATTAAGGAAAAAACTTCCAGCTCGCTGAAATATGTTCATTTGCTGAAAACCATCAAAACCACGAAATGTTCTTGTATTTGAAGATAAAATCTTTTTGCTTTGAAGAAGAAAGATCCAGCTGACTGAAATAAGTTCATTAGATGAAAACCAACAAAAATTGACAAGAACCACGAAAAGTTCTTGTATTTTAAGATAAAATCTTAATCTATTAAGGAAAAAATTTCCAGCTCGCTGAAATATGTTCATTTGCTGAAAACCATCAAAACCACGAAAAGTTCTTGTATTTGAAGATAAAATCTTTTTGCTTTGAAGAAGAAAGATCTAGCTGACTGAAATAAGTTCATTGGATGAAAACCAACAAAAATTGACAAGAACCACGAAAAGTTCTTGTATTTTAAGATCAAATCTTACTCTATTAAGGAAAAAACTTCCAGCTCGCTGAAATATGTTCATTTGCTGAAAACCATCAAAACCACGAAAAGTTCTTGTATTTGAAGATAAAATCTTTTTGCTTTGAAGAAGAAAGATCCAGCTGACTGAAATAAGTTCATTAGATGAAAACCAACAAAAATTGACAAGAACCACGAAAAGTTCTTGTATTTTAAGATAAAATCTTACTCTATTAAGGAAAAAACTTACAGTTCGCTGAATTATGTTCATTTGCTGAAAACCATCAAAACCACGAAAAGTTCTTGTATTTTAAGATAAAATCTTAGGCTATTAAAGAAAAAACTTCCAGCTCGCTGAAATCTGTTCATTTGCTGAAAACCATCAAAACCACGAAAAGTTCTTGTATTTGAAGATAAAATCTTTTTGCTTTGAAGAAGAAAGATCTAGCTGACTGAAATAAGTTCATTAGATGAAAACCAACAAAAATTGACAAGAACCACGAAAAGTTCTTGTATTTTAAGATAAAATCTTACTCTGTTAAGGATAAAAATTTCCAGCTCACTGAAATATGTTCATTTGCTGAAAACCATCAAAACCACGAAAAGTTCTTGTATTTGAAGATAAAATCTTTTTGCTTTGAAGAAGAAAGATCTAGCTGACTGAAATAAGTTCATGAGATGAAAACCAACAAAAATTGACAAGAACCACGAAAAGTTCTTGTATTTTAAGATAAAATCTTACTCTATTCAGGAAAAAACTTCCAGCTCGCTGAAATATGTTCATTTGCTGAAAACCATCAAAACCACGAAAAGTTCTTGTATTTGAAGATAAAATCTTTTTGCTTTGAAGAAGAAAGATCGAGCTGACTGAAATAAGTTCATTCGATGAAAACCAACAAAAATTGACAAGAACCACGAAAAATTCTTGTATTTTAAGATAAAATCTTACGCTATTAAAGAAAAAACTCCCAGCTCGCTGAAATATGTTAATTTGCTGAAAACCAACAAAACCACGAAAAGTTCTTGTATTTGAAGATAAAATCTTTTTGCTTTGAAGAAGAAAGATCCAGCTGACTGAAATAAGTTCATTAGATGAAAACCAACAAAATTTGACAAGAACCACGAAAACTTCTTGTATTTTAAGATAATATCTTACGCTATTAAAGAAAAAACTTCTGGCTCGCTGAAATATGTTCATTTGCTGAAAACCAACAAAACCACGAAAAGTTCTTGTATTTGAAGATAAAATCTTTTTGCTTTGAAGAAGAAAGATCCAGCTGACTGAAATAAGTTCATTGGATGAAAACCAACAAAAATTGACAAGAACCACGAAAAGTTCTTGTATTTTAAGATAAAATCTTACTCTGTTAAGGAAAAAACTTCCAGCTCGCTGAAATATGTTCATTTGCTGAAAACCATCAAAACCACGAAAAGTTCTTGTATTTGAAGATAAAATCTTTTTGCTTTGAAGAAGAAAGATCTAGCTGACTGAAATAAGTTCATCAGATGAAAACCAACAAAAATTGACAAGAACCACGAAAAGTTCTTGTATTTTAAGATAAAATCTTAGGCTATTAAAGAAAAAACTTCCAGCTCGCTGAAATCTGTTCATTTGCTGAAAACCAACAAAACCACGAAAAGTTCTTGTATTTGAAGATAAAATCTTTTTGCTTTGACGAAGAAAGATCTAGCTGACTGAAATAAGTTCATTAGATGAAAACCAACAAAAATTGACAAGAACCACGAAAAGTTCTTGTATTTTAAGATAAAATCTTAGGCTATTAAAGAAAAAACTTCCAGCTCGCTGAAATCTGTTCATTTGCTGAAAACCATCAAAACCACGCAAAGTTCTTGTATTTGAAGATAAAATCTTTTTGCTTTGAAGAAGAAAGATCTAGCTGACTGAAATAAGTTCATTAGATGAAAACCAACAAAAATTGACAAGAACCACGAAAAGTTCTTGTATTTTAAGATAAAATCTTACTCTGTTAAGGAAAAAACTTCCAGCTCACTGAAATATGTTCATTTGCTGAAAACCATCAAAACCACGAAAAGTTCTTGTATTTGAAGATAAAATCTTTTTGCTTTGAAGAAGAAAGATCTAGCTGACTGAAATAAGTTCATGAGATGAAAACCAACAAAAATTGACAAGAACCACGAAAAGTTCTTGTATTTTAAGATAAAATCTTACTCTATTCAGGAAAAAACTTCCAGCTCGCTGAAATATGTTCATTTGCTGAAAACCATCAAAACCACGAAAAGTTCTTGTATTTGAAGATAAAATCTTTTTGCTTTGAAGAAGAAAGATGTAGCTGACTGAAATAAGTTCATTAGATGAAAACCAACAAAAATTGACAAGAACCACGAAAAGTTCTTGTATTTTAAGATAAAATCTTAGGCTATTAAAGAAAAAACATCCAGCTCGCTGAAATCTGTTCATTTGCTGAAAACCATCAAAACCACGAAAAGTTCGTGTATTTGAAGATAAAATCTTTTTGCTTTGAAGAAGAAAGATCTAGCTGACTGAAATAAGTTCATTAGATGAAAACCAACAAAAATTGACAAGAACCACGAAAAGTTCTTGTATTTTAAGATAAAATCTTAGGCTATTAAAGAAAAAACTTCCAGCTCGCTGAAATCTGTTCATTTGCTGAAAACCATCAAAACCACGAAAAGTTCTTGTATTTGAAGATAAAATCTTTTTGCTTTGAAGAAGAAAGATCTGGCTGACTGAAATAAGTTCATGAGATGAAAACCAACAAAAATTGACAAGAACCACGAAAAGTTCTTGTATTTTAAGATAAAATCTTACTCTATGAAGGAAAAAACTTCCAGCTCGCTGAAATATGTTCATTTGCTGAAAACCATCAAAACCACGAAAAGTTCTTGTATTTGAAGATAAAATCTTTTTGCTTTGAAGAAGAAAGATCTAGCTGACTGAAATAAGTTCATTAGATGAAAACCAACAAAAAATGACAAGAACCACGAAAAGTTCTTGTATTTTAAGATAAAATCTTACGCTATTAAAGAAAAAACTCCCAGCTCGCTGAAATATGTTCATTTGCTGAAAACCAACAAAACCACGAAAAGTTCTTGTATTTGAAGATAAAATCTTTTTTCTTTGAAGAAGAAAGTTCCAGCTGACTGAAATAAGTTCATTAGATGAAAACCAACAAAAATTGACAAGAACCACGAAAAGTTCTTGTATTTTAAGATAAAATCTTACTCTATGAAGGAAAAAACTTCCAGCTCGCTGAAATATGTTCATTTGATGAAAACCATCAAAACCACGAAAAGTTCTTGTATTTGAAGATAAAATCTTTTTGCTTTGAAGAAGAAAGATCTAGCTGACTGAAATAAGTTCATTAGATGAAAACCAACAAAAATTGACAAGAACCACGAAAAGTTCTTGTATTTTAAGATAAAATCTTAGGCTATTAAAGAAAAAACTCCCAGCTCGCTGAAATATGTTCATTTGCTGAAAACCAACAAAACCACGAAAAGTTCTTGTATTTGAAGATAAAATCTTTTTTCTTTGAAGAAGAAAGATCCAGCTGACTGAAATAAGTTCATTAGATGAAAACCAACAAAAATTGACAAGAACCACGAAAAGTTCTTGTATTTTAAGATAAAATCTTAGGCTATTAAAGAAAAAACTTCCAGCTCGCTGAAATCTGTTCATTTGCTGAAAACCATCAAATCCACGAAAAGTTCTTGTATTTGAAGATAAAATCTTTTTGCTTTGAAGAAGAAAGATCTAGCTGACTGAAATAAGTTCATTAGATGAAAACCAACAAAAATTGACAAGAACCACGAAAAGTTCTTGTATTTTAAGATAAAATCTTAGGCTATTAAAGAAAAAACTTCCAGCTCGCTGAAATCTGTTCATTTGCTGAAAACCATCAAAACCACGAAAAGTTCTTGTATTTGAAGATAAAATCTTTTTGCTTTGAAGAAGAAAGATCTAGCTGACTGAAATAAGTTCATTAGATGAAAACCAACAAAAATTGACAAGAACCACGAAAAGTTCTTGTATTTTAAGATAAAATCTTACTCTATTAAGGAAAAAACTTCCAGCTCGCTGAAATCTGTTCATTTGCTGAAAACCAACAAAACCACCAAAAGTTCTTGTATTTGAAGATAAAATCTTTTTGCTTTGACGGAGAAAGATCTAGCTGACTGAAATAAGTTCATTGGATGAAAACCAACAAAAATTGACAAGAACCATGAAAAGTTCCTGTATTTTAAGATAAAATCTTACTCTATTAAGGAAAAAACTTCCAGCTCGCTGAAATATGTTCATTTGCTGAAAACCATCAAAACCACGAAAAGTTCTTGTATTTGAAGATAAAATCTTTTTGCTTTGAAGAAGAAAGATCCAGCTGACTGAAATAAGTTCATTAGATGAAAACCAACAAAAATTGACAAGAACCACGAAAAGTTCTTGTATTTTAAGATAAAATCTTACGCTTTTAAAGAAAAAACTCCCAGCTCGCTGAAATATGTTCATTTGCTGAAAACCAACAAAACCACGAAAAGTTCTTGTATTTGAAGATAAAATCTTTTTCCTTTGAAGAAGAAATATCTAGCTGACTGAAATAAGTTCATGAGATGAAAACCAACAAAAATTGACAAGAACCACGAAAAGTTCTTGTATTTTAAGATAAAATCTTACTCTATTAAGGAAAAAACTTCCAGCTCGCTGAAATATGTTCATTTGCTGAAAACCATCAAAAACACGAAAATTTCTTGTATTTGAAGATAAAATCTTTTTGCTTTGAAGAAGAAAGATCGAGCTGACTGAAATAAGTTCATTAGATGAAAACCAACAAAAATTGACAAGAACCACGAAAAGTTCTTGTATTTTAAGATAAAATCTTAGGCTATTAAAGAAAAAACATCCAGCTCGCTGAAATCTGTTCATTTGCTGAAAACCATCAAAACCACGAAAAGTTCGTGTATTTGAAGATAAAATCTTTTTGCTTTGAAGAAGAAAGATCTAGCTGACTGAAATAAGTTCATTAGATGAAAACCAACAAAAATTGACAAGAACCACGAAAAGTTCTTGTATTTTAAGATAAAATCTTAGGCTATTAAAGAAAAAACTTCCAGCTCGCTGAAATCTGTTCATTTGCTGAAAACCATCAAAACCACGAAAAGTTCTTGTATTTGAAGATAAAATCTTTTTGCTTTGAAGAAGAAAGATCTGGCTGACTGAAATAAGTTCATGAGATGAAAACCAACAAAAATTGACAAGAACCACGAAAAGTTCTTGTATTTTAAGATAAAATCTTACTCTATGAAGGAAAAAACTTCCAGCTCGCTGAAATATGTTCATTTGCTGAAAACCATCAAAACCACGAAAAGTTCTTGTATTTGAAGATAAAATCTTTTTGCTTTGAAGAAGAAAGATCTAGCTGACTGAAATAAGTTCATTAGATGAAAACCAACAAAAAATGACAAGAACCACGAAAAGTTCTTGTATTTTAAGATAAAATCTTACGCTATTAAAGAAAAAACTCCCAGCTCGCTGAAATATGTTCATTTGCTGAAAACCAACAAAACCACGAAAAGTTCTTGTATTTGAAGATAAAATCTTTTTTCTTTGAAGAAGAAAGTTCCAGCTGACTGAAATAAGTTCATTAGATGAAAACCAACAAAAATTGACAAGAACCACGAAAAGTTCTTGTATTTTAAGATAAAATCTTACTCTATGAAGGAAAAAACTTCCAGCTCGCTGAAATATGTTCATTTGATGAAAACCATCAAAACCACGAAAAGTTCTTGTATTTGAAGATAAAATCTTTTTGCTTTGAAGAAGAAAGATCTAGCTGACTGAAATAAGTTCATCAGATGAAAACCAACAAAAATTGACAAGAACCACGAAAAGTTCTTGTATTTTAAGATAAAATCTTAGGCTATTAAAGAAAAAACTCCCAGCTCGCTGAAATATGTTCATTTGCTGAAAACCAACAAAACCACGAAAAGTTCTTGTATTTGAAGATAAAATCTTTTTTCTTTGAAGAAGAAAGATCCAGCTGACTGAAATAAGTTCATTAGATGAAAACCAACAAAAATTGACAAGAACCACGAAAAGTTCTTGTATTTTAAGATAAAATCTTAGGCTATTAAAGAAAAAACTTCCAGCTCGCTGAAATCTGTTCATTTGCTGAAAACCATCAAATCCACGAAAAGTTCTTGTATTTGAAGATAAAATCTTTTTGCTTTGAAGAAGAAAGATCTAGCTGACTGAAATAAGTTCATTAGATGAAAACCAACAAAAATTGACAAGAACCACGAAAAGTTCTTGTATTTTAAGATAAAATCTTAGGCTATTAAAGAAAAAACTTCCAGCTCGCTGAAATCTGTTCATTTGCTGAAAACCATCAAAACCACGAAAAGTTCTTGTATTTGAAGATAAAATCTTTTTGCTTTGAAGAAGAAAGATCTAGCTGACTGAAATAAGTTCATTAGATGAAAACCAACAAAAATTGACAAGAACCACGAAAAGTTCTTGTATTTTAAGATAAAATCTTACTCTATTAAGGAAAAAACTTCCAGCTCGCTGAAATCTGTTCATTTGCTGAAAACCAACAAAACCACCAAAAGTTCTTGTATTTGAAGATAAAATCTTTTTGCTTTGACGGAGAAAGATCTAGCTGACTGAAATAAGTTCATTGGATGAAAACCAACAAAAATTGACAAGAACCATGAAAAGTTCCTGTATTTTAAGATAAAATCTTACTCTATTAAGGAAAAAACTTCCAGCTCGCTGAAATATGTTCATTTGCTGAAAACCATCAAAACCACGAAAAGTTCTTGTATTTGAAGATAAAATCTTTTTGCTTTGAAGAAGAAAGATCCAGCTGACTGAAATAAGTTCATTAGATGAAAACCAACAAAAATTGACAAGAACCACGAAAAGTTCTTGTATTTTAAGATAAAATCTTACGCTTTTAAAGAAAAAACTCCCAGCTCGCTGAAATATGTTCATTTGCTGAAAACCAACAAAACCACGAAAAGTTCTTGTATTTGAAGATAAAATCTTTTTCCTTTGAAGAAGAAATATCTAGCTGACTGAAATAAGTTCATGAGATGAAAACCAACAAAAATTGACAAGAACCACGAAAAGTTCTTGTATTTTAAGATAAAATCTTACTCTATTAAGGAAAAAACTTCCAGCTCGCTGAAATATGTTCATTTGCTGAAAACCATCAAAAACACGAAAATTTCTTGTATTTGAAGATAAAATCTTTTTGCTTTGAAGAAGAAAGATCGAGCTGACTGAAATAAGTTCATTAGATGAAAACCAACAAAAATTGACAAGAACCACGAAAAGTTCTTGTATTTTAAGATAAAATCTTACTCTATTAAGGAAAAAACTTCCAGCTCGCTGAAATATGTTCATTTGCTGAAAACCATCAAAACCACGAAAAGTTCTTGTATTTGAAGATAAAATCTTTTTGCTTTGAAGAAGAAAGATCGAGCTGACTGAAATCAGTTCATTGGATGAAAACCAACAAAAATTGACAAGAACCACGAAAAGTTCTTGTATTTTAAGATAAAATCTTAGGCTATTAAAGAAAAAACTTCCAGCTCGCTGAAATCTGTTCATTTGCTGAAAACCATCAAAACCACGAAAAGTTCTTGTATTTCAAGATAAAATCTTTTTGCTTTGAAGAAGAAAGATCTGGCTGACTGAAATAAGTTCATTAGATGAAAACCAACAAAAATTGACAAGAACCACGAAAAGTTCTTGTATTTTAAGATAAAATCTTACTCTATTCAGGAAAAAACTTCCAGCTCGCTGAAATATGTTCATTTGCTGAAAACCATCAAAACCACAAAAAGTTCTTGTATTTGAAGATAAAATCTTTTTGCTTTGAAGAAGAAAGATCAAGCTGACTGAAATAAGTTCATTAGATGAAAACCAACAAAATTTGACAAGAACCACGAAAGGTTTTTGTATTTTGAGATAAAATCTTAGGCTATTAAAGAAAAAACTTCCAGCTCGCTGAAATCTGTTCATTTGCTGAAAACCAGCAAAACCACGAAAAGTTCTTGTATTTGAAGATAAAATCTTTTTGCTTTGAAGAAGAAAGATCGAGCTGACTGAAATAAGTTCATTAGATGAAAACCAACAAAAATTGACAAGAACCACGAAAAGTTCTTGTATTTTAAGATAAAATCTTCCGCTATTAAAGAAAAAACTCCCAGCTCGCTGAAATATGTTAATTTGCTGAAAACTAACAAAACCACGAAAAGTTCTTGTATTTGAAGATAAAATCTTTTTTCTTTGAAGAAGAAAGATCCAGCTGACTGAAATAAGTTCATTAGATGAAAACCAACAAAAATTGACAAGAACCACGAAAAGTTCTTGTATTTTAAGATAAAATCTTAGGCTATTAAAGAAAAAACTTCCAGCTCGCTGAAATCTGTTCATTTGCTGAAAACCAGCAAAACCACGAAAAGTTCTTGTATTTGAAGATAAAATCTTTTTGCTTTGACGGAGAAAGATCTAGCTGACTGAAATAAGTTCATTGGATGAAAACCAACAAAAATTGACAAGAACCATGAAAAGTTCCTGTATTTTAAGATAAAATCTTACTCTATTAAGGAAAAAACTTCCAGCTCGCTGAAATATGTTCATTTGCTGAAAACCATCAAAACCACGAAAAGTTCTTGTATTTGAAGATAAAATCTTTTTGCTTTGAAGAAGAAAGATCCAGCTGACTGAAATAAGTTCATTAGATGAAAACCAACAAAAATTGACAAGAACCACGAAAAGTTCTTGTATTTTAAGATAAAATCTTACGCTGTTAAAGAAAAAACTCCCAGCTCGCTGAAATATGTTCATTTGCTGAAAACCAACAAAACCACGAAAAGTTCTTGTATTTGAAGATAAAATCTTTTTCCTTTGAAGAAGAAAGATCTAGCTGACTGAAATAAGTTCATGAGATGAAAACCAACAAAAATTGACAAGAACCACGAAAAGTTCTTGTATTTTAAGATAAAATCTTACTCTGTTAAGGAAAAAACTTCCAGCTCACTGAAATATGTTCATTTGCTGAAAACCATCAAAACCACGAAAAGTTCTTGTATTTGAAGATAAAATCTTTTTTCTTTGAAGAAGAAAGATCCAGCTGACTGAAATAAGTTCATTAGATGAAAACCAACAAAAATTGACAAGAACCACGAAAAGTTCTTGTATTTTAAGATAAAATCTTAGGCTATTAAAGAAAAAACATCCAGCTCGCTGAAATCTGTTCATTTGCTGAAAACCATCAAAACCACGAAAAGTTCTTGTATTTGAAGATAAAATCTTTTTGCTTTGAAGAAGAAAGATCTAGCTGACTGAAATAAGTTCATTAGATGAAAACCAACAAAAATTGACAAGAACCACGAAAAGTTCTTGTATTTTAAGATAAAATCTTAGGCTATTAAAGAAAAAACTTCCAGCTCGCTGAAATCTGTTCATTTGCTGAAAACCATCAAAACCACGAAAAGTTCTTGTATTTGAAGATAAAATCTTTTTGCTTTGAAGAAGAAAGATCTAGCTGACTGAAATAAGTTCATGAGATGAAAACCAACAAAAATTGACAAGAACCACGAAAAGTTCTTGTATTTTAAGATAAAATCTTACTCTATGAAGGAAAAAACTTCCAGCTCGCTGAAATATGTTCATTTGCTGAAAACCATCAAAACCACGAAAAGTTCTTGTATTTGAAGATAAAATCTTTTTGCTTTGAAGAAGAAAGATCTAGCTGACTGAAATAAGTTCATTAGATGAAAACCAACAAAAAATGACAAGAACCACGAAAAGTTCTTGTATTTTAAGATAAAATCTTACGCTATTAAAGAAAAAACTCCCAGCTCGCTGAAATATGTTCATTTGCTGAAAACCAACAAAACCACGAAAAGTTCTTGTATTTGAAGATAAAATCTTTTTTCTTTGAAGAAGAAAGATCCAGCTGACTGAAATAAGTTCATTCGATGAAAACCAACAAAAATTGACAAGAACCACGAAAAGTTCTTGTATTTTAAGATAAAATCTTACTCTATGAAGGAAAAAACTTCCAGCTCGCTGAAATATGTTCATTTGCTGAAAACCATCAAAACCACGAAAAGTTCTTGTATTTGAAGATAAAATCTTTTTGCTTTGAAGAAGAAAGATCTAGCTGACTGAAATAAGTTCATTAGATGAAAACCAACAAAAATTGACAAGAACCACGAAAAGTTCTTGTATTTTAAGATAAAATCTTACGCTATTAAAGAAAAAACTCCCAGCTCGCTGAAATATGTTCATTTGCTGAAAACCAACAAAACCACGAAAAGTTCTTGTATTTGAAGATAAAATCTTTTTTCTTTGAAGAAGAAAGATCCAGCTGACTGAAATAAGTTCATTAGATGAAAACCAACAAAAATTGACAAGAACCACGAAAAGTTCTTGTATTTTAAGATAAAATCTTAGGCTATTAAAGAAAAAACTTCCAGCTTGCTGAAATCTGTTCATTTGCTGAAAACCATCAAAACCACGAAAAGTTCTTGTATTTGAAGATAAAATCTTTTTGCTTTGAAGAAGAAAGATCTAGCTGACTGAAATAAGTTCATTAGATGAAAACCAACAAAAATTGACAAGAACCACGAAAAGTTCTTGTATTTTAAGATAAAATCTTAGGCTATTAAAGAAAAAACTTCCAGCTCGCTGAAATCTGTTCATTTGCTGAAAACCATCAAAACCACGAAAAGTTCTTGTATTTGAAGATAAAATCTTTTTGCTTTGAAGAAGAAAGATCTAGCTGACTGAAATAAGTTCATTAGATGAAAACCAACAAAAATTGACAAGAACCACGAAAAGTTCTTGTATTTTAAGATAAAATCTTACTCTATTAAGGAAAAAACTTCCAGCTCGCTGAAATCTGTTCATTTGCTGAAAACCAACAAAACCACCAAAAGTTCTTGTATTTGAAGATAAAATCTTTTTGCTTTGACGGAGAAAGATCTAGCTGACTGAAATAAGTTCATTGGATGAAAACCAACAAAAATTGACAAGAACCATGAAAAGTTCCTGTATTTTAAGATAAAATCTTACTCTATTAAGGAAAAAACTTCCAGCTCGCTGAAATATGTTCATTTGCTGAAAACCATCAAAACCACGAAAAGTTCTTGTATTTGAAGATAAAATCTTTTTGCTTTGAAGAAGAAAGATCCAGCTGACTGAAATAAGTTCATTAGATGAAAACCAACAAAAATTGACAAGAACCACGAAAAGTTCTTGTATTTTAAGATAAAATCTTACGCTTTTAAAGAAAAAACTCCCAGCTCGCTGAAATATGTTCATTTGCTGATAACCAACAAAACCACGAAAAGTTCTTGTATTTGAAGATAAAATCTTTTTCCTTTGAAGAAGAAATATCTAGCTGACTGAAATAAGTTCATTAGATGAAAACCAACAAAAATTGACAAGAACCACGAAAAGTTCTTGTATTTTAAGATAAAATCTTACTCTATTAAGGAAAAAACTTCCAGCTCGCTGAAATATGTTCATTTGCTGAAAACCATCAAAAACACGAAAAGTTCTTGTATTTGAAGATAAAATCTTTTTGCTTTGAAGAAGAAAGATCGAGCTGACTGAAATAAGTTCATTAGATGAAAACCAACAAAAATTGACAAGAACCACGAAAAGTTCTTGTATTTTAAGATAAAATCTTACTCTATTAAGGAAAAAACTTCCAGCTCGCTGAAATATGTTCATTTGCTGAAAACCATCAAAACCACGAAAAGTTCTTGTATTTGAAGATAAAATCTTTTTGCTTTGAAGAAGAAAGATCGAGCTGACTGAAATAAGTTCATTGGATGAAAACCAACAAAAATTGACAAGAACCACGAAAAGTTCTTGTATTTTAAGATAAAATCTTAGGCTATTAAAGAAAAAACTTCCAGCTCGCTGAAATCTGTTCATTTGCTGAAAACCATCAAAACCACGAAAAGTTCTTGTATTTCAAGATAAAATCTTTTTGCTTTGAAGAAGAAAGATCTGGCTGACTGAAATAAGTTCATTAGATGAAAACCAACAAAAATTGACAAGAACCACGAAAAGTTCTTGTATTTTAAGATAAAATCTTACTCTATTCAGGAAAAAACTTCCAGCTCGCTGAAATATGTTCATTTGCTGAAAACCATCAAAACCACAAAAAGTTCTTGTATTTGAAGATAAAATCTTTTTGCTTTGAAGAAGAAAGATCAAGCTGACTGAAATAAGTTCATTAGATGAAAACCAACAAAATTTGACAAGAACCACGAAAGGTTTTTGTATTTTGAGATAAAATCTTAGGCTATTAAAGAAAAAACTTCCAGCTCGCTGAAATCTGTTCATTTGCTGAAAACCATCAAAACCACGAAAAGTTCTTGTATTTGAAGATAAAATCTTTTTGCTTTGAAGAAGAAAGATCGAGCTGACTGAAATAAGTTCATTAGATGAAAACCAACAAAAATTGACAAGAACCACGAAAAGTTCTTGTATTTTAAGATAAAATCTTCCGCTATTAAAGAAAAAACTCCCAGCTCGCTGAAATATGTTAATTTGCTGAAAACTATCAAAACCACGAAAAGTTCTTGTATTTGAAGATAAAATCTTTTTTCTTTGAAGAAGAAAGATCCAGCTGACTGAAATAAGTTCATTAGATGAAAACCAACAAAAATTGACAAGAACCACGAAAAGTTCTTGTATTTTAAGATAAAATCTTAGGCTATTAAAGAAAAAACTTCCAGCTCGCTGAAATCTGTTCATTTGCTGAAAACCAGCAAAACCACGAAAAGTTCTTGTATTTGAAGATAAAATCTTTTTGCTTTGAAGAAGAAAGATCTAGCTGACTGAAATAAGTTTATTAGATGAAAACCAACAAAAATTGACAAGAACCACGAAAAGTTCTTGTATTTTAAGATAAAATCTTACTCTATGAAGGAAAAAACTTCCAGCTCGCTGAAATATGTTCATTTGCTGAAAACCATCAAAACCACGAAAAGTTCTTGTATTTGAAGATAAAATCTTTTTGCTTTGACGAAGAAAGATCTAGCTGACTGAAATAAGTTCATTAGATGAAAACCAACAAAAATTGACAAGAACCACGAAAAGTTCTTGTATTTTAAGATAAAATCTTAGGCTATTAAAGAAAAAACTTCCAGCTCGCTGAAATCTGTTCATTTGCTGAAAACCATCAAAACCACGAAAAGTTCTTGTATTTGAAGATAAAATCTTTTTGCTTTGAAGAAGAAAGATCTAGCTGACTGAAATAAGTTCATGAGATGAAAACCAACAAAAATTGACAAGAACCACGAAAAGTTCTTGTATTTTAAGATAAAATCTTACTCTATTCAGGAAAAAACTTCCAGCTCGCTGAAATTTGTTCATTTGCTGAAAACCATCAAAACCACGAAAAGTTCTTGTATTTGAAGATAAAATCTTTTTGCTTTGAAGAAGAAAGATCTAGCTGACTGAAATAAGTTCATTAGATGAAAACCAACAAAAATTGACAAGAACCACGAAAAGTTCTTGTATTTTGAGATAAAATCTTAGGCTATTAAAGAAAAAACTTCCAGCTCGCTGAAATCTGTTCATTTGCTGAAAACCATCAAAACCACGAAAAGTTCTTGTATTTCAAGATAAAATCTTTTTGCTTTGAAGAAGAAAGATCTGGCTGACTGAAATAAGTTCATTAGATGAAAACCAACAAAAATTGACAAGAACCACGAAAAGTTCTTGTATTTTAAGATAAAATCTTACTCTATTCAGGAAAAAACTTCCAGCTCGCTGAAATATGTTCATTTGCTGAAAACCATCAAAACCACAAAAAGTTCTTGTATTTGAAGATAAAATCTTTTTGCTTTGAAGAAGAAAGATCAAGCTGACTGAAATAAGTTCATTAGATGAAAACCAACAAAATTTGACAAGAACCACGAAAGGTTTTTGTATTTTGAGATAAAATCTTAGGCTATTAAAGAAAAAACTTCCAGCTCGCTGAAATCTGTTCATTTGCTGAAAACCATCAAAACCACGAAAAGTTCTTGTATTTGAAGATAAAATCTTTTTGCTTTGAAGAAGAAAGATCGAGCTGACTGAAATAAGTTCATTAGATGAAAACCAACAAAAATTGACAAGAACCACGAAAAGTTCTTGTATTTTAAGATAAAATCTTCCGCTATTAAAGAAAAAACTCCCAGCTCGCTGAAATATGTTAATTTGCTGAAAACTAACAAAACCACGAAAAGTTCTTGTATTTGAAGATAAAATCTTTTTTCTTTGAAGAAGAAAGATCCAGCTGACTGAAATAAGTTCATTAGATGAAAACCAACAAAAATTGACAAGAACCACGAAAAGTTCTTGTATTTTAAGATAAAATCTTAGGCTATTAAAGAAAAAACTTCCAGCTCGCTGAAATCTGTTCATTTGCTGAAAACCAGCAAAACCACGAAAAGTTCTTGTATTTGAAGATAAAATCTTTTTGCTTTGACGGAGAAAGATCTAGCTGACTGAAATAAGTTCATTGGATGAAAACCAACAAAAATTGACAAGAACCACGAAAAGTTCTTGTATTTTAAGATAAAATCTTACTCTATTAAGGAAAAAACTTCCAGCTCGCTGAAATATGTTCATTTGCTGAAAACCATCAAAACCACGAAAAGTTCTTGTATTTGAAGATAAAATCTTTTTGCTTTGAAGAAGAAAGATCCAGCTGACTGAAATAAGTTCATTAGATGAAAACCAACAAAAATTGACAAGAACCACGAAAAGTTCTTGTATTTTAAGATAAAATCTTACGCTGTTAAAGAAAAAACTCCCAGCTCGCTGAAATATGTTCATTTGCTGAAAACCAACAAAACCACGAAAAGTTCTTGTATTTGAAGATAAAATCTTTTTCCTTTGAAGAAGAAATATCCAGCTGACTGAAATAAGTTCATTAGATGAAAACCAACAAAAATTGACAAGTACCACGAAAAGTTCTTGTATTTTAAGATAAAATCTTACTCTATTAAGGAAAAAACTTCCAGCTCGCTGAAATATGTTCATTTGCTGAAAACCATCAAAAACACGAAAAGTTCTTGTATTTGAAGATAAAATCTTTTTGCTTTGAAGAAGAAAGATCGAGCTGACTGAAATAAGTTCATTAGATGAAAACCAACAAAAATTGACCAGAACCACGAAAAGTTCTTGTATTTTAAGATAAAATCTTACTCTATTAAGGAAAAAACTTCCAGCTCGCTGAAATATGTTCATTTGCTGAAAACCATCAAAACCACGAAAAGTTCTTGTATTTGAAGATAAAATCTTTTTGCTTTGAAGAAGAAAGATCGAGCTGACTGAAATAAGTTCATTGGATGAAAACCAACAAAAATTGACAAGAACCACGAAAAGTTCTTGTATTTTAAGATAAAATCTTAGGCTATTAAAGAAAAAACTTCCAGCTCGCTGAAATCTGTTCATTTGCTGAAAACCATCAAAACCACGAAAAGTTCTTGTATTTGAAGATAAAATCTTTTTGCTTTGAAGAAGAAAGATCAAGCTGAGTGAAATAAGTTCATTAGATGAAAACCAACAAAAATTGACAAGAACCACGAAAAGTTCTTGTATTTTGAGATAAAATCTTAGGCTATTAAAGAAAAAACTTCCAGCTCGCTGAAATCTGTTCATTTGCTGAAAACCATCAAAACCACGAAAAGTTCTTGTATTTGAAGATAAAATCTTTTTGCTTTGAAGAAGAAAGATCTAGCTGACTGAAATAAGTTCATTAGATGAAAACCAACAAAAATTGACAAGAACCACGAAAAGTTCTTGTATTTTAAGATAAAATCTTCCGCTATTAAAGAAAAAACTCCCAGCTCGCTGAAATATGTTAATTTGCTGAAAACCAACAAAACCACGAAAAGTTCTTGTATTTGAAGATAAAATCTTTTTTCTTTGAAGAAGAAAGATCCAGCTGACTGAAATAAGTTCATTAGATGAAAACCAACAAAAATTGACAAGAACCACGAAAAGTTCTTGTATTTTAAGATAAAATCTTAGGCTATTAAAGAAAAAACTTCCAGCTCGCTGAAATCTGTTCATTTGCTGAAAACCAGCAAAACCACGAAAAGTTCTTGTATTTGAAGATAAAATCTTTTTGCTTTGAAGAAGAAAGATCTAGCTGACTGAAATAAGTTTATTAGATGAAAACCAACAAAAATTGACAAGAACCACGAAAAGTTCTTGTATTTTAAGATAAAATCTTACTCTATGAAGGAAAAAACTTCCAGCTCGCTGAAATATGTTCATTTGCTGAAAACCATCAAAACCACGAAAAGTTCTTGTATTTGAAGATAAAATCTTTTTGCTTTGACGAAGAAAGATCTAGCTGACTGAAATAAGTTCATTAGATGAAAACCAACAAAAATTGACAAGAACCACGAAAAGTTCTTGTATTTTAAGATAAAATCTTAGGCTATTAAAGAAAAAACTTCCAGCTCGCTGAAATCTGTTCATTTGCTGAAAACCATCAAAACCACGAAAAGTTCTTGTATTTGAAGATAAAATCTTTTTGCTTTGAAGAAGAAAGATCTAGCTGACTGAAATAAGTTCATGAGATGAAAACCAACAAAAATTGACAAGAACCACGAAAAGTTCTTGTATTTTAAGATAAAATCTTACTCTATTCAGGAAAAAACTTCCAGCTCGCTGAAATCTGTTCATTTGCTGAAAACCATCAAAACCACGAAAAGTTCTTGTATTTGAAGATAAAATCTTTTTGCTTTGAAGAAGAAAGATCTAGCTGACTGAAATAAGTTCATTAGATGAAAACCAACAAAAATTGACAAGAACCACGAAAAGTTCTTGTATTTTGAGATAAAATCTTAGGCTATTAAAGAAAAAACTTCCAGCTCGCTGAAATCTGTTCATTTGCTGAAAACCATCAAAACCACGAAAAGTTCTTGTATTTGAAGATAAAATCTTTTTGCTTTGAAGAAGAAAGATCTAGCTGACTGAAATAAGTTCATTAGATGAAAACCAACAAAAATTGACAAGAACCACGAAAAGTTCTTGTATTTTAAGATAAAATCTTCCGCTATTAAAGAAAAAACTCCCAGCTCGCTGAAATATGTTAATTTGCTGAAAACCAACAAAACCACGAAAAGTTCTTGTATTTGAAGATAAAATCTTTTTTCTTTGAAGAAGAAAGATCCAGCTGACTGAAATAAGTTCATTAGATGAAAACCAACAAAAATTGACAAGAACCACGAAAAGTTCTTGTATTTTAAGATAAAATCTTAGGCTATTAAAGAAAAAACTTCCAGCTCGCTGAAATCTGTTCATTTGCTGAAAACCATCAAAACCACGAAAAGTTCTTGTATTTGAAGATAAAATCTTTTTGCTTTGAAGAAGAAAGATCTAGCTGACTGAAATAAGTTCATTAGATGAAAACCAACAAAAATTGACAAGAACCACGAAAAGTTCTTGTATTTTAAGATAAAATCTTACTCTATTCAGGAAAAAACTTCCAGCTCGCTGAAATATGTTCATTTGCTGAAAACCATCAAAACCACGAAAAGTTCGTGTATTTGAAGATAAAATCTTTTTGCTTTGACGAAGAAAGATCTAGCTGACTGAAATAAGTTCATTAGATGAAAACCAACAAAAATTGACAAGAACCACGAAAAGTTCTTGTATTTGAAGATAAAATCTTAGGCTATTAAAGAAAAAACTTCCAGCTCGCAGAAATCTGTTCATTTGCTGAAAACCATCAAAACCACGAAAAGTTCTTGTATTTGAAGATAAAATCTTTTTGCTTTGAAGAAGAAAGATCTAGCTGACTGAAATAAGTTCATGAGATGAAAACCAACAAAAATTGACAAGAACCACGAAAAGTTCTTGTATTTTAAGATAAAATCTTACTCTATTCAGGAAAAAACTTCCAGCTTGCTGAAATATGTTCATTTGCTGAAAACCATCAAAACCACGAAAAGTTCTTGTATTTGAAGATAAAATCTTTTTGCTTTGAAGAAGAAAGATCTAGCTGACTGAAATAAGTTCATTAGATGAAAACCAACAAAAATTGACAAGAACCACGAAAAGTTCTTGTATTTTAAGATAAAATCTTACGCTATTAAAGAAAAAACTCCCAGCTCGCTGAAATATGTTCATTTGCTGAAAACCAACAAAACCACGAAAAGTTCTTGTATTTGAAGATAAAATCTTTTTTCTTTGAAGAAGAAAGATCCAGCTGACTGAAATAAGTTCATTAGATGAAAACCAACAAAAATTGACAAGAACCACGAAAAGTTCTTGTATTTTAAGATAAAATCTTACTCTATTAAGGAAAAAACTTCCAGCTCGCTGAAACCTGTTCATTTGCTGAAAACCATCAAAAACACGAAAAGTTCTTGTATTTGAAGATAAAATCTTTTTGCTTTGAAGAAGAAAGATCGAGCTGACTGAAATAAGTTCATTGGATGAAAACCAACAAAAATTGACAAGAACCACGAAAAGTTCTTGTATTTGAAGATAAAATCTTAGGCTATTAAAGAAAAAACTTCCAGCTCGCTGAAATATGTTCATTTGCTGAAAACCATCAAAACCACGAAAAGTTCTTGTATTTCAAGATAAAATCTTTTTGCTTTGAAGAAGAAAGATCTGGCTGACTGAAATAAGTTCATTAGATGAAAACCAACAAAAATTGACAAGAACCACGAAAAGTTCTTGTATTTTAAGATAAAATCTTACTCTATTCAGGAAAAAACTTCCAGCTCGCTGAAATATGTTCATTTGCTGAAAACCATCAAAACCACGAAAAGTTCTTGTGTTTGAAGATAAAATCTTTTTGCTTTGAAGAAGAAAGATCAAGCTGACTGAAATAAGTTCATTAGATGAAAACCAACAAAAATTGACAAGAACCACGAAAAGTTCTTGTATTTTGAGATAAAATCTTAGGCTATTAAAGAAAAAACTTCCAGCTCGCTGAAATCTGTTCATTTGCTGAAAACCATCAAAACCACGAAAAGTTCTTGTATTTGAAGATAAAATCTTTTTGCTTTGAAGAAGAAAGATCTAGCTGACTGAAATAAGTTCATTAGATGAAAACCAACAAAAATTGACAAGAACCACGAAAAGTTCTTGTATTTTAAGATAAAATCTTCCGCTATTAAAGAAAAAACTCCCAGCTCGCTGAAATATGTTAATTTGCTGAAAACCAACAAAACCACGAAAAGTTCTTGTATTTGAAGATAAAATCTTTTTTCTTTGAAGAAGAAAGATCCAGCTGACTGAAATAAGTTCATTAGATGAAAACCAACAAAAATTGACAAGAACCACGAAAAGTTCTTGTATTTTAAGATAAAATCTTAGGCTATTAAAGAAAAAACTTCCAGCTCGCTGAAATCTGTTCATTTGCTGAAAACCATCAAAACCACGAAAAGTTCTTGTATTTGAAGATAAAATCTTTTTGCTTTGAAGAAGAAAGATCTAGCTGACTGAAATAAGTTCATGAGATGAAAACCAACAAAAATTGACAAGAACCACGAAAAGTTCTTGTATTTTAAGATAAAATCTTACTCTATGAAGGAAAAAACTTCCAGCTCGCTGAAATATGTTCATTTGCTGAAAACCATCAAAACCACGAAAAGTTCTTGTATTTGAAGATAAAATCTTTTTGCTTTGACGAAGAAAGATCTAGCTGACTGAAATAAGTTCATTAGATGAAAACCAACAAAAATTGACAAGAACCACGAAAAGTTCTTGTATTTTAAGATAAAATCTTAGGCTATTAAAGAAAAAACTCCCAGCTCGCTGAAATCTGTTCATTTGCTGAAAACCATCAAAACCACGAAAAGTTCTTGTATTTGAAGATAAAATCTTTTTGCTTTGAAGAAGAAAGATCTAGCTGACTGAAATAAGTTCATGAGATGAAAACCAACAAAAATTGACAAGAACCACGAAAAGTTCTTGTATTTTAAGATAAAATCTTACTCTATTCAGGAAAAAACTTCCAGCTCGCTGAAATATGTTCATTTGCTGAAAACCATCAAAACCACGAAAAGTTCTTGTATTTGAAGATAAAATCTTTTTGCTTTGAAGAAGAAAGATCTAGCTGACTGAAATAAGTTCATTAGATGAAAACCAACAAAAATTGACAAGAACCACGAAAAGTTCTTGTATTTTGAGATAAAATCTTAGGCTATTAAAGAAAAAACTTCCAGCTCGCTGAAATCTGTTCATTTGCTGAAAACCATCAAAACCACGAAAAGTTCTTGTATTTGAAGATAAAATCTTTTTGCTTTGAAGAAGAAAGATCTAGTTGACTGAAATAAGTTCATTAGATGAAAACCAACAAAAATTGACAAGAACCACGAAAAGTTCTTGTATTTTAAGATAAAATCTTCCGCTATTAAAGAAAAAACTCCCAGCTCGCTGAAATATGTTAATTTGCTGAAAACCAACAAAACCACGAAAAGTTCTTGTATTTGAAGATAAAATCTTTTTTCTTTGAAGAAGAAAGATCCAGCTGACTGAAATAAGTTCATTAGATGAAAACCAACAAAAATTGACAAGAACCACGAAAAGTTCTTGTATTTTAAGATAAAATCTTAGGCTGTTAAAGAAAAAACTTCCAGCTCGCTGAAATCTGTTCATTTGCTGAAAACCATCAAAACCACGAAAAGTTCTTGTATTTGAAGATAAAATCTTTTTGCTTTGAAGAAGAAAGATCTAGCTGACTGAAATAAGTTCATTAGATGAAAACCAACAAAAATTGACAAGAACCACGAAAAGTTCTTGTATTTTAAGATAAAATCTTACTCTATGAAGGAAAAAACTTCCAGCTCGCTGAAATATGTTCATTTGCTGAAAACCATCAAAACCACGAAAAGTTCTTGTATTTGAAGATAAAATCTTTTTGCTTTGACGAAGAAAGATCTAGCTGACTGAAATAAGTTCATTAGATGAAAACCAACAAAAATTGACAAGAACCACGAAAAGTTCTTGTATTTTAAGATAAAATCTTAGGCTATTAAAGAAAAAACTTCCAGCTCGCTGAAATCTGTTCATTTGCTGAAAACCATCAAAACCACGAAAAGTTCTTGTATTTGAAGATAAAATCTTTTTGCTTTGAAGAAGAAAGATCTAGCTGATTGAAATAAGTTCATGAGATGAAAACCAACAAAAATTGACAAGAACCACGAAAAGTTCTTGTATTTTAAGATAAAATCTTACTCTATTCAGGAAAAAACTTCCAGCTCGCTGAAATATGTTCATTTGCTGAAAACCATCAAAACCACGAAAAGTTCTTGTATTTGAAGATAAAATCTTTTTGCTTTGAAGAAGAAAGATCTAGCTGACTGAAATAAGTTCATTAGATGAAAACCAACAAAAATTGACAAGAACCACGAAAAGTTCTTGTATTTTAAGATAAAATCTTACGCTATTAAAGAAAAAACTCCCAGCTCGCTGAAATATGTTCATTTGCTGAAAACCAACAAAACCACGAAAAGTTCTTGTATTTGAAGATAAAATCTTTTTTCTTTGAAGAAGAAAGATCCAGCTGACTGAAATAAGTTCATTAGATGAAAACCAACAAAAATTGACAAGAACCACGAAAAGTTCTTGTATTTTAAGATAAAATCTTAGGCTATTAAAGAAAAAACTTCCAGCTCGCTGAAACCTGTTCATTTGCTGAAAACCATCAAAACCACGAAAAGTTCTTGTATTTCAAGATAAAATCTTTTTGCTTTGAAGAAGAAAGATCTAGCTGACTGAAATAAGTTCATTAGATGAAAACCAACAAAAATTGACAAGAACCACGAAAAGTTCTTGTATTTTAAGATAAAATCTTACTCTATTCAGGAAAAAACTTCCAGCTCGCTGAAATATGTTCATTTGCTGAAAACCATCAAAACCACGAAAAGTTCTTGTATTTGAAGATAAAATATTTTTGCTTTGAAGAAGAAAGATCAAGCTGACTGAAATAAGTTCATTAGATGAAAACCAACAAAAATTGACAAGAACCACGAAAAGTTCTTGTATTTTGAGATAAAATCTTAGGCTATTAAAGAAAAAACTTCCAGCTCGCTGAAATATGTTCATTTGCTGAAAACCATCAAAACCACGAAAAGTTCGTGTATTTGAAGATAAAATCTTTTTGCTTTGACGAAGAAAGATCTAGCTGACTGAAATAAGTTCATTAGATGAAAACCAACAAAAATTGACAAGAACCACGAAAAGTTCTTGTATTTTAAGATAAAATCTTAGGCTATTAAAGAAAAAACTTCCAGCTCGCAGAAATCTGTTCATTTGCTGAAAACCATCAAAACCACGAAAAGTTCTTGTATTTGAAGATAAAATCTTTTTGCTTTGAAGAAGAAAGATCTAGCTGACTGAAATAAGTTCATGAGATGAAAACCAACAAAAATTGACAAGAACCACGAAAAGTTCTTGTATTTTAAGATAAAATCTTACTCTATTCAGGAAAAAACTTCCAGCTTGCTGAAATATGTTCATTTGCTGAAAACCATCAAAACCACGAAAAGTTCTTGTATTTGAAGATAAAATCTTTTTGCTTTGAAGAAGAAAGATCTAGCTGACTGAAATAAGTTCATTAGATGAAAACCAACAAAAATTGACAAGAACCACGAAAAGTTCTTGTATTTTAAGATAAAATCTTACGCTATTAAAGAAAAAACTCCCAGCTCGCTGAAATATGTTCATTTGCTGAAAACCAACAAAACCACGAAAAGTTCTTGTATTTGAAGATAAAATCTTTTTTCTTTGAAGAAGAAAGATCCAGCTGACTGAAATAAGTTCATTAGATGAAAACCAACAAAAATTGACAAGAACCACGAAAAGTTCTTGTATTTTAAGATAAAATCTTACTCTATTAAGGAAAAAACTTCCAGCTCGCTGAAACCTGTTCATTTGCTGAAAACCATCAAAACCACGAAAAGTTCTTGTATTTGAAGATAAAATCTTTTTGCTTTGAAGAAGAAAGATCGAGCTGACTGAAATAAGTTCATTGGATGAAAACCAACAA
Source organism: Heptranchias perlo (assembly GCF_035084215.1). Taxonomy (NCBI): domain Eukaryota; kingdom Metazoa; phylum Chordata; class Chondrichthyes; order Hexanchiformes; family Hexanchidae; genus Heptranchias; species Heptranchias perlo. Next base: position 1,429,948 of record NW_027138385.1, on the reverse strand, counting down.
AAATTGACAAGAACCACGAAAAGTTCTTGTATTTGAAGATAAAATCTTAGGCTATTAAAGAAAAAACTTCCAGCTCGCTGAAATATGTTCATTTGCTGAAAACCATCAAAACCACGAAAAGTTCTTGTATTTCAAGATAAAATCTTTTTGCTTTGAAGAAGAAAGATCTGGCTGACTGAAATAAGTTCATTAGATGAAAACCAACAAAAATTGACAAGAACCACGAAAAGTTCTTGTATTTTAAGATAAAATCTTACTCTATTCAGGAAAAAACTTCCAGCTCGCTGAAATATGTTCATTTGCTGAAAACCATCAAAACCACGAAAAGTTCTTGTGTTTGAAGATAAAATCTTTTTGCTTTGAAGAAGAAAGATCAAGCTGACTGAAATAAGTTCATTAGATGAAAACCAACAAAAATTGACAAGAACCACGAAAAGTTCTTGTATTTTGAGATAAAATCTTAGGCTATTAAAGAAAAAACTTCCAGCTCGCTGAAATCTGTTCATTTGCTGAAAACCATCAAAACCACGAAAAGTTCTTGTATTTGAAGATAAAATCTTTTTGCTTTGAAGAAGAAAGATCTAGCTGACTGAAATAAGTTCATTAGATGAAAACCAACAAAAATTGACAAGAACCACGAAAAGTTCTTGTATTTTAAGATAAAATCTTCCGCTATTAAAGAAAAAACTCCCAGCTCGCTGAAATATGTTAATTTGCTGAAAACCAACAAAACCACGAAAAGTTCTTGTATTTGAAGATAAAATCTTTTTTCTTTGAAGAAGAAAGATCCAGCTGACTGAAATAAGTTCATTAGATGAAAACCAACAAAAATTGACAAGAACCACGAAAAGTTCTTGTATTTTAAGATAAAATCTTAGGCTATTAAAGAAAAAACTTCCAGCTCGCTGAAATCTGTTCATTTGCTGAAAACCATCAAAACCACGAAAAGTTCTTGTATTTGAAGATAAAATCTTTTTGCTTTGAAGAAGAAAGATCTAGCTGACTGAAATAAGTTCATGAGATGAAAACCAACAAAAATTGACAAGAACCACGAAAAGTTCTTGTATTTTAAGATAAAATCTTACTCTATGAAGGAAAAAACTTCCAGCTCGCTGAAATATGTTCATTTGCTGAAAACCATCAAAACCACGAAAAGTTCTTGTATTTGAAGATAAAATCTTTTTGCTTTGACGAAGAAAGATCTAGCTGACTGAAATAAGTTCATTAGATGAAAACCAACAAAAATTGACAAGAACCACGAAAAGTTCTTGTATTTTAAGATAAAATCTTAGGCTATTAAAGAAAAAACTCCCAGCTCGCTGAAATCTGTTCATTTGCTGAAAACCATCAAAACCACGAAAAGTTCTTGTATTTGAAGATAAAATCTTTTTGCTTTGAAGAAGAAAGATCTAGCTGACTGAAATAAGTTCATGAGATGAAAACCAACAAAAATTGACAAGAACCACGAAAAGTTCTTGTATTTTAAGATAAAATCTTACTCTATTCAGGAAAAAACTTCCAGCTCGCTGAAATATGTTCATTTGCTGAAAACCATCAAAACCACGAAAAGTTCTTGTATTTGAAGATAAAATCTTTTTGCTTTGAAGAAGAAAGATCTAGCTGACTGAAATAAGTTCATTAGATGAAAACCAACAAAAATTGACAAGAACCACGAAAAGTTCTTGTATTTTGAGATAAAATCTTAGGCTATTAAAGAAAAAACTTCCAGCTCGCTGAAATCTGTTCATTTGCTGAAAACCATCAAAACCACGAAAAGTTCTTGTATTTGAAGATAAAATCTTTTTGCTTTGAAGAAGAAAGATCTAGTTGACTGAAATAAGTTCATTAGATGAAAACCAACAAAAATTGACAAGAACCACGAAAAGTTCTTGTATTTTAAGATAAAATCTTCCGCTATTAAAGAAAAAACTCCCAGCTCGCTGAAATATGTTAATTTGCTGAAAACCAACAAAACCACGAAAAGTTCTTGTATTTGAAGATAAAATCTTTTTTCTTTGAAGAAGAAAGATCCAGCTGACTGAAATAAGTTCATTAGATGAAAACCAACAAAAATTGACAAGAACCACGAAAAGTTCTTGTATTTTAAGATAAAATCTTAGGCTGTTAAAGAAAAAACTTCCAGCTCGCTGAAATCTGTTCATTTGCTGAAAACCATCAAAACCACGAAAAGTTCTTGTATTTGAAGATAAAATCTTTTTGCTTTGAAGAAGAAAGATCTAGCTGACTGAAATAAGTTCATTAGATGAAAACCAACAAAAATTGACAAGAACCACGAAAAGTTCTTGTATTTTAAGATAAAATCTTACTCTATGAAGGAAAAAACTTCCAGCTCGCTGAAATATGTTCATTTGCTGAAAACCATCAAAACCACGAAAAGTTCTTGTATTTGAAGATAAAATCTTTTTGCTTTGACGAAGAAAGATCTAGCTGACTGAAATAAGTTCATTAGATGAAAACCAACAAAAATTGACAAGAACCACGAAAAGTTCTTGTATTTTAAGATAAAATCTTAGGCTATTAAAGAAAAAACTTCCAGCTCGCTGAAATCTGTTCATTTGCTGAAAACCATCAAAACCACGAAAAGTTCTTGTATTTGAAGATAAAATCTTTTTGCTTTGAAGAAGAAAGATCTAGCTGATTGAAATAAGTTCATGAGATGAAAACCAACAAAAATTGACAAGAACCACGAAAAGTTCTTGTATTTTAAGATAAAATCTTACTCTATTCAGGAAAAAACTTCCAGCTCGCTGAAATATGTTCATTTGCTGAAAACCATCAAAACCACGAAAAGTTCTTGTATTTGAAGATAAAATCTTTTTGCTTTGAAGAAGAAAGATCTAGCTGACTGAAATAAGTTCATTAGATGAAAACCAACAAAAATTGACAAGAACCACGAAAAGTTCTTGTATTTTAAGATAAAATCTTACGCTATTAAAGAAAAAACTCCCAGCTCGCTGAAATATGTTCATTTGCTGAAAACCAACAAAACCACGAAAAGTTCTTGTATTTGAAGATAAAATCTTTTTTCTTTGAAGAAGAAAGATCCAGCTGACTGAAATAAGTTCATTAGATGAAAACCAACAAAAATTGACAAGAACCACGAAAAGTTCTTGTATTTTAAGATAAAATCTTAGGCTATTAAAGAAAAAACTTCCAGCTCGCTGAAACCTGTTCATTTGCTGAAAACCATCAAAACCACGAAAAGTTCTTGTATTTCAAGATAAAATCTTTTTGCTTTGAAGAAGAAAGATCTAGCTGACTGAAATAAGTTCATTAGATGAAAACCAACAAAAATTGACAAGAACCACGAAAAGTTCTTGTATTTTAAGATAAAATCTTACTCTATTCAGGAAAAAACTTCCAGCTCGCTGAAATATGTTCATTTGCTGAAAACCATCAAAACCACGAAAAGTTCTTGTATTTGAAGATAAAATATTTTTGCTTTGAAGAAGAAAGATCAAGCTGACTGAAATAAGTTCATTAGATGAAAACCAACAAAAATTGACAAGAACCACGAAAAGTTCTTGTATTTTGAGATAAAATCTTAGGCTATTAAAGAAAAAACTTCCAGCTCGCTGAAATCTGTTCATTTGCTGAAAACCATCAAAACCACGAAAAGTTCTTGTATTTGAAGATAAAATCTTTTTGCTTTGAAGAAGAAAGATCTAGCTGACTGAAATAAGTTCATTCGATGAAAACCAACAAAAATTGACAAGAACCACGAAAAGTTCTTGTATTTTAAGATAAAATCTTACGCTATTAAAGAAAAAACTCCCAGCTCGCTGAAATATGTTAATTTGCTGAAAACCAACAAAACCACGAAAAGTTCTTGTATTTGAAGATAAAATCTTTTTTCTTTGAAGAAGAAAGATCCAGCTGACTGAAATAAGTTCATTAGATGAAAACCAACAAAAATTGACAAGAACCACGAAAAGTTCTTGTATTTTAAGATAAAATCTTAGGCTATTAAAGAAAAAACTTCCAGCTCGCTGAAACCTGTTCATTTGCTGAAAACCATCAAAACCACGAAAAGTTCTTGTATTTCAAGATAAAATCTTTTTGCTTTGAAGAAGAAAGATCTAGCTGACTGAAATAAGTTCATTAGATGAAAACCAACAAAAATTGACAAGAACCACGAAAAGTTCTTGTATTTTAAGATAAAATCTTACTCTATTCAGGAAAAAACTTCCAGCTCGCTGAAATATGTTCATTTGCTGAAAACCATCAAAACCACGAAAAGTTCTTGTATTTGAAGATAAAATCTTTTCGCTTTGAAGAAGAAAGATCAAGCTGACTGAAATAAGTTCATTAGATGAAAACCAACAAAAATTGACAAGAACCACGAAAAGTTCTTGTATTTTGAGATAAAATCTTAGGCTATTAAAGAAAAAACTTCCAGCTCGCTGAAATCTGTTCATTTGCTGAAAACCATCAAAACCACGAAAAGTTCTTGTATTTGAAGATAAAATCTTTTTGCTTTGAAGAAGAAAGATCTAGCTGACTGAAATAAGTTCATTAGATGAAAACCAACAAAAATTGACAAGAACCACGAAAAGTTCTTGTATTTTAAGATAAAATCTTACGCTATTAAAGAAAAAACTCCCAGCTCGCTGAAATATGTTAATTTGCTGAAAACCAACAAAACCACGAAAAGTTCTTGTATTTGAAGATAAAATCTTTTTTCTTTGAAGAAGAAAGATCCAGCTGACTGAAATAAGTTCATTAGATGAAAACCAACAAAAATTGACAAGAACCACGAAAAGTTCTTGTATTTTAAGATAAAATCTTAGGCTATTAAAGAAAAAACTTCCAGCTCGCTGAAATCTGTTCATTTGCTGAAAACCATCAAAACCACGAAAAGTTCTTGTATTTGAAGATAAAATCTTTTTGCTTTGAAGAAGAAAGATCTAGCTGACTGAAATAAGTTCATTAGATGAAAACCAACAAAAATTGACAAGAACCACGAAAAGTTCTTGTATTTTAAGATAAAATCTTACTCTATGAAGGAAAAAACTTCCAGCTCGCTGAAATATGTTCATTTGCTGAAAACCATCAAAACCACGAAAAGTTCTTGTATTTGAAGATAAAATCTTTTTGCTTTGACGAAGAAAGATCCAGCTGACTGAAATAAGTTCATTAGATGAAAACCAACAAAAATTGACAAGAACAATGAAAAGTTCTTGTATTTTAAGATAAAATCTTACTCTATTCAGGAAAAAACTTCCAGCTCGCTGAAATATGTTCATTTGCTGAAAACCATCAAAACCACGAAAAGTTCTTGTATTTGAAGATAAAATCTTTTTGCTTTGAAGAAGAAAGATCTTGCTGACTGAAATAAGTTCATTAGATGAAAACCAACAAAAATTGACAAGAACCACGAAAAGTTCTTGTATTTTAAGATAAAATCTTACGCTGTTAAAGAAAAAACGCCCAGCTCGCTGAAATATGTTCATTTGCTGAAAACCAACAAAACCACGAAAAGTTCTTATATTTGAAGATAAAATCTTTTTTCTTTGAAGAAGAAAGATCTAGCTGACTGAAATAAGTTCATTAGATGAAAACCAACAAAAATTGACAAGAACCACGAAAAGTTCTTGTATTTTAAGATAAAATCTTACTCTATTCAGGAAAAAACTTCCAGCTCGCTGAAATATGTTCATTTGCTGAAAACCATCAAAACCACGAAAAGTTCTTGTATTTGAAGATAAAATCTTTTTGCTTTGAAGAAGAAAGATCTAGCTGACTGAAATAAGTTCATTAGATGAAAACCAACAAAAATTGACAAGAACCACGAAAAGTTCTTGTATTTTAAGATAAAATCTTACTCTATTAAGGAAAAAACTTCCAGCTCGCTGAAATCTGTTCATTTGCTGAAAACCAACAAAACCACCAAAAGTTCTTGTATTTGAAGATAAAATCTTTTTGCTTTGACGAAGAAAGATCTAGCTGACTGAAATAAGTTCATTAGATGAAAACCAACAAAAATTTACAAGAACCACGAAAAGTTCTTGTATTTTAAGATAAAATCTTCGGCTATTAAAGAAAAAACTTCCAGCTCGCTGAAATCTGTTCATTTGCTGAAAACCATCAAAACCACGAAAAGTTCTTGTATTTGAAGATAAAATCTTTTTGCTTTGAAGAAGAAAGATCCAGCTGACTGAAATAAGTTCATTGGATGAAAACCAACAAAAATTGACAAGAACCACGAAAAGTTCTTGTATTTTAAGATAAAATCTTACGCTATTAAAGAAAAAACTCCCAGCTCGCTGAAATATGTTCATTTGCTGAAAACCAACAAAACCACGAAAAGTTCTTGTATTTGAAGATAAAATCTTTTTTCTTTGAAGAGGAAAGATCTAGCTGACTGAAATAAGTTCATTAGATGAAAACCAACAAAAATTGACAAGAACCACGACAAGTTCTTGTATTTTAAGATAAAATCTTACTCTATTAAGGAAAAACTTCCAGCTCGCTGAAATATGTTCATTTGCTGAAAACCATCAAAACCACGAAAAGTTCTTGTATTTGAAGATAAAATCTTTTTGCTTTGAAGAAGAAAGATCTTGCTGACTGAAATAAGTTCATTAGATGAAAACCAACAAAAATTGACAAGAACCACGAAATGTTCTTGTATTTTAAGATAAAATCTTACGCTATTAAGGAAAAAACTTCCAGCTCGCTGAAATATGTTCATTTGCTGAAAACCATCAAAACCACGAAAAGTTCTTGTATTTGAAGATAAAATCTTTTTGCTTTGAAGAAGAAAGATCCAGCTGACTGAAATAAGTTCATTAGATGAAAACCAACAAAAATTGACAAGAACCACGAAAAGTTCTTGTATTTTAAGATAAAATCTTACTCTATTAAGGAAAAAACTTCCAGTTCGCTGAATTATGTTCATTTGCTGAAAACCATCAAAACCACGAAAAGTTCTTGTATTTGAAGATAAAATCTTTTTGCTATGAAGAAGAAAGATCTCGCTGACTGAAATAAGTTCATTAGATGAAAACCAACAAAAATTGACAAGAACCATGAAAAGTTCTTGTATTTTAAGATAAAATCTTACTCTATTCAGGAAAAAACTTCCAGCTCGCTGAAATATGTTCATTTGCTGAAAACCATCAAAACCACGAAAAGTTCTTGTATTTGAAGATAAAATCTTTTTGCTTTGAAGAAGAAAGATCTTGCTGACTGAAATAAGTTCATTAGATGAAAACCAACAAAAATTGACAAGAACCACGAAAAGTTCTTGTATTTTAAGATAAAATCTTACGCTGTTAAAGAAAAAACTCCCAGCTCGCTGAAATATGTTCATTTGCTGAAAACCAACAAAACCACGAAAAGTTCTTGTATTTGAAGATAAAATCTTTTTGCTTTGACGAAGAAAGATCCAGCTGACTGAAATAAGTTCATTAGATGAAAACCAACAAAAATTGACAAGAACAATGAAAAGTTCTTGTATTTTAAGATAAAATCTTACTCTATTCAGGAAAAAACTTCCAGCTCGCTGAAATATGTTCATTTGCTGAAAACCATCAAAACCACGAAAAGTTCTTGTATTTGAAGATAAAATCTTTTTGCTTTGAAGAAGAAAGATCTTGCTGACTGAAATAAGTTCATTAGATGAAAACCAACAAAAATTGACAAGAACCACGAAAAGTTCTTGTATTTTAAGATAAAATCTTACGCTGTTAAAGAAAAAACTCCCAGCTCGCTGAAATATGTTCATTTGCTGAAAACCAACAAAACCACGAAAAGTTCTTATATTTGAAGATAAAATCTTTTTTCTTTGAAGAAGAAAGATCTAGCTGACTGAAATAAGTTCATTAGATGAAAACCAACAAAAATTGACAAGAACCACGAAAAGTTCTTGTATTTTAAGATAAAATCTTACTCTATTCAGGAAAAAACTTCCAGCTCGCTGAAATATGTTCATTTGCTGAAAACCATCAAAACCACGAAAAGTTCTTGTATTTGAAGATAAAATCTTTTTGCTTTGAAGAAGAAAGATCTAGCTGACTGAAATAAGTTCATTAGATGAAAACCAACAAAAATTTACAAGAACCACGAAAAGTTCTTGTATTTTAAGATAAAATCTTCGGCTATTAAAGAAAAAACTTCCAGCTCGCTGAAATCTGTTCATTTGCTGAAAACCATCAAAACCACGAAAAGTTCTTGTATTTGAAGATAAAATCTTTTTGCTTTGAAGAAGAAAGATCCAGCTGACTGAAATAAGTTCATTAGATGAAAACCAACAAAAATTGACAAGAACCACGAAAAGTTCTTGTATTTTAAGATAAAATCTTACTCTATGAAGGAAAAAACTTCCAGCTCACTGAAATATGTTCATTTGCTGAAAACCATCAAAACCACGAAAAGTTCTTGAATTTGAAGATAAAATCTTTTTGCTTTGAAGAAGAAAGATCTAGCTGACTGAAATAAGTTCATTGGATGAAAACCAACAAAAATTGACAAGAACCACGAAAAGTTCTTGTATTTTAAGATAAAATCTTACGCTATTAAAGAAAAAACTCCCAGCTCGCTGAAATATGTTCATTTGCTGAAAACCAACAAAACCACGAAAAGTTCTTGTATTTGAAGATAAAATCTTTTTTCTTTGAAGAGGAAAGATCTAGCTGACTGAAATAAGTTCATTAGATGAAAACCAACAAAAATTGACAAGAACCACGACAAGTTCTTGTATTTTAAGATAAAATCTTACTCTATTAAGGAAAAACTTCCAGCTCGCTGAAATATGTTCATTTGCTGAAAACCATCAAAACCACGAAAAGTTCTTGAATTTGAAGATAAAATCTTTTTGCTTTGAAGAAGAAAGATCTAGCTGACTGAAATAAGTTCATTGGATGAAAACCAACAAAAATTGACAAGAACCACGAAAAGTTCTTGTATTTTAAGATAAAATCTTACTCTATTAAGGAAAAAACTTCCAGCTCGCTGAAATATGTTCATTTGCTGAAAACCATCAAAACCACGAAAAGTTCTTGTATTTGAAGATAAAATCTTTTTGCTTTGAAGAAGAAAGATCTAGCTGACTGAAATAAGTTCATTAGATGAAAACCAACAAAAATTGACAAGAACCACGAAATGTTCTTGTATTTTAAGATAAAATCTTACGCTATTAAGGAAAAAACTTCCAGCTCGCTGAAATATGTTCATTTGCTGAAAACCATCAAAACCACGAAAAGTTCTTGTATTTGAAGATAAAATCTTTTTGCTTTGAAGAAGAAAGATCCAGCTGACTGAAATAAGTTCATTAGATGAAAACCAACAAAAATTGACAAGAACCACGAAAAGTTCTTGTATTTTAAGACAAAATCTTACTCTATTAAGGAAAAAACTTCCAGTTCGCTGAATTATGTTCATTTGCTGAAAACCATCAAAACCACGAAAAGTTCTTGTATTTGAAGATAAAATCTTTTTGCTATGAAGAAGAAAGATCTCGCTGACTGAAATAAGTTCATTAGATGAAAACCAACAAAAATTGACAAGAACCATGAAAAGTTCTTGTATTTTAAGATAAAATCTTACTCTATTCAGGAAAAAACTTCCAGCTCGCTGAAATATGTTCATTTGCTGAAAACCATCAAAACCACGAAAAGTTCTTGTATTTGAAGATAAAATCTTTTTGCTTTGAAGAAGAAAGATCTTGCTGACTGAAATAAGTTCATTAGATGAAAACCAACAAAAATTGACAAGAACCACGAAATGTTCTTGTATTTTAAGATAAAATCTTACGCTATTAAGGAAAAAAACTTCCAGCTCGCTGAAATATGTTCATTTGCTGAAAACCATCAAAACCACGAAAAGTTCTTGTATTTGAAGATAAAATCTTTTTGCTTTGAAGAAGAAAGATCCAGCTGACTGAAATAAGTTCATTAGATGAAAACCAACAAAAATTGACAAGAACCACGAAAAGTTCTTGTATTTTAAGATAAAATCTTACTCTATTAAGGAAAAAACTTCCAGTTCGCTGAATTATGTTCATTTGCTGAAAACCATCAAAACCACGAAAAGTTCTTGTATTTGAAGATAAAATCTTTTTGCTATGAAGAAGAAAGATCTCGCTGACTGAAATAAGTTCATTAGATGAAAACCAACAAAAATTGACAAGAACCATGAAAAGTTCTTGTATTTTAAGATAAAATCTTACTCTATTCAGGAAAAAACTTCCAGCTCGCTGAAATATGTTCATTTGCTGAAAACCATCAAAACCACGAAAAGTTCTTGTATTTGAAGATAAAATCTTTTTGCTTTGAAGAAGAAAGATCTTGCTGACTGAAATAAGTTCATTAGATGAAAACCAACAAAAATTGACAAGAACCACGAAAAGTTCTTGTATTTTAAGATAAAGTCTTACGCTGTTAAAGAAAAAACTCCCAGCTCGCTGAAATATGTTCATTTGCTGAAAACCAACAAAACCACGAAAAGTTCTTATATTTGAAGATAAAATCTTTTTTCTTTGAAGAAGAAAGATCTAGCTGACTGAAATAAGTTCATTAGATGAAAACCAACAAAAATTGACAAGAACCACGAAAAGTTCTTGTATTTTAAGATAAAATCTTACTCTATTAAGGAAAAAACTTCCAGCTCGCTGAAATATGTTCATTTGCTGAAAACCATCAAAACCACGAAAAGTTCTTGTATTTGAAGATAAAATCTTTTTGCTTTGAAGAAGAAAGATCTAGCTGACTGAAATAAGTTCATTAGATGAAAACCAACAAAAATTGACAAGAACCACGAAAAGTTCTTGTATTTTAACATAAAATCTTACTCTATTAAGGAAAAAACTTCCAGCTCGCTGAAATATGTTCATTTGCTGAAAACCATCAAAACCACGAAAAGTTCTTGTATTTGAAGATAAAATCTTTTTGCTTTGAAGAAGAAAGATCTAGCTGACTGAAATAAGTTCATTAGATGAAAACCAACAAAATTTGACAAGAACCACGAAAAGTTCTTGTATTTTAAGATAAAATCTTACTCTATTAAGGAAAAACTTCCAGCTCGCTGAAATATGTTCATTTGCTGAAAACCATCAAAACCACGAAAAGTTCTTGAATTTGAAGATAAAATCTTTTTGCTTTGAAGAAGAAAGATCCAGCTGACTGAAATAAGTTCATTAGATGAAAACCAACAAAAATTGACAAGAACCACGAAAAGTTCTTGTATTTTAAGATAAAATCTTCCTCTATGAAGGAAAAAACTTCCAGCTCGCTGAAATATGTTCATTTGCTGAAAACCATCAAAACCACGAAAAGTTCTTGTATTTGAACATAAAATATTTTTGCTTTGACGAAGAAAGATCTAGCTGAGTGAAATAAGTCCATTCGATGAAAACCAACAAAAATTGACAAGAACCACGAAAAGTTCTTGTATTTTAAGATAAAATCTTACGCTATTAAAGAAAAAACTCCCAGCTCGCTGAAATATGTTCATTTGCTGAAAACCAACAAAACCACGAAAAGTTCTTGTATTTGAAGATAAAATCTTTTTTCTTTGAAGAAGAAAGATCTAGCTGACTGAAATAAGTTCATTAGATGAAAACCAACAAAAATTGACAAGAACCACGAAAAGTTCTTGTATTTTAAGATAAAATCTTACTCTATTAAGGAAAAACTTCCAGCTCGCTGAAATATGTTCATTTGCTGAAAACCATCAAAACCACGAAAAGTTCTTGAATTTGAAGATAAAATCTTTTTGCTTTGAAGAAGAAAGATCTAGCTGACTGAAATAAGTTCATTAGATGAAAACCAACAAAAATTGACAAGAACCACGAAAAGTTCTTGTATTTTAAGATAAAATCTTACTCTATGAAGGAAAAAACTTCCAGCTCGCTGAAATATGTTCATTTGCTGAAAACCATCAAAACCACGAAACGTTCTTGTGTTTGAACATAAACTCTTTTTGCTTTGACGAAGAAAGATCCAGCTGACTGAAATAAGTTCATTAGATGAAAACCAACAAAAATTGACAAGAACCACGAAAAGTTCTTGTATTTTAAGATAAAATCTTACTCTATTAAGGAAAAAACTTCCAGCTCGCTGAAATATGTTCATTTGCTGAAAACCATCAAAACCACGAAAAGTTCTTGAATTTGAAGATAAAATCTTTTTGCTTTGAAGAAGAAAGATCTAGCTGACTGAAATAAGTTCATTAGATGAAAACCAACAAAAATTGACAAGAACCACGAAAAGTTCTTGTATTTTAAGATAAAATCTTACGCTATTAAGGAAAAAACTTCCAGCTCGCTGAAATATGTTCATTTGATGAAAACCATCAAAACCACGAAAAGTTCTTGTATTTGAAGATAAAATCTTTTTGCTTTGAAGAAGAAAGATCTAGCTGACTGAAATAAGTTCATTAGATGAAAACCAACAAAAATTGACAAGAACCACGAAATGTTCTTGTATTTTAAGATAAAATCTTACTCTATTAAGGAAAAAACTTCCAGCTCGCTGAAATATGTTCATTTGCTGAAAACCATCAAAACCACGAAAAGTTCTTGTATTTGAAGATAAAATCTTTTTGCTTTGAAGAAGAAAGATCTAGCTGACTGAAATAAGTTCATTGGATGAAAACCAACAAAAATTGACAAGAACCACGAAAAGTTCTTGTATTTTAAGATAAAATCTTACTCTATTAAGGAAAAAACTTCCAGCTCGCTGAAATATGTTCATTTGCTGAAAACCATCAAAACCACGAAAAGTTCTTGTATTTGAAGATAAAATCTTTTTGCTTTGAAGAAGAAAGATCTAGCTGACTGAAATAAGTTCATTAGATGAAAACCAACAAAAATTGACAAGAACCACGAAAAGTTCTTGTATTTTAAGATAAAATCTTACTCTATTGAGGAAAAAACTTCCAGCTCGCTAAAATCTGTTCATTTGCTGAAAACCAACAAAACCACCAAAAGTTCTTGTATTTGAAGATAAAATCTTTTTGCTTCGACGGAGAAAGATCTAGCTGACTGAAATAAGTTCATTCGATGAAAACCAACAAAAATTGACAATAACCACGAAAAGTTCTTGTATTTTAAGATAAAATCTTACTCTCTTCAAATACAAGAACTTTTCGTGGTTTTTATGGTTTTCAGCAAATGAACATATTTCAGCGAGCTGGAAGTTTTTTCCTTAATAGAGTAAGATTTTATCTTACAATACAAGAACTTTTCTTGTTCTTGTGAATTTTTGTTGGTTTTCATCTAATGAACTTATTTCAGTCAGCTGGATCTTTCTTCTTCAAAGAAAAAAGATTTTATCTTCAAATACAAGAACTTTTCGTGGTTTTGTTGGTTTTCAGCAAATGAACATATTTCAGCGAGCTGGGAGTTTTTCCTTTAATAGCGTAAGATTTTATCTTAAAATACAAGAACTTTTCGTGGTTCTTGTCAATTTTTGTTGGTTTTCATCGAATGAACTTATTTCAGTCAGCTAGATCTTTCTTCTTCAAAGCAAAAAGATTTTATCTTCAAACACAAGAACTTTTCGTGGTTTTGAAGGTTTTCAGCAAATGAACATAATTCAGCGAGCTGGAAGTTTTTTCCTGAATAGAGTAAGATTTTATCTTAAAATACAAGAACTTTTCGTGGTTCTTGTCAATTTTTGTTGGTTTTCATCTAATGAACTTATTTCAGTCAGCTAGATCTTTCTTCATCAAAGCAAAAAGATTTTATCTTCAAATACAAGAACTTTTCGTGGTTTTGATGGTTTTCAGCAAATGAACATATTTCAGCGAGCTGGAAGTTTTTTCCTTCATAGAGTAAGATTTTATCTTAAAATACAAGAACTTTTCGTGGTTCTTGTCAATTTTTGTTGGTTTTCATCTCATGAACTTATTTCAGTCAGCTAGATCTTTCTTCTTCAAAGCAAAAAGATTTTATCTTCAAATACAAGAACTTTTCGTGGTTTTGATGGTTTTCAGCAAATGAACAGATTTCAGCGAGCTGGAAGTTTTTTCTTTAATAGCCTAAGATTTTATCTTAAAATACAAGAACTTTTCGTGGTTCTTGTCAATTTTTGTTGGTTTTCATCTAATGAACTTATTTCAGTCAGCTAGATCTTTCTTCTTCAAAGCAAAAAGATTTTATCTTCAAATACAAGAACTTTTCGTGGTTTTTATGGTTTTCAGCAAATGAACATATTTCAGCGAGCTGGAAGTTTTTTCCTTAATAGAGTAAGATTTTATCTTAAAATACAAGAACTTTTCTTGTTCTTGTGAATTTTTGTTGGTTTTCATCTAATGAACTTATTTCAGTCAGCTGGATCTTTCTTCTTCAAAGAAAAAAGATTTTATCTTCAAATACAAGAACTTTTCGTGGTTTTGTTGGTTTTCAGCAAATGAACATATTTCAGCGAGCTGGGAGTTTTTCCTTTAATAGCGTAAGATTTTATCTTAAAATACAAGAACTTTTCGTGGTTCTTGTCAATTTTTGTTGGTTTTCATCGAATGAACTTATTTCAGTCAGCTAGATCTTTCTTCTTCAAAGCAAAAAGATTTTATCTTCAAACACAAGAACTTTTCGTGGTTTTGAAGGTTTTCAGCAAATGAACATAATTCAGCGAGCTGGAAGTTTTTTCCTGAATAGAGTAAGATTTTATCTTAAAATACAAGAACTTTTCGTGGTTCTTGTCAATTTTTGTTGGTTTTCATCTCATGAACTTATTTCAGTCAGCTAGATCTTTCTTCTTCAAAGCAAAAAGATTTTATCTTCAAATACAAGAACTTTTCGTGGTTTTGATGGTTTTCAGCAAATGAACAGATTTCAGCGAGCTGGAAGTTTTTTCTTTAATAGCCTAAGATTTTATCTTAAAATACAAGAACTTTTCGTGGTTCTTGTCAATTTTTGTTGGTTTTCATCTAATGAACTTATTTCAGTCAGCTAGATCTTTCTTCTTCAAAGCAAAAAGATTTTATCTTCAAATACAAGAACTTTTCGTGGTTTTTATGGTTTTCAGCAAATGAACATATTTCAGCGAGCTGGAAGTTTTTTCCTTAATAGAGTAAGATTTTATCTTAAAATACAAGAACTTTTCTTGTTCTTGTGAATTTTTGTTGGTTTTCATCTAATGAACTTATTTCAGTCAGCTGGATCTTTCTTCTTCAAAGAAAAAAGATTTTATCTTCAAATACAAGAACTTTTCGTGGTTTTGTTGGTTTTCAGCAAATGAACATATTTCAGCGAGCTGGGAGTTTTTCCTTTAATAGCGTAAGATTTTATCTTAAAATACAAGAACTTTTCGTGGTTCTTGTCAATTTTTGTTGGTTTTCATCGAATGAACTTATTTCAGTCAGCTAGATCTTTCTTCTTCAAAGCAAAAAGATTTTATCTTCAAACACAAGAACTTTTCGTGGTTTTGAAGGTTTTCAGCAAATGAACATAATTCAGCGAGCTGGAAGTTTTTTCCTGAATAGAGTAAGATTTTATCTTAAAATACAAGAACTTTTCGTGGTTCTTGTCAATTTTTGTTGGTTTTCATCTAATGAACTTATTTCAGTCAGCTGGATCTTTCTTCTTCAAAGCAAAAAGATTTTATCTTCAAATACAAGAACTTTTCGTGGTTTTGATGGTTTTCAGCAAATGAACATATTTCAGCGAGCTGGAAGTTTTTTCCTTAATAGAGTAAGATTTTATCTTAAAATACAAGAACTTTTCGTGGTTCTTGTCAATTTTTGTTGGTTTTCATCCAATGAACTTATTTCAGTCAGCTAGATCTTTCTTCTTCAAAGCAAAAAGATTTTATCTTCAAATACAAGAACTTTTCGTGGTTTTGATGGTTTTCAGCAAATGAACATATTTCAGCGAGCTGGAAGTTTTTTCCTTAATAGAGTAAGGTTTTATCTTAAAATACAAGAACTTTTCGTGGTTCTTGTCAATTTTTGTTGGTTTTCATCTAATGAACTTATTTCAGTCAGCTAGATCTTTCTTCTTCAAAGAAAAAAGATTTTATCTTCAAATACAAGAACTTTTCGTGGTTTTGTTGGTTTTCAGCAAATGAACATATTTCAGCGAGCTGGAAGTTTTTTCCTTAATAGAGTAAGATTTTATCTTAAAATACAAGAACTTTTCGTGGTTCTTGTCAATTTTTGTTGGTTTTCATCCAATGAACTTATTTCAGTCAGCTAGATCTTTCTTCTTCAAAGCAAAAAGATTTTATCTTCAAATACAAGAACTTTTCGTGGTTTTGATGGTTTTCAGCAAATGAACATATTTCAGCGAGCTGGAAGTTTTTTCCTTAATAGAGTAAGATTTTATCTTAAAATACAAGAACTTTTTGTGGTTCTTGTCAATTTTTGTTGGTTTTCATCTAATGAACTTATTTCAGTCAGCTAGATCTTTCTTCTTCAAAGCAAAAAGATTTTATCTTCAAATTCAAGAACTTTTCGTGGTTTTGAAGGTTTTCAGCAAATGAACATATTTCAGCGAGCTGGAAGTTTTTCCTTAATAGAGTAAGATTTTATCTTAAAATACAAGAACTTTTCGTGGTTCTTGTCAATTTTTGTTGGTTTTCATCTAATGAACTTATTTCAGTCAGCTAGATCTTTCTTCTTCAAAGAAAAAAGATTTTATCTTCAAATACAAGAACTTTTCGTGGTTTTGTTGGTTTTCAGCAAATGAACATATTTCAGCGAGCTGGGAGTTTTTTCTTTAATAGCGTAAGATTTTATCTTAAAATACAAGAACTTTTCGTGGTTCTTGTCAATTTTTGTTGGTTTTCATCTAATGAACTTATTTCAGTCAGCTAGATCTTTCTTCTTCAAAGCAAAAAGATTTTATCTTCAAATACAAGAACTTTTCGCGGTTTTGTTGTTTTTCAGCAAATGAACATATTTCAGCGAGCTGGGAGTTTTTTCTTTAACAGAGTAAGATTTTATCTTAAAATACAAGAACTTTTCGTGGTTCTTGTCAATTTTTGTTGGTTTTCATCTAATGAACTTATTTCAGTCAGCTAGATCTTTCTTCTTCAAAGCAAAAAGATTTTATCTTCAAATTCAAGAACTTTTCGTGGTTTTGTTGGTTTTCAGCAAATGAACATATTTCAGCGAGCTGGGAGTTTTTTCTTTAATAGCGTAAGATTTTATCTTAAAATACAAGAACTTTTCGTGGTTCTTGTCAATTTTTGTTGGTTTTCATCCAATGAACTTATTTCAGTCAGCTAGATCTTTCTTCTTCAAAGCAAAAAGATTTTATCTTCAAATACAAGAACTTTTCGCGGTTTTGTTGTTTTTCAGCAAATGAACATATTTCAGCGAGCTGGGAGTTTTTTCTTTAACAGAGTAAGATTTTATCTTAAAATACAAGAACTTTTCGTGGTTCTTGTCAATTTTTGTTGGTTTTCATCTAATGAACTTATTTCAGTCAGCTAGATCTTTCTTCTTCAAAGCAAAAAGATTTTATCTTCAAATTCAAGAACTTTTCGTGGTTTTGATGGTTTTCAGCAAATGAACATATTTCAGCGAGCTGGAAGTTTTTTCCTTAATAGAGTAAGATTTTATCTTAAAATACAAGAACTTTTCGTGGTTCTTGTCAATTTTTGTTGGTTTTCATCTAATGAACTTATTTCAGTCAGCTGAATCTTTCTTCTTCAAAGAAAAAAGATTTTATCTTCAAATACAAGAACTTTTCGTGGTTTTGATGGTTTTCAGCAAATGAACAGATTTCAGCGAGCTGGAAGTTTTTTCTTTAATAGCCTAAGATTTTATCTTAAAATACAAGAACTTTTCGTGGTTCTTGTCAATTTTTGTTGGTTTTCATCTAATGAACTTATTTCAGTCAGCTAGATCTTTCTTCTTCAAAGAAAAAAGATTTTATCTTCAAATACAAGAACTTTTCGTGGTTTTGTTGGTTTTCAGCAAATGAACATATTTCAGCGAGCTGGAAGTTTTTTCCTTAATAGAGTAAGATTTTATCTTAAAATACAAGAACTTTTCGTGGTTCTTGTCAATTTTTGTTGGTTTTCATCCAATGAACTTATTTCAGTCAGCTAGATCTTTCTTCTTCAAAGAAAAAAGATTTTATCTTCAAATACAAGAACTTTTCGTGGTTTTGTTGGTTTTCAGCAAATGAACATATTTCAGCGAGCTGGGAGTTTTTTCTTTAATAGCGTAAGATTTTATCTTAAAATACAAGAACTTTTCGTGGTTCTTGTCAATTTTTGTTGGTTTTCATCTAATGAACTTATTTCAGTCAGCTAGATCTTTCTTCTTCAAAGCAAAAAGATTTTATCTTCAAATACAAGAACTTTTCGCGGTTTTGTTGTTTTTCAGCAAATGAACATATTTCAGCGAGCTGGGAGTTTTTTCTTTAACAGAGTAAGATTTTATCTTAAAATACAAGAACTTTTCGTGGTTCTTGTCAATTTTTGTTGGTTTTCATCTAATGAACTTATTTCAGTCAGCTAGATCTTTCTTCTTCAAAGCAAAAAGATTTTATCTTCAAATTCAAGAACTTTTCGTGGTTTTGTTGGTTTTCAGCAAATGAACATATTTCAGCGAGCTGGGAGTTTTTTCTTTAATAGCGTAAGATTTTATCTTAAAATACAAGAACTTTTCGTGGTTCTTGTCAATTTTTGTTGGTTTTCATCCAATGAACTTATTTCAGTCAGCTAGATCTTTCTTCTTCAAAGCAAAAAGATTTTATCTTCAAATACAAGAACTTTTCGCGGTTTTGTTGTTTTTCAGCAAATGAACATATTTCAGCGAGCTGGGAGTTTTTTCTTTAACAGAGTAAGATTTTATCTTAAAATACAAGAACTTTTCGTGGTTCTTGTCAATTTTTGTTGGTTTTCATCTAATGAACTTATTTCAGTCAGCTAGATCTTTCTTCTTCAAAGCAAAAAGATTTTATCTTCAAATTCAAGAACTTTTCGTGGTTTTGATGGTTTTCAGCAAATGAACATATTTCAGCGAGCTGGAAGTTTTTTCCTTAATAGAGTAAGATTTTATCTTAAAATACAAGAACTTTTCGTGGTTCTTGTCAATTTTTGTTGGTTTTCATCTAATGAACTTATTTCAGTCAGCTGAATCTTTCTTCTTCAAAGAAAAAAGATTTTATCTTCAAATACAAGAACTTTTCGTGGTTTTGATGGTTTTCAGCAAATGAACAGATTTCAGCGAGCTGGAAGTTTTTTCTTTAATAGCCTAAGATTTTATCTTAAAATACAAGAACTTTTCGTGGTTCTTGTCAATTTTTGTTGGTTTTCATCTAATGAACTTATTTCAGTCAGCTAGATCTTTCTTCTTCAAAGAAAAAAGATTTTATCTTCAAATACAAGAACTTTTCGTGGTTTTGTTGGTTTTCAGCAAATGAACATATTTCAGCGAGCTGGAAGTTTTTTCCTTAATAGAGTAAGATTTTATCTTAAAATACAAGAACTTTTCGTGGTTCTTGTCAATTTTTGTTGGTTTTCATCCAATGAACTTATTTCAGTCAGCTAGATCTTTCTTCTTCAAAGCAAAAAGATTTTATCTTCAAATACAAGAACTTTTCGTGGTTTTGATGGTTTTCAGCAAATGAACATATTTCAGCGAGCTGGAAGTTTTTTCCTTAATAGAGTAAGATTTTATCTTAAAATACAAGAACTTTTTGTGGTTCTTGTCAATTTTTGTTGGTTTTCATCTAATGAACTTATTTCAGTCAGCTAGATCTTTCTTCTTCAAAGCAAAAAGATTTTATCTTCAAATTCAAGAACTTTTCGTGGTTTTGAAGGTTTTCAGCAAATGAACATATTTCAGCGAGCTGGAAGTTTTTCCTTAATAGAGTAAGATTTTATCTTAAAATACAAGAACTTTTCGTGGTTCTTGTCAATTTTTGTTGGTTTTCATCTAATGAACTTATTTCAGTCAGCTAGATCTTTCTTCTTCAAAGAAAAAAGATTTTATCTTCAAATACAAGAACTTTTCGTGGTTTTGTTGGTTTTCAGCAAATGAACATATTTCAGCGAGCTGGGAGTTTTTTCTTTAATAGCGTAAGATTTTATCTTAAAATACAAGAACTTTTCGTGGTTCTTGTCAATTTTTGTTGGTTTTCATCCAATGAACTTATTTCAGTCAGCTAGATCTTTCTTCTTCAAAGCAAAAAGATTTTATCTTCAAATACAAGAACTTTTCGCGGTTTTGTTGTTTTTCAGCAAATGAACATATTTCAGCGAGCTGGGAGTTTTTTCTTTAACAGAGTAAGATTTTATCTTAAAATACAAGAACTTTTCGTGGTTCTTGTCAATTTTTGTTGGTTTTCATCTAATGAACTTATTTCAGTCAGCTAGATCTTTCTTCTTCAAAGCAAAAAGATTTTATCTTCAAATTCAAGAACTTTTCGTGGTTTTGTTGGTTTTCAGCAAATGAACATATTTCAGCGAGCTGGGAGTTTTTTCTTTAATAGCGTAAGATTTTATCTTAAAATACAAGAACTTTTCGTGGTTCTTGTCAATTTTTGTTGGTTTTCATCCAATGAACTTATTTCAGTCAGCTAGATCTTTCTTCTTCAAAGCAAAAAGATTTTATCTTCAAATACAAGAACTTTTCGCGGTTTTGTTGTTTTTCAGCAAATGAACATATTTCAGCGAGCTGGGAGTTTTTTCTTTAACAGAGTAAGATTTTATCTTAAAATACAAGAACTTTTCGTGGTTCTTGTCAATTTTTGTTGGTTTTCATCTAATGAACTTATTTCAGTCAGCTAGATCTTTCTTCTTCAAAGCAAAAAGATTTTATCTTCAAATTCAAGAACTTTTCGTGGTTTTGATGGTTTTCAGCAAATGAACATATTTCAGCGAGCTGGAAGTTTTTTCCTTAATAGAGTAAGATTTTATCTTAAAATACAAGAACTTTTCGTGGTTCTTGTCAATTTTTGTTGGTTTTCATCTAATGAACTTATTTCAGTCAGCTGAATCTTTCTTCTTCAAAGAAAAAAGATTTTATCTTCAAATACAAGAACTTTTCGTGGTTTTGATGGTTTTCAGCAAATGAACAGATTTCAGCGAGCTGGAAGTTTTTTCTTTAATAGCCTAAGATTTTATCTTAAAATACAAGAACTTTTCGTGGTTCTTGTCAATTTTTGTTGGTTTTCATCTAATGAACTTATTTCAGTCAGCTGGATCTTTCTTCTTCAAAGCAAAAAGATTTTATCTTCAAATACAAGAACTTTTCGTGGTTTTGATGGTTTTCAGCAAATGAACAGATTTCAGCGAGCTGGAAGTTTTTTCCTTAATAGAGTAAGATTTTATCTTAAAATACAAGAACTTTTCGTGGTTCTTGTCAATTTTTGTTGGTTTTCATCGAATGAACTTATTTCAGTCAGCTAGATCTTTCTTCTTCAAAGCAAAAAGATTTTATCTTCAAATACAAGATCTTTTCGTGGTTTTGATGGTTTTCAGCAAATGAACAGATTTCAGCGAGCTGGATGTTTTTTCTTTAATAGCCTAAGATTTTATCTTAAAATACAAGAACTTGTCTTGTTCTTGTCAATTTTTGTTGGTTTTCATCTAATGAACTTATTTCAGTCAGCTGGATCTTTCTTCTTCAAAGAAAAAAGATTTTATCTTCAAATACAAGAACTTTTCGTGGTTTTGTTGGTTTTCAGCAAATGAACATATTTCAGCGAGCTGGGAGTTTTTTCTTTAATAGCGTAAGATTTTATCTTAAAATACAAGAACTTTTCGTGGTTCTTGTCAATTTTTGTTGGTTTTCATCTAATGAACTTATTTCAGTCAGCTAGATCTTTCTTCTTCAAAGCAAAAAGATTTTATCTTCAAATACAAGAACTTTTCGTGGTTTTGATGGTTTTCAGCAAATGAACAGATTTCAGCGAGCTGGAAGTTTTTTCTTTAATAGCCTAAGATTTTATCTTAAAATACAAGAACTTTTCGTGGTTCTTGTCAATTTTTGTTGGTTTTCATCGAATGAACTTATTTCAGTCAGCTAGATCTTTCTTCGTCAAAGCAAAAAGATTTTATCTTCAAATACAAGAACTTTTCGTGGTTTTGATGGTTTTCAGCAAATGAACATATTTCAGCGAGCTGGAAGTTTTTTCCTTCATAGAGTAAGATTTTATGTTAAAATACAAGAACTTTTCGTGGTTCTTGTCAATTTTTGTTGGTTTTCATCTAATGAACTTATTTCAGTCAGCTGGATCTTTCTTCTTCAAAGAAAAAAGATTTTATCTTCAAATACAAGAACTTTTCGTGGTTTTGTTGGTTTTCACCAAATTAACATATTTCAGCGAGCTGGGAGTTTTTTCTTTAATAGCGTAAGATTTTATCTTAAAATACAAGAACTTTTCGTGGTTCTTGTCAATTTTTGTTGGTTTTCATCTAATGAACTTATTTCAGTCAGCTCGATCTTTCTTCTTCAAAGCAAAAAGATTTTATCTTCAAATACAAGAACTTTTCGTGGTTTTGATGGTTTTCAGCAAATGAACATATTTCAGCGAGCTGGAAGTTTTTTCCTGAATAGAGTAAGATTTTATCTTAAAATACAAGAACTTTTCGTGGTTCTTGTCAATTTTTGTTGGTTTTCATCTCATGAACTTATTTCAGTCAGCGAGATCTTTCTTCTTCAAAGCAAAAAGATTTTATCTTCAAATTCAAGAACTTTTCGTGGTTTTGTTGGTTTTCAGCAAATGAACATATTTCAGCGAGCTGGGAGTTTTTTCTTTAATAGCGTAAGATTTTATCTTAAAATACAAGAACTTTTCGTGGTTCTTGTCAATTTTTGTTGGTTTTCATCCAATGAACTTATTTCAGTCAGCTAGATCTTTCTTCTTCAAAGCAAAAAGATTTTATCTTCAAATACAAGAACTTTTCGCGGTTTTGTTGTTTTTCAGCAAATGAACATATTTCAGCGAGCTGGGAGTTTTTTCTTTAACAGAGTAAGATTTTATCTTAAAATACAAGAACTTTTCGTGGTTCTTGTCAATTTTTGTTGGTTTTCATCTAATGAACTTATTTCAGTCAGCTAGATCTTTCTTCTTCAAAGCAAAAAGATTTTATCTTCAAATTCAAGAACTTTTCGTGGTTTTGATGGTTTTCAGCAAATGAACATATTTCAGCGAGCTGGAAGTTTTTTCCTTAATAGAGTAAGATTTTATCTTAAAATACAAGAACTTTTCGTGGTTCTTGTCAATTTTTGTTGGTTTTCATCTAATGAACTTATTTCAGTCAGCTGAATCTTTCTTCTTCAAAGAAAAAAGATTTTATCTTCAAATACAAGAACTTTTCGTGGTTTTGATGGTTTTCAGCAAATGAACAGATTTCAGCGAGCTGGAAGTTTTTTCTTTAATAGCCTAAGATTTTATCTTAAAATACAAGAACTTTTCGTGGTTCTTGTCAATTTTTGTTGGTTTTCATCTAATGAACTTATTTCAGTCAGCTGGATCTTTCTTCTTCAAAGCAAAAAGATTTTATCTTCAAATACAAGAACTTTTCGTGGTTTTGATGGTTTTCAGCAAATGAACAGATTTCAGCGAGCTGGAAGTTTTTTCCTTAATAGAGTAAGATTTTATCTTAAAATACAAGAACTTTTCGTGGTTCTTGTCAATTTTTGTTGGTTTTCATCGAATGAACTTATTTCAGTCAGCTAGATCTTTCTTCTTCAAAGCAAAAAGATTTTATCTTCAAATACAAGATCTTTTCGTGGTTTTGATGGTTTTCAGCAAATGAACAGATTTCAGCGAGCTGGATGTTTTTTCTTTAATAGCCTAAGATTTTATCTTAAAATACAAGAACTTGTCTTGTTCTTGTCAATTTTTGTTGGTTTTCATCTAATGAACTTATTTCAGTCAGCTGGATCTTTCTTCTTCAAAGAAAAAAGATTTTATCTTCAAATACAAGAACTTTTCGTGGTTTTGTTGGTTTTCAGCAAATGAACATATTTCAGCGAGCTGGGAGTTTTTTCTTTAATAGCGTAAGATTTTATCTTAAAATACAAGAACTTTTCGTGGTTCTTGTCAATTTTTGTTGGTTTTCATCTAATGAACTTATTTCAGTCAGCTAGATCTTTCTTCTTCAAAGCAAAAAGATTTTATCTTCAAATACAAGAACTTTTCGTGGTTTTGATGGTTTTCAGCAAATGAACAGATTTCAGCGAGCTGGAAGTTTTTTCTTTAATAGCCTAAGATTTTATCTTAAAATACAAGAACTTTTCGTGGTTCTTGTCAATTTTTGTTGGTTTTCATCGAATGAACTTATTTCAGTCAGCTAGATCTTTCTTCGTCAAAGCAAAAAGATTTTATCTTCAAATACAAGAACTTTTCGTGGTTTTGATGGTTTTCAGCAAATGAACATATTTCAGCGAGCTGGAAGTTTTTTCCTTCATAGAGTAAGATTTTATGTTAAAATACAAGAACTTTTCGTGGTTCTTGTCAATTTTTGTTGGTTTTCATCTAATGAACTTATTTCAGTCAGCTGGATCTTTCTTCTTCAAAGAAAAAAGATTTTATCTTCAAATACAAGAACTTTTCGTGGTTTTGTTGGTTTTCACCAAATTAACATATTTCAGCGAGCTGGGAGTTTTTTCTTTAATAGCGTAAGATTTTATCTTAAAATACAAGAACTTTTCGTGGTTCTTGTCAATTTTTGTTGGTTTTCATCTAATGAACTTATTTCAGTCAGCTCGATCTTTCTTCTTCAAAGCAAAAAGATTTTATCTTCAAATACAAGAACTTTTCGTGGTTTTGATGGTTTTCAGCAAATGAACATATTTCAGCGAGCTGGAAGTTTTTTCCTGAATAGAGTAAGATTTTATCTTAAAATACAAGAACTTTTCGTGGTTCTTGTCAATTTTTGTTGGTTTTCATCTCATGAACTTATTTCAGTCAGCTAGATCTTTCTTCTTCAAAGCAAAAAGATTTTATCTTCAAATACAAGAACTTTTTGTGGTTTTGATGGTTTTCAGCAAATGAACAGATTTCAGCGAGCTGGAAGTTTTTTCTTTAATAGCCTAAGATTTTATCTTAAAATACAAGAACTTTTCGTGGTTCTTGTCAATTTTTGTTGGTTTTCATCTAATGAACTTATTTCAGTCAGCTAGATCTTTCTTCATCAAAGCAAAAAGATTTTATCTTCAAATACAAGAACTTTTCGTGGTTTTGATGGTTTTCAGCAAATGAACATATTTCAGCGAGCTGGAAGTTTTTTCCTTCATAGAGTAAGATTTTATCTTAAAATACAAGAACTTTTCGTGGTTCTTGTCAATTTTTGTTGGTTTTCATCTAATGAACTTATTTCAGTCAGCTAGATCTTTCTTCTTCAAAGCAAAAAGATTTTATCTTCAAATACAAGAACTTTTCGTGGTTTTGATGGTTTTCAGCAAATGAACAGATTTCAGCGAGCTGGAAGTTTTTTCTTTAATAGCCTAAGATTTTATCTTAAAATACAAGAACTTTTCGTGGTTCTTGTCAATTTTTGTTGGTTTTCATCTAATGAACTTATTTCAGTCAGCTAGATCTTTCTTCTTCAAAGCAAAAAGATTTTATCTTCAAATACAAGAACTTTTCGTGGTTTTTATGGTTTTCAGCAAATGAACATATTTCAGCGAGCTGGAAGTTTTTTCCTTAATAGAGTAAGATTTTATCTTAAAATACAAGAACTTTTCTTGTTCTTGTGAATTTTTGTTGGTTTTCATCTAATGAACTTATTTCAGTCAGCTGGATCTTTCTTCTTCAAAGAAAAAAGATTTTATCTTCAAATACAAGAACTTTTCGTGGTTTTGTTGGTTTTCAGCAAATGAACATATTTCAGCGAGCTGGGAGTTTTTCCTTTAATAGCGTAAGATTTTATCTTAAAATACAAGAACTTTTCGTGGTTCTTGTCAATTTTTGTTGGTTTTCATCGAATGAACTTATTTCAGTCAGCTAGATCTTTCTTCTTCAAAGCAAAAAGATTTTATCTTCAAAAACAAGAACTTTTTGTGGTTTTGAAGGTTTTCAGCAAATGAACATAATTCAGCGAGCTGGAAGTTTTTTCCTGAATAGAGTAAGATTTTATCTTAAAATACAAGAACTTTTCGTGGTTCTTGTCAATTTTTGTTGGTTTTCATCTAATGAACTTATTTCAGTCAGCTGGATCTTTCTTCTTCAAAGCAAAAAGATTTTATCTTCAAATACAAGATCTTTTCGTGGTTTTGATGGTTTTCAGCAAATGAACATATTTCAGCGAGCTGGAAGTTTTTTCCTTAATAGAGTAAGATTTTATCTTAAAATACAAGAACTTTTCGTGGTTCTTGTCAATTTTTGTTGGTTTTCATCCAATGAACTTATTTCAGTCAGCTAGATCTTTCTTCTTCAAAGCAAAAAGATTTTATCTTCAAATACAAGAACTTTTCGTGGTTTTGATGGTTTTCAGCAAATGAACATATTTCAGCGAGCTGGAAGTTTTTTCCTTAATAGAGTAAGGTTTTATCTTAAAATACAAGAACTTTTCGTGGTTCTTGTCAATTTTTGTTGGTTTTCATCTAATGAACTTATTTCAGTCAGCTAGATCTTTCTTCTTCAAAGCAAAAAGATTTTATCTTCAAATACAAGAACTTTTCGTGGTTTTGATGGTTTTCAGCAAATGAACATATTTCAGCGAGCTGGAAGTTTTTTCCTTAATAGAGTAAGATTTTATCTTAAAATACAAGAACTTTTTGTGGTTCTTGTCAATTTTTGTTGGTTTTCATCTAATGAACTTATTTCAGTCAGCGAGATCTTTCTTCTTCAAAGCAAAAAGATTTTATCTTCAAATTCAAGAACTTTTCGTGGTTTTGATGGTTTTCAGCAAATTAACAGATTTCAGCGAGCTGGAAGTTTTTCCTTAATAGAGTAAGATTTTATCTTAAAATACAAGAACTTTTCGTGGTTCTTGTCAATTTTTGTTGGTTTTCATCTAATGAACTTATTTCAGTCAGCTGGATCTTTCTTCTTCAAAGAAAAAAGATTTTATCTTCAAATACAAGAACTTTTCGTGGTTTTGTTGGTTTTCAGCAAATGAACATATTTCAGCGAGCTGGGAGTTTTTTCTTTAATAGCGTAAGATTTTATCTTAAAATACAAGAACGTTTCGTGGTTCTTGTCAATTTTTGTTGGTTTTCATCCAATGAACTTATTTCAGTCAGCTAGATCTTTCTTCTTCAAAGCAAAAAGATTTTATCTTCAAATACAAGAACTTTTTGTGGTTTTGATGGTTTTCAGCAAATGAACAGATTTCAGCGAGCTGGAAGTTTTTTCTTTAATAGCCTAAGATTTTATCTTAAAATACAAGAACTTTTCGTGGTTCTTGTCAATTTTTGTTGGTTTTCATCTAATGAACTTATTTCAGTCAGCTAGATCTTTCTTCATCAAAGCAAAAAGATTTTATCTTCAAATACAAGAACTTTTCGTGGTTTTGATGGTTTTCAGCAAATGAACATATTTCAGCGAGCTGGAAGTTTTTTCCTTCATAGAGTAAGATTTTATCTTAAAATACAAGAACTTTTCGTGGTTCTTGTCAATTTTTGTTGGTTTTCATCTAATGAACTTATTTCAGTCAGCTAGATCTTTCTTCTTCAAAGCAAAAAGATTTTATCTTCAAATACAAGAACTTTTCGTGGTTTTGATGGTTTTCAGCAAATGAACAGATTTCAGCGAGCTGGAAGTTTTTTCTTTAATAGCCTAAGATTTTATCTTAAAATACAAGAACTTTTCGTGGTTCTTGTCAATTTTTGTTGGTTTTCATCTAATGAACTTATTTCAGTCAGCTAGATCTTTCTTCTTCAAAGCAAAAAGATTTTATCTTCAAATACAAGAACTTTTCGTGGTTTTTATGGTTTTCAGCAAATGAACATATTTCAGCGAGCTGGAAGTTTTTTCCTTAATAGAGTAAGATTTTATCTTAAAATACAAGAACTTTTCTTGTTCTTGTGAATTTTTGTTGGTTTTCATCTAATGAACTTATTTCAGTCAGCTGGATCTTTCTTCTTCAAAGAAAAAAGATTTTATCTTCAAATACAAGAACTTTTCGTGGTTTTGTTGGTTTTCAGCAAATGAACATATTTCAGCGAGCTGGGAGTTTTTCCTTTAATAGCGTAAGATTTTATCTTAAAATACAAGAACTTTTCGTGGTTCTTGTCAATTTTTGTTGGTTTTCATCGAATGAACTTATTTCAGTCAGCTAGATCTTTCTTCTTCAAAGCAAAAAGATTTTATCTTCAAAAACAAGAACTTTTTGTGGTTTTGAAGGTTTTCAGCAAATGAACATAATTCAGCGAGCTGGAAGTTTTTTCCTGAATAGAGTAAGATTTTATCTTAAAATACAAGAACTTTTCGTGGTTCTTGTCAATTTTTGTTGGTTTTCATCTAATGAACTTATTTCAGTCAGCTGGATCTTTCTTCTTCAAAGCAAAAAGATTTTATCTTCAAATACAAGATCTTTTCGTGGTTTTGATGGTTTTCAGCAAATGAACATATTTCAGCGAGCTGGAAGTTTTTTCCTTAATAGAGTAAGATTTTATCTTAAAATACAAGAACTTTTCGTGGTTCTTGTCAATTTTTGTTGGTTTTCATCTAATGAACTTATTTCAGTCAGCTAGATCTTTCTTCTTCAAAGCAAAAAGATTTTATCTTCAAATACAAGAACTTTTCGTGGTTTTGATGGTTTTCAGCAAATGAACATATTTCAGCGAGCTGGAAGTTTTTTCCTTAATAGAGTAAGATTTTATCTTAAAATACAAGAACTTTTTGTGGTTCTTGTCAATTTTTGTTGGTTTTCATCTAATGAACTTATTTCAGTCAGCTAGATCTTTCTTCTTCAAAGCAAAAAGATTTTATCTTCAAATTCAAGAACTTTTCGTGGTTTTGATGGTTTTCAGCAAATGAACAAATTTCAGCGAGCTGGGAGTTTTTTCTTTAATAGCGTAAGATTTTATCTTAAAATACAAGAACCTTTCGTGGTTCTTGTCAATTTTTGTTGGTTTTCATCCAATGAACTTATTTCAGTCAGCTAGATCTTTCTTCTTCAAAGCAAAAAGATTTTATCTTCAAATACAAGAACTTTTCGCAGCTTTGTTGTTTTTCAGCAAATGAACATATTTCAGCGAGCTGGGAGTTTTTTCTTTAACAGAGTAAGATTTTATCTTAAAATACAAGAACTTTTCGTGGTTCTTGTCAATTTTTGTTGGTTTTCATCTAATGAACTTATTTCAGTCAGCTAGATCTTTCTTCTTCAAAGCAAAAAGATTTTATCTTCAAATACAAGAACTTTTCGTGGTTTTTATGGTTTTCAGCAAATGAACATATTTCAGCGAGCTGGAAGTTTTTTCCTTAATAGAGTAAGATTTTATCTTAAAATACAAGAACTTTTCTTGTTCTTGTGAATTTTTGTTGGTTTTCATCTAATGAACTTATTTCAGTCAGCTAGATCTTTCTTCTTCAAAGAAAAAAGATTTTATCTTCAAATACAAGAACTTTTCGTGGTTTTGTTGGTTTTCAGCAAATGAACAGATTTCAGCGAGCTGGGAGTTTTTCCTTTAATAGCGTAAGATTTTATCTTAAAATACAAGAACTTTTCGTGGTTCTTGTCAATTTTTGTTGGTTTTCATCGAATGAACTTATTTCAGTCAGCTCGATCTTTCTTCTTCAAAGCAAAAAGATTTTATCTTCAAACACAAGAACTTTTCGTGGTTTTGATGGTTTTCAGCAAATGAACATAATTCAGCGAACTGGAAGTTTGTTCCTTAATAGAGTAAGATTTTATCTTAAAATACAAGAACTTTTCGTGGTTCTTGTCAATTTTTGTTGGTTTTCATCTAATGAACTTATTTCAGTCAGCTGGATCTTTCTTCTTCAAAGCAAAAAGATTTTATCTTCAAATACAAGAACTTTTCGTGGTTTTGATGGTTTTCAGCAAATGAACATATTTCAGCGAGCTGGAAGTTTTTTCCTTAATAGAGTAAGATTTTATCTTAAAATACAAGAACTTTTCGTGGTTCTTGTCAATTTTTGTTGGTTTTCATCCAATGAACTTATTTCAGTCAGCTAGATCTTTCTTCTTCAAAGCAAAAAGATTTTATCTTCAAATACAAGAACTTTTCGTGGTTTTGATGGTTTTCAGCAAATGAACAGATTTCAGCGAGCTGGAAGTTTTTTCTTTAATAGCCTAAGATTTTATCTTAAAATACAAGAACTTTTCGTGGTTCTTGTCAATTTTTGTTGGTTTTCATCTAATGAACTTATTTCAGTCAGCTAGATCTTTCTTCTTCAAAGCAAAAAGATTTTATCTTCAAATACAAGAACTTTTCGTGGTTTTTATGGTTTTCAGCAAATGAACATATTTCAGCGAGCTGGAAGTTTTTTCCTTAATAGAGTAAGATTTTATCTTAAAATACAAGAACTTTTCTTGTTCTTGTGAATTTTTGTTGGTTTTCATCTAATGAACTTATTTCAGTCAGCTGGATCTTTCTTCTTCAAAGCAAAAAGATTTTATCTTCAAATACAAGAACTTTTCGTGGTTTTGATGGTTTTCAGCAAATGAACATATTTCAGCGAGCTGGAAGTTTTTTCCTTAATAGAGTAAGATTTTATCTTAAAATACAAGAACTTTTCGTGGTTCTTGTCAATTTTTGTTGGTTTTCATCCAATGAACTTATTTCAGTCAGCTAGATCTTTCTTCTTCAAAGCAAAAAGATTTTATCTTCAAATACAAGAACTTTTCGTGGTTTTGATGGTTTTCAGCAAATTAACATATTTCAGCGAGCTGGAAGTTTTTTCCTTAATAGAGTAAGGTTTTATCTTAAAATACAAGAACTTTTCGTGGTTCTTGTCAATTTTTGTTGGTTTTCATCTAATGAACTTATTTCAGTCAGCTAGATCTTTCTTCTTCAAAGCAAAAAGATTTTATCTTCAAATACAAGAACTTTTCGTGGTTTTGATGGTTTTCAGCAAATGAACATATTTCAGCGAGCTGGAAGTTTTTTCCTTAATAGAGTAAGATTTTATCTTAAAATACAAGAACTTTTTGTGGTTCTTGTCAATTTTTGTTGGTTTTCATCTAATGAACTTATTTCAGTCAGCTGGATCTTTCTTCTTCAAAGCAAAAAGATTTTATCTTCAAATTCAAGAACTTTTCGTGGTTTTGATGGTTTTCAGCAAATGAACATATTTCAGCGAGCTGGAAGTTTTTCCTTAATAGAGTAAGATTTTATCTTAAAATACAAGAACTTTTCGTGGTTCTTGTCAATTTTTGTTGGTTTTCATCTAATGAACTTATTTCAGTCAGCTAGATCTTTCTTCTTCAAAGAAAAAAGATTTTATCTTCAAATACAAGAACTTCTCGTGGTTTTGTTGGTTTTCAGCAAATGAACATATTTCAGCGAGCTGGGAGTTTTTTCTTTAATAGCGTAAGATTTTATCTTAAAATACAAGAACTTTTCGTGGTTCTTGTCAATTTTTGTTGGTTTTCATCCAATGAACTTATTTCAGTCAGCTAGATCTTTCTTCTTCAAAGCAAAAAGATTTTATCTTCAAATACAAGAACTTTTCGCGGTTTTGTTGTTTTTCAGCAAATGAACATATTTCAGCGAGCTGGGAGTTTTTCCTTTAATAGCGTAAGATTTTATCTTAAAATACAAGAACTTTTCTTGGTTCTTGTCAATTTTTGTTGGTTTTCATCGAATGAACTTATTTCAGTCAGCTACATCTTTCTTCTTCAAAGCAAAAAGATTTTATCTTCAAACACAAGAACTTTTCGTGGTTTTGATGGTTTTCAGCAAATGAACATAATTCAGCGAACTGGAAGTTTTTTCCTTAATAGAGTAAGATTTTATCTTAAAATACAAGAACTTTTCGTGGTTCTTGTCAATTTTTGTTGGTTTTCATCTAATGAACTTATTTCAGTCAGCTGGATCTTTCTTCTTCAAAGCAAAAAGATTTTATCTTCAAATACAAGAACTTTTCGTGGTTTTGATGGTTTTCAGCAAATGAACATATTTCAGCGAGCTGGAAGTTTTTTCCTTAATAGAGTAAGATTTTATCTTAAAATACAAGAACTTTTCGTGGTTCTTGTCAATTTTTGTTGGTTTTCATCCAATGAACTTATTTCAGTCAGCTAGATCTTTCTTCAAAGCAAAAAGATTTTATCTTCAAATACAAGAACTTTTCGTGGTTTTGATGGTTTTCAGCAAATGAACATATTTCAGCGAGCTGGAAGTTTTTTCCTTAATAGAGGAAGGTTTTATCTTAAAATACAAGAACTTTTCGTGGTTATTGTCAATTTTTGTTGGTTTTCATCTAATGAACTTATTTCAGTCAGCTAGATCTTTCTTCTTCAAAGCAAAAAGATTTTATCTTCAAATACAAGAACTTTTCGTGGTTTTGATGGTTTTCAGCAAATGAACATATTTCAGCGAGCTGGAAGTTTTTTCCTTAATAGAGTAAGATTTTATCTTAAAATACAAGAACTTTTTGTGGTTCTTGTCAATTTTTGTTGGTTTTCATCTGATGAACTTATTTCAGTCAGCTAGATCTTTCTTCTTCAAAGCAAAAAGATTTTATCTTCAAATTCAAGAACTTTTCGTGGTTTTGATGGTTTTCAGCAAATGAACATATTTCAGCGAGCTGGAAGTTTTTCCTTAATAGAGTAAGATTTTATCTTAAAATACAAGAACTTTTCGTGGTTCTTGTCAATTTTTGTTGGTTTTCATCTAATGAACTTATTTCAGTCAGCTAGATCTTTCTTCTTCAAAGAAAAAAGATTTTATCTTCAAATACAATAACTTTTCGTGGTTTTGTTGGTTTTCAGCAAATGAACATATTTCAGCGAGCTGGGAGTTTTTTCTTTAATAGCGTAAGATTTTATCTTAAAATACAAGAACTTTTCGTGGTTCTTGTCAATTTTTGTTGGTTTTCATCCAATGAACTTATTTCAGTCAGCTAGATCTTTCTTCTTCAAAGCAAAAAGATTTTATCTTCAAATACAAGAACTTTTCGCGGTTTTGTTGTTTTTCAGCAAATGAACATATTTCAGCGAGCTGGGAGTTTTTTCTTTAACAGAGTAAGATTTTATCTTAAAATACAAGAACTTTTCGTGGTTCTTGTCAATTTTTGTTGGTTTTCATCTAATGAACTTATTTCAGTCAGCTGGATCTTTCTTCTTCAAAGCAAAAAGATTTTATCTTCAAATTCAAGAACTTTTCGTGCTTTTGATGGTTTTCAGCAAATGAACATATTTCAGCGAGCTGGAAGTTTTTTCCTTAATAGAGGAAGATTTTATCTTAAAATACAAGAACTTTTCGTGGTTCTTGTCAATTTTTGTTGGTTTTCATCTAATGAACTTATTTCAGTCAGCTGAATCTTTCTTCTTCAAAGAAAAAAGATTTTATCTTCAAATACAAGAACTTTTCGTGGTTTTGATGGTTTTCAGCAAATGAACATATTTCAGCGAGCCAGAAGTTTTTTCTTTAATAGCCTAAGATTTTATCTTAAAATACAAGAACTTTTCGTGGTTCTTGTCAATTTTTGTTGGTTTTCATCTAATGAACTTATTTCAGTCAGCTAGATCTTTCTTCTTCAAAGCAAAAAGATTTTATCTTCAAATACAAGAACTTTTCGTGGTTTTGATGGTTTTCAGCAAATGTACAGATTTCAGCGAGCTGGAAGTTTTTTCCTTAACAGAGTAAGATTTTATCTTAGAATACAAGAACTTTTCGTGGTTCTTGTCAATTTTTGTTGGTTTTCATCGAATGAACTGATTTCAGTCAGCTGGATCTTTCTTCTTCAAAGAAAAAAGATTTTATCTTCAAATACAAGAACTTTTCGTGGTTTTGTTGGTTTTCAGCAAATGAACATATTTCAGCGAGCTGGGAGTTTTTTCTTTAATAGCGTAAGATTTTATCTTAAAATACAAGAACTTTTCGTGGTTCTTGTCAATTTTTGTTGGTTTTCATCTAATGAACTTATTTCAGTCAGCTAGATCTTTCTTCTTCAAAGCAAAAAGATTTTATCTTCAAATACAAGAACTTTTCGTGGTTTTGATGGTTTTCAGCAAATGAACATATTTCAGCGAGCTGGAAGTTTTTTCCTTCATAGAGTAAGATTTTATCTTAAAATACAAGAACTTTTCGTGGTTCTTGTCAATTTTTGTTGGTTTTCATCTCATGAACTTATTTCAGTCAGCTAGATCTTTCTTCTTCAAAGCAAAAAGATTTTATCTTCAAATACAAGAACTTTTCGTGGTTTTGATGGTTTTCAGCAAATGAACAGATTTCAGCGAGCTGGATGTTTTTTCTTTAATAGCCTAAGATTTTATCTTAAAATACAAGAACTTTTCGTGGTTCTTGTCAATTTTTGTTGGTTTTCATCTAATGAACTTATTTCAGTCAGCTGGATCTTTCTTCTTCAAAGAAAAAAGATTTTATCTTCAAATACAAGAAATTTTCGTGGTTTTGTTGGTTTTCAGCAAATTAACATATTTCAGCGAGCTGGGAGTTTTTTCTTTAATAGCGTAAGATTTTATCTTAAAATACAAGAACTTTTCGTGGTTCTTGTCAATTTTTGTTGGTTTTCATCTAATGAACTTATTTCAGTCAGCTAGATCTTTCTTCTTCAAAGCAAAAAGATTTTATCTTCAAATACAAGAACTTTTCGTGGTTTTGATGGTTTTCAGCAAATGAACATATTTCAGCGAGCTGGAAGTTTTTTCCTGAATAGAATAAGATTTTATCTTAAAATACAAGAACTTTTCGTGGTTCTTGTCAATTTTTGTTCGTTTTCATCTCATGAACTTATTTCAGTCAGCTAGATCTTTCTTCTTCAAAGCAAAAAGATTTTATCTTCAAATACAAGAACTTTTTGTGGTTTTGATGGTTTTCAGCAAATGAACAGATTTCAGCGAGCTGGAAGTTTTTTCTTTAATAGCCTAAGATTTTATCTTAAAATACAAGAACTTTTCGTGGTTCTTGTCAATTTTTGTTGGTTTTCATCTAATGAACTTATTTCAGACAGCTAGATCTTTCTTCATCAAAGCAAAAAGATTTTATCTTCAAATACAAGAACTTTTCGTGGTTTTGATGGTTTTCAGCAAATGAACAGATTTCAGCGAGCTGGAAGTTTTTTCTTTAATAGCCTAAGATTTTATCTTAAAATACAAGAACTTTTCGTGGTTCTTGTCAATTTTTGTTGGTTTTCATCCAATGAACTTATTTCAGTCAGCTAGATCTTTCTTCTTCAAAGCAAAAAGATTTTATCTTCAAATACAAGAACTTTTCGTGGTTTTTATGGTTTTCAGCAAATGAACAGATTTCAGCGAGCTGGAAGTTTTTTCCTTAATAGAGTAAGATTTTATCTTAAAATACAAGAACTTTTCTTGTTCTTGTGAATTTTTGTTGGTTTTCATCTGATGAACTTATTTCAGTCAGCTGGATCTTTCTTCTTCAAAGAAAAAAGATTTTATCTTCAAATACAAGAACTTTTCGTGGTTTTGTTGGTTTTCAGCAAATGAACATATTTCAGCGAGCTGGGAGTTTTTTCTTGAAGAGCGTAAGATTTTATCTTAAAATACAAGAACTTTTCGTGGTTCTTGTCAATTTTTGTTGGTTTTCATCTGATGAACTTATTTCAGTCAGCTAGATCTTTCTTCTTCAAAGCAAAAAGATTTTATCTTCAAATACAAGAACTTTTCGTGGTTTTGATGGTTTTCAGCAAATGAACATATTTCAGCGAGCTGGAAGTTTTTTCCTGAATAGAGTAAGATTTTATCTTAAAATACAAGAACTTTTCGTGGTTCTTGTCAATTTTTGTTGGTTTTCATCTAATGAACTTATTTCAGTCAGCTGGATCTTTCTTCTTCAAAGCAAAAAGATTTTATCTTCAAATACAAGAACTTTTCGTGGTTTTGATGGTTTTCAGCAAATGAACAGATTTCAGCGAGCTGGAAGTTTTTTCTTTAATAGCCTAAGATTTTATCTTAAAATACAAGAACTTTTCGTGGTTCTTGTCAATTTTTGTTGGTTTTCATCTAATGAACTTATTTCAGTCAGCTAGATCTTTCTTCTTCAAAGCAAAAAGATTTTATCTTCAAATACAAGAACTTTTCGTGGTTTTTATGGTTTTCAGCAAATGAACATATTTCAGCGAGCTGGAAGTTTTTTCCTTAATAGAGTAAGATTTTATCTTAAAATACAAGAACTTTTCTTGTTCTTGTGAATTTTTGTTGGTTTTCATCTAATGAACTTATTTCAGTCAGCTGGATCTTTCTTCTTCAAAGAAAAAAGATTTTATCTTCAAATACAAGAACTTTTCGTGGTTTTGTTGGTTTTCAGCAAATGAACATATTTCAGCGAGCTGGGAGTTTTTTCTTTAATAGCGTAAGATTTTATCTTAAAATACAAGAACTTTTCGTGGTTCTTGTCAATTTTTGTTGGTTTTCATCGAATGAACTTATTTCAGTCAGCTAGATCTTTCTTCTTCAAAGCAAAAAGATTTTATCTTCAAACACAAGAACTTTTCGTGGTTTTGATGGTTTTCAGCAAATGAACATAATTCAGCGAACTGGAAGTTTTTTCCTTAATAGAGTAAGATTTTATCTTAAAATACAAGAAATTTTCGTGGTTCTTGTCAATTTTTGTTGGTTTTCATCTAATGAACTTATTTCAGTCAGCTGGATCTTTCTTCTTCAAAGCAAAAAGATTTTATCTTCAAATACAAGAACTTTTCGTGGTTTTGATGGTTTTCAGCAAATGAACATATTTCAGCGAGCTGGAAGTTTTTTCCTTAATAGAGTAAGACTTTATCTTAAAATACAAGAACTTTTCGTGGTTCTTGTCAATTTTTGTTGGTTTTCATCTAATGAACTTATTTCAGTCAGCTAGATCTTTCTTCTTCAAAGCAAAAAGATTTTATCTTCAAATACAAGAACTTTTCGTGGTTTTGATGGTTTTCAGCAAATGAACAGATTTCAGCGAGCTGGAAGTTTTTTCTTTAATAGCCTAAGATTTTATCTTAAAATACAAGAACTTTTCGTGGTTCTTGTCAATTTTTGTTGGTTTTCATCTAATGGACTTATTTCAGTCAGCTAGATCTTTCTTCTTCAAAGCAAAAAGATTTTATCTTCAAATACAAGAACTTTTTGTGGTTTTTATGGTTTTCAGCAAATGAACATATTTCAGCGAGCTGGAAGTTTTTTCCTTAATAGAGTAAGATTTTATCTTAAAATACAAGAACTTTTCTTGTTCTTGTGAATTTTTGTTGGTTTTCATCTAATGAACTTATTTCAGTCAGCTGGATCTTTCTTCTTCAAAGACAAAAGATTTTATCTTCAAATACAAGAACTTTTCGTGGTTTTGTTGGTTTTCAGCAAATGAACATATTTCAGCGAGCTGGGAGTTTTTTCTTTAATAGCGTAAGATTTTATCTTAAAATACAAGAACTTTTCGTGGTTCTTGTCAATTTTTGTTGGTTTTCATCTAATGAACTTATTTCAGTCAGCTAGATCTTTCTTCTTCAAAGCAAAAAGATTTTATCTTCAAATACAAGAACTTTTCGTGGTTTTGATGGTTTTCAGCAAATGAACAGATTTCAGCGAGCTGGAAGTTTTTTCTTTAATAGCCTAAGATTTTATCTTAAAATACAAGAACTTTTCGTGGTTCTTGTCAATTTTTGTTGGTTTTCATCGAATGAACTTATTTCAGTCAGCTAGATCTTTCTTCTTCAAAGCAAAAAGATTTTATCTTCAAATACAAGAACTTTTCGTGGTTTTTATGGTTTTCAGCAAATGAACATATTTCAGCGAGCTGGAAGTTTTTTCCTTAATAGAGTAAGATTTTATCTTAAAACACAAGAACTTTTCGTGGTTCTTGTCAATTTTTGTTGGTTTTCATCCAATGAACTTATTTCAGTCAGCTAGATCTTTCTTCTTCAAAGCAAAAAGATTTTATCTTCAAATACAAGAACTTTTCGTGGTTTTGATGGTTTTCAGCAAATGAACAGATTTCAGCGAGCTGGAAGTTTTTTCTTTAATAGCCTAAGATTTTATCTTAAAATACAAGAACTTTTCGTGGTTCTTGTCAATTTTTGTTGGTTTTCATCTAATGAACTTATTTCAGTCAGCTGGATCTTTCTTCTTCAAAGCAAAAAGATTTTATCTTCAAATACAAGAACTTTTTGTGGTTTTTATGGTTTTCAGCAAATGAACATATTTCAGCGAGCTGGAAGTTTTTTCCTTAATAGAGTAAGATTTTATCTTAAAATACAAGAACTTTTCTTGTTCTTGTGAATTTTTGTTGGTTTTCATCTAATGAACTTATTTCAGTCAGCTGGATCTTTCTTCTTCAAAGACAAAAGATTTTATCTTCAAATACAAGAACTTTTCGTGGTTTTGTTGGTTTTCAGCAAATGAACATATTTCAGCGAGCTGGAAGTTTTTTCTTTAATAGCGTAAGATTTTATCTTAAAATACAAGAACTTTTCGTGGTTCTTGTCAATTTTTGTTGGTTTTCATCTAATGAACTTATTTCAGTCAGCTAGATCTTTCTTCTTCAAAGCAAAAAGATTTTATCTTCAAATACAAGAACTTTTCGTGGTTTTGATGGTTTTCAGCAAATGAACAGATTTCAGCGAGCTGGAAGTTTTTTCCTTAACAGAGTAAGATTTTATCTTAGAATACAAGAACTTTTCGTGGTTCTTGTCAATTTTTGTTGGTTTTCATCGAATGAACTTATTTCAGTCAGCTGGATCTTTCTTCTTCAAAGAAAAAAGATTTTATCTTCAAATACAAGAACTTTTCGTGGTTTTGTTGGTTTTCAGCAAATGAACATATTTCAGCGAGCTGGGAGTTTTTTCTTTAATAGCGTAAGATTTTATCTTAAAATACAAGAACTTTTCGTGGTTCTTGTCAATTTTTGTTGGTTTTCATCTAATGAACTTATTTCAGTCAGCTAGATCTTTCTTCTTCAAAGCAAAAAGATTTTATCTTCAAATACAAGAAATTTTCGTGGTTTTGTTGGTTTTCAGCAAATTAACATATTTCAGCGAGCTGGGAGTTTTTTCTTTAATAGCGTAAGATTTTATCTTAAAATACAAGAACTTTTCGTGGTTCTTGTCAATTTTTGTTGGTTTTCATCTAATGAACTTATTTCAGTCAGCTAGATCTTTCTTCTTCAAAGCAAAAAGATTTTATCTTCAAATACAAGAACTTTTCGTGGTTTTGATGGTTTTCAGCAAATGAACATATTTCAGCGAGCTGGAAGTTTTTTCCTGAATAGAATAAGATTTTATCTTAAAATACAAGAACTTTTCGTGGTTCTTGTCAATTTTTGTTCGTTTTCATCTCATGAACTTATTTCAGTCAGCTAGATCTTTCTTCTTCAAAGCAAAAAGATTTTATCTTCAAATACAAGAACTTTTTGTGGTTTTGATGGTTTTCAGCAAATGAACAGATTTCAGCGAGCTGGAAGTTTTTTCTTTAATAGCCTAAGATTTTATCTTAAAATACAAGAACTTTTCGTGGTTCTTGTCAATTTTTGTTGGTTTTCATCTAATGAACTTATTTCAGACAGCTAGATCTTTCTTCATCAAAGCAAAAAGATTTTATCTTCAAATACAAGAACTTTTCGTGGTTTTGATGGTTTTCAGCAAATGAACAGATTTCAGCGAGCTGGAAGTTTTTTCTTTAATAGCCTAAGATTTTATCTTAAAATACAAGAACTTTTCGTGGTTCTTGTCAATTTTTGTTGGTTTTCATCTAATGAACTTATTTCAGTCAGCTAGATCTTTCTTCTTCAAAGCAAAAAGATTTTATCTTCAAATACAAGAACTTTTCGTGGTTTTTATGGTTTTCAGCAAATGAACATATTTCAGCGAGCTGGAAGTTTTTTCCTTAATAGAGTAAGATTTTATCTTAAAATACAAGAACTTTTCTTGTTCTTGTGAATTTTTGTTGGTTTTCATCTGATGAACTTATTTCAGTCAGCTGGATCTTTCTTCTTCAAAGAAAAAAGATTTTATCTTCAAATACAAGAACTTTTCGTGGTTTTGTTGGTTTTCAGCAAATGAACATATTTCAGCGAGCTGGGAGTTTTTTCTTGAAGAGCGTAAGATTTTATCTTAAAATACAAGAACTTTTCGTGGTTCTTGTCAATTTTTGTTGGTTTTCATCTGATGAACTTATTTCAGTCAGCTAGATCTTTCTTCTTCAAAGCAAAAAGATTTTATCTTCAAATACAAGAACTTTTCGTGGTTTTGATGGTTTTCAGCAAATGAACATATTTCAGCGAGCTGGAAGTTTTTTCCTGAATAGAGTAAGATTTTATCTTAAAATACAAGAACTTTTCGTGGTTCTTGTCAATTTTTGTTGGTTTTCATCTAATGAACTTATTTCAGTCAGCTGGATCTTTCTTCTTCAAAGCAAAAAGATTTTATCTTCAAATACAAGAACTTTTCGTGGTTTTGATGGTTTTCAGCAAATGAACAGATTTCAGCGAGCTGGAAGTTTTTTCTTTCATAGCCTAAGATTTTATCTTAAAATACAAGAACTTTTCGTGGTTCTTGTCAATTTTTGTTGGTTTTCATCTAATGAACTTATTTCAGTCAGCTAGATCTTTCTTCTTCAAAGCAAAAAGATTTTATCTTCAAATACAAGAACTTTTCGTGGTTTTTATGGTTTTCAGCAAATGAACATATTTCAGCGAGCTGGAAGTTTTTTCCTTAATAGAGTAAGATTTTATCTTAAAATACAAGAACTTTTCTTGTTCTTGTGAATTTTTGTTGGTTTTCATCTAATGAACTTATTTCAGTCAGCTGGATCTTTCTTCTTCAAAGAAAAAAGATTTTATCTTCAAATACAAGAACTTTTCGTGGTTTTGTTGGTTTTCAGCAAATGAACATATTTCAGCGAGCTGGGAGTTTTTTCTTTAATAGCGTAAGATTTTATCTTAAAATACAAGAACTTTTCGTGGTTCTTGTCAATTTTTGTTGGTTTTCATCGAATGAACTTATTTCAGTCAGCTAGATCTTTCTTCTTCAAAGCAAAAAGATTTTATCTTCAAACACAAGAACTTTTCGTGGTTTCGATGGTTTTCAGCAAATGAACATAATTCAGCGAACTGGAAGTTTTTTCCTTAATAGAGCAAGACTTTATCTCAAAATACAAGAACTTTTCGTGGTTCTTGTCAATTTTTGTTGGTTTTCATCCAATGAACTTATTTCAGTTAGCTAGATCTTTCTTCTTCAAAGCAAAAAGATTTTATCTTCAAATACAAGAACTTTTCGTGGTTTTGATGGTTTTCAGCAAATGAACAGATTTCAGCGAGCTGGAAGTTTTTTCTTTAATAGCCTAAGATTTTATCTTAAAATACAAGAACTTTTCGTGGTTCTTGTCAATTTTTGTTGGTTTTCATCTAATGAACTTATTTCAGTCAGCTAGATCTTTCTTCTTCAAAGCAAAAAGATTTTATCTTCAAATACAAGAACTTTTTGTGGTTTTTATGGTTTTCAGCAAATGAACATATTTCAGCGAGCTGGAAGTTTTTTCCTTAATAGAGTAAGATTTTATCTTAAAATACAAGAACTTTTCTTGTTCTTGTGAATTTTTGTTGGTTTTCATCTAATGAACTTATTTCAGTCAGCTGGATCTTTCTTCTTCAAAGACAAAAGATTTTATCTTCAAATACAAGAACTTTTCGTGGTTTTGTTGGTTTTCAGCAAATGAACATATTTCAGCGAGCTGGGAGTTTTTTCTTTAATAGCGTAAGATTTTATCTTAAAATACAAGAACTTTTCGTGGTTCTTGTCAATTTTTGTTGGTTTTCATCGAATGAACTTATTTCAGTCAGCTAGATCTTTCTTCTTCAAAGCAAAAAGATTTTATCTTCAAACACAAGAACTTTTCGTGGTTTTGATGGTTTTCAGCAAATGAACATAATTCAGCGAACTGGAAGTTTTTTCCTTAATAGAGTAAGATTTTATCTTAAAATACAAGAAGTTTTCGTGGTTCTTGTCAATTTTTGTTGGTTTTCATCTCATGAACTTATTTCAGTCAGCTGGATCTTTCTTCTTCAAAGCAAAAAGATTTTATCTTCAAATACAAGAACTTTTCGTGGTTTTGATGGTTTTCAGCAAATGAACATATTTCAGCGAGCTGGAAGTTTTTTCCTTAATAGAGTAAGACTTTATCTTAAAATACAAGAACTATTCGTGGTTCTTGTCAATTTTTGTTGGTTTTCATCCAATGAACTTATTTCAGTCAGCTAGATCTTTCTTCTTCAAAGCAAAAAGATTTTATCTTCAAATACAAGAACTTTTCGTGGTTTTGATGGTTTTCAGCAAATGAACAGATTTCAGCGA
This sequence comes from Heptranchias perlo, assembly GCF_035084215.1. NCBI lineage: Eukaryota > Metazoa > Chordata > Chondrichthyes > Hexanchiformes > Hexanchidae > Heptranchias > Heptranchias perlo. Next base: position 1,387,632 of record NW_027138385.1, on the reverse strand, counting down.
GCTGGAAGTTTTTTCTTTAATAGCCTAAGATTTTATCTTAAAATACAAGAACTTTTCTTGTTCTTGTGAATTTTTGTTGGTTTTCATCCAATGAACTTATTTCAGTCAGCTAGATCTTTCTTCTTCAAAGCAAAAAGATTTTATCTTCAAATACAAGAACTTTTCGTGGTTTTGATGGTTTTCAGCAAATGAACATATTTCAGCGAGCTGGAAGTTTTTTCCTTAATAGAGTAAGGTTTTATCTTAAAATACAAGAACTTTTCGTGGTTCTTGTCAATTTTTGTTGGTTTTCATCTAATGAACTTATCTCAGTCAGCTCGATCTTTCTTCTTCAAAGAAAAAAGATTTTATCTTCAAATACAAGAACTTTTCATGGTTTTGATGGTTTTCAGCAAATGAACATATTTCAGCGAGCTGGAAGTTTTTTCTTTAATAGCCTAAGATTTTATCTTAAAATACAAAAACTTTTCGTGGTTCTTGTCAATTTTTGTTGGTTTTCATCTAATGAACTTATTTCAGTCAGCTAGATCTTTCTTCTTCCAAGCAAAAAGATTTTATCTTCAAATACAAGAACTTTTCGTGGTTTTTATGGTTTTCAGCAAATGAACATATTTCAGCGAGCTGGAAGTTTTTTCTTTAATAGCGTAAGATTTTATCTTAAAATACAAGAACTTTTCGTGGTTCTTGTCAATTTTTGTTGGTTTTCATCTAATGAACTTATTTCAGTCAGCTGGATCTTTCTTCTTCAAAGCAAAAAGATTTGATCTTCAAATACAAGAACTTTTCGTGGTTTTGATGGTTTTCAGCAAATGAACAGATTTCAGCGAGCTGGAAGTTTTTTCCTTAATAGAGTAAGATTTTATCTTAAAATACAAGAACTTTTCGTGGTTCTTGTCAATTTTTGTTGGTTTTCATCTAATGAACTTATTTCAGTCAGCTAGATCTTTCTTCTTCAAAGCAAAAAGATTTTATCTTCAAATACAAGAACTTTTCGTGGTTTTTATGGTTTTCAGCAAATGAACATATTTCAGCGAGCTGGAAGTTTTTTCCTTAATAGAGTAAGATTTTATCTTAAAATACAAGAACTTTTCTTGTTCTTGTCAATTTTTGTTGGTTTTCATCTAATGAACTTATTTCAGTCAGCTGGATCTTTCTTCTTCAAAGAAAAAAGATTTTATCTTCAAATACAAGAACTTTTCGTGGTTTTGTTGGTTTTCAGCAAATGAACAGATTTCAGCGAGCTGGGAGTTTTTTCTTTAACAGAGTAAGATTTTATCTTAAAATACAAGAACTTTTCGTGGTTCTTGTCAATTTTTGTTGGTTTTCATCTAATGAACTTATTTCAGTCAGCTAGATCTTTCTTCTTCAAAGCAAAAAGATTTTATCTTCAAATACAAGAACTTTTCGTGGTTTTGATGGTTTTCAGCAAATGAACATATTTCAGCGAGCTGGAAGTTTTTTCCTGAATAGAGTAAGATTTTATCTTAAAATACAAGAACTTTTCGTGGTTCTTGTCAATTTTTGTTGGTTTTCATCTAATGAACTTATTTCAGTCAGCTGGATCTTTCTTCTTCAAAGCAAAAAGATTTTATCTTCAAATACAAGAACTTTTCGTGGTTTTGATGGTTTTCAGCAAATGAACATATTTCAGCGAGCTGGAAGTTTTTTCCTTAATAGAGTAAGACTTTATCTTAAAATACAAGAACTTTTCGTGGTTCTTGTCAATTTTTGTTGGTTTTCATCCAATGAACTTATTTCAGTCAGCTAGATCTTTCTTCTTCAAAGCAAAAAGATTTTATCTTCAAATACAAGAACTTTTCGTGGTTTTGATGGTTTTCAGCAAATGAACATATTTCAGCGAGCTGGAAGTTTTTTCCTTAATAGAGTAAGGTTTTATCTTAAAATACAAGAACTTTTCGTGGTTCTTGTCAATTTTTGTTGGTTTTCATCTAATGAACTTATTTCAGTCAGCTAGATCTTTCTTCTTCAAAGAAAAAAGATTTTATCTTCAAATACAAGAACTTTTCGTGGTTTTGTTGGTTTTCAGCAAATGAACATATTTCAGCGAGCTGGGAGTTTTTTCTTGAAGAGCGTAAGATTTTATCTTAAAATACAAGAAGTTTTCGTGGTTCTTGTCAATTTTTGTTGGTTTTCATCTGATGAATTTATTTCAGTCAGCTAGATCTTTCTTCTTCAAAGCAAAAAGATTTTATCTTCAAATACAAGAACTTTTCGTGGTTTTGATGGTTTTCAGCAAATGAACATATTTCAGCGAGCTGGAAGTTTTTTCCTGAATAGAGTAAGATTTTATCTTAAAATACAAGAACTTTTCGTGGTTCTTGTCAATTTTTGTTGGTTTTCATCTAATGAACTTATTTCAGTCAGCTGGATCTTTCTTCTTCAAAGCAAAAAGATTTTATCTTCAAATACAAGAACTTTTCGTGGTTTTGATGGTTTTCAGCAAATGAACAGATTTCAGCGAGCTGGAAGTTTTTTCTTTAATAGCCTAAGATTTTATCTTAAAATACAAGAACTTTTCGTGGTTCTTGTCAATTTTTGTTGGTTTTCATCTAATGAACTTATTTCAGTCAGCTAGATCTTTCTTCTTCAAAGCAAAAAGATTTTATCTTCAAATACAAGAACTTTTCGTGGTTTTTATGGTTTTCAGCAAATGAACATATTTCAGCGAGCTGGAAGTTTTTTCCTTAATAGAGTAAGATTTTATCTTAAAATACAAGAACTTTTCTTGTTCTTGTGAATTTTTGTTGGTTTTCATCTAATGAACTTATTTCAGTCAGCTGGATCTTTCTTCTTCAAAGAAAAAAGATTTTATCTTCAAATACAAGAACTTTTCGTGGTTTTGTTGGTTTTCAGCAAATGAACATATTTCAGCGAGCTGGGAGTTTTTTCTTTAATAGCGTAAGATTTTATCTTAAAATACAAGAACTTTTCGTGGTTCTTGTCAATTTTTGTTGGTTTTCATCGAATGAACTTATTTCAGTCAGCTAGATCTTTCTTCTTCAAAGCAAAAAGATTTTATCTTCAAACACAAGAACTTTTCGTGGTTTTGATGGTTTTCAGCAAATGAACATAATTCAGCGAACTGGAAGTTTTTTCCTTAATAGAGTAAGATTTTATCTTAAAATACAAGAAGTTTTCGTGGTTCTTGTCAATTTTTGTTGGTTTTCATCTAATGAACTTATTTCAGTCAGCTGGATCTTTCTTCTTCAAAGCAAAAAGATTTTATCTTCAAATACAAGAACTTTTCGTGGTTTTGATGGTTTTCAGCAAATGAACATATTTCAGCGAGCTGGAAGTTTTTTCCTTAATAGAGTAAGACTTTATCTTAAAATACAAGAACTTTTCGTGGTTCTTGTCAATTTTTGTTGGTTTTCATCCAATGAACTTATTTCAGTCAGCTAGATCTTTCTTCTTCAAAGCAAAAAGATTTTATCTTCAAATACAAGAACTTTTCGTGGTTTTGATGGTTTTCAGCAAATGAACAGATTTCAGCGAGCTGGAAGTTTTTTCTTTAATAGCCTAAGATTTTATCTTAAAATACAAGAACTTTTCGTGGTTCTTGTCAATTTTTGTTGGTTTTCATCTAATGAACTTATTTCAGTCAGCTAGATCTTTCTTCTTCAAAGCAAAAAGATTTTATCTTCAAATACAAGAACTTTTTGTGGTTTTTATGGTTTTCAGCAAATGAACATATTTCAGCGAGCTGGAAGTTTTTTCCTTAATAGAGTAAGATTTTATCTTAAAATACAAGAACTTTTCTTGTTCTTGTGAATTTTTGTTGGTTTTCATCTAATGAACTTATTTCAGTCAGCTGGATCTTTCTTCTTCAAAGACAAAAGATTTTATCTTCAAATACAAGAACTTTTCGTGGTTTTGTTGGTTTTCAGCAAATGAACATATTTCAGCGAGCTGGGAGTTTTTTCTTTAATAGCGTAAGATTTTATCTTAAAATACAAGAACTTTTCGTGGTTCTTGTCAATTTTTGTTGGTTTTCATCTAATGAACTTATTTCAGTCAGCTAGATCTTTCTTCTTCAAAGCAAAAAGATTTTATCTTCAAATACAAGAACTTTTCGTGGTTTTGATGGTTTTCAGCAAATGAACAGATTTCAGCGAGCTGGAAGTTTTTTCCTTAACAGAGTAAGATTTTATCTTAGAATACAAGAACTTTTCGTGGTTCTTGTCAATTTTTGTTGGTTTTCATCGAATGAACTTATTTCAGTCAGCTAGATCTTTCTTCTTCAAAGAAAAAAGATTTTATCTTCAAATACAAGAACTTTTCGTGGTTTTGATGGTTTTCAGCAAATGAACATATTTCAGCGAGCTGGAAGTTTTTTCCTTCATAGAGTAAGATTTTATCTTAAAATACAAGAACTTTTCGTGGTTCTTGTCAATTTTTGTTGGTTTTCATCTCATGAACTTATCTCAGTCAGCTGGATCTTTCTTCTTCAAAGAAAAAAGATTTTATCTTCAAATACAAGAAATTTTCGTGGTTTTGTTGGTTTTCAGCAAATTAACATATTTCAGCGAGCTGGGAGTTTTTTCTTTAATAGCGTAAGATTTTATCTTAAAATACAAGAACTTTTCGTGGTTCTTGTCAATTTTTGTTGGTTTTCATCTAATGAACTTATTTCAGTCAGCTAGATCTTTCTTCTTCAAAGCAAAAAGATTTTATCTTCAAATAGAAGAACTTTTCGTGGTTTTGATGGTTTTCAGCAAGTGAACATATTTCAGCGAGCTGGAAGTTTTTTCCTGAATAGAATAAGATTTTATCTTAAAATACAAGAACTTTTCGTGGTTCTTGTCAATTTTTGTTCGTTTTCATCTCATGAACTTATTTCAGTCAGCTAGATCTTTCTTCTTCAAAGCAAAAAGATTTTATCTTCAAATACAAGAACTTTTTGTGGTTTTGATGGTTTTCAGCAAATGAACAGATTTCAGCGAGCTGGGAGTTTTTTCTTGAAGAGCGTAAGATTTTATCTTAAAATACAAGAACTTTTCGTGGTTCTTGTCAATTTTTGTTGGTTTTCATCTGATGAACTTATTTCAGTCAGCTAGATCTTTCTTCTTCAAAGCAAAAAGATTTTATCTTCAAATACAAGAACTTTTCGTGGTTTTGATGGTTTTCAGCAAATGAACATATTTCAGCGAGCTGGAAGTTTTTTCCTGAATAGAGTAAGATTTTATCTTAAAATACAAGAACTTTTCGTGGTTCTTGTCAATTTTTGTTGGTTTTCATCTAATGAACTTATTTCAGTCAGCTAGATCTTTCTTCTTCAAAGCAAAAAGATTTTATCTTCAAATACAAGAACTTTTCGTGGTTTTTATGGTTTTCAGCAAATGAACATATTTCAGCGAGCTGGAAGTTTTTTCCTTAATAGAGTAAGATTTTATCTTAAAATACAAGAACTTTTCTTGTTCTTGTGAATTTTTGTTGGTTTTCATCTAATGAACTTATTTCAGTCAGCTGGATCTTTCTTCTTCAAAGAAAAAAGATTTTATCTTCAAATACAAGAACTTTTCGTGGTTTTGTTGGTTTTCAGCAAATGAACATATTTCAGCGAGCTGGGAGTTTTTTCTTTAATAGCGTAAGATTTTATCTTAAAATACAAGAACTTTTCGTGGTTCTTGTCAATTTTTGTTGGTTTTCATCGAATGAACTTATTTCAGTCAGCTAGATCTTTCTTCTTCAAAGCAAAAAGATTTTATCTTCAAACACAAGAACTTTTCGTGGTTTTGATGGTTTTCAGCAAATGAACATAATTCAGCGAACTGGAAGTTTTTTCCTTAATAGAGTAAGATTTTATCTTAAAATACAAGAAGTTTTCGTGGTTCTTGTCAATTTTTGTTGGTTTTCATCTAATGAACTTATTTCAGTCAGCTGGATCTTTCTTCTTCAAAGCAAAAAGATTTTATCTTCAAATACAAGAACTTTTCGTGGTTTTGATGGTTTTCAGCAAATGAACATATTTCAGCGAGCTGGAAGTTTTTTCCTTAATAGAGTAAGACTTTATCTTAAAATACAAGAACTTTTCGTGGTTCTTGTCAATTTTTGTTGGTTTTCATCCAATGAACTTATTTCAGTCAGCTAGATCTTTCTTCTTCAAAGCAAAAAGATTTTATCTTCAAATACAAGAACTTTTCGTGGTTTTGATGGTTTTCAGCAAATGAACAGATTTCAGCGAGCTGGAAGTTTTTTCTTTAATAGCCTAAGATTTTATCTTAAAATACAAGAACTTTTCGTGGTTCTTGTCAATTTTTGTTGGTTTTCATCTAATGAACTTATTTCAGTCAGCTAGATCTTTCTTCTTCAAAGCAAAAAGATTTTATCTTCAAATACAAGAACTTTTTGTGGTTTTTATGGTTTTCAGCAAATGAACATATTTCAGCGAGCTGGAAGTTTTTTCCTTAATAGAGTAAGATTTTATCTTAAAATACAAGAACTTTTCTTGTTCTTGTGAATTTTTGTTGGTTTTCATCTAATGAACTTATTTCAGTCAGCTGGATCTTTCTTCTTCAAAGACAAAAGATTTTATCTTCAAATACAAGAACTTTTCGTGGTTTTGTTGGTTTTCAGCAAATGAACATATTTCAGCGAGCTGGGAGTTTTTTCTTTAATAGCGTAAGATTTTATCTTAAAATACAAGAACTTTTCGTGGTTCTTGTCAATTTTTGTTGGTTTTCATCGAATGAACTTATTTCAGTCAGCTAGATCTTTCTTCTTCAAAGCAAAAAGATTTTATCTTCAAACACAAGAACTTTTCGTGGTTTTGATGGTTTTCAGCAAATGAACATAATTCAGCGAACTGGAAGTTTTTTCCTTAATAGAGTAAGATTTTATCTTAAAATACAAGAAGTTTTCGTGGTTCTTGTCAATTTTTGTTGGTTTTCATCTGATGAACTTATTTCAGTCAGCTGGATCTTTCTTCTTCAAAGCAAAAAGATTTTATCTTCAAATACAAGAACTTTTCGTGGTTTTGATGGTTTTCAGCAAATGAACATATTTCAGCGAGCTGGAAGTTTTTTCCTTAATAGAGTAAGACTTTATCTTAAAATACAAGAACTTTTCGTGGTTCTTGTCAATTTTTGTTGGTTTTCATCCAATGAACTTATTTCAGTCAGCTAGATCTTTCTTCTTCAAAGCAAAAAGATTTTATCTTCAAATACAAGAACTTTTCGTGGTTTTGATGGTTTTCAGCAAATGAACAGATTTCAGCGAGCTGGAAGATTTTTCTTTAATAGCCTAAGATTTTATCTTAAAATACAAGAACTTTTCTTGTTCTTGTGAATTTTTGTTGGTTTTCATCCAATGAACTTATTTCAGTCAGCTAGATCTTTCTTCTTCAAAGCAAAAAGATTTTATCTTCAAATACAAGAACTTTTCGTGGTTTTGATGGTTTTCAGCAAATGAACATATTTCAGCGAGCTGGAAGTTTTTTCCTTAATAGAGTAAGGTTTTATCTTAAAATACAAGAACTTTTCGTGGTTCTTGTCAATTTTTGTTGGTTTTCATCTAATGAACTTATCTCAGTCAGCTAGATCTTTCTTCTTCAAAGAAAAAAGATTTTATCTTCAAATACAAGAACTTTTCGTGGTTTTGATGGTTTTCAGCAAATGAACATATTTCAGCGAGCTGGAAGTTTTTTCTTTAATAGCCTAAGATTTTATCTTAAAATACAAAAACTTTTCGTGGTTCTTGTCAATTTTTGTTGGTTTTCATCGAATGAACTTATTTCAGTCAGCTAGATCTTTCTTCTTCAAAGCAAAAAGATTTGATCTTCAAATACAAGAACTTTTCGTGGTTTTGATGGTTTTCAGCAAATGAACAGATTTCAGCGAGCTGGAAGTTTTTTCCTTAATAGAGTAAGATTTTATCTTAAAATACAAGAACTTTTCGTGGTTCTTGTCAATTTTTGTTGGTTTTCATCTAATGAACTTATTTCAGTCAGCTAGATCTTTCTTCTTCAAAGCAAAAAGATTTTATCTTCAAATACAAGAACTTTTCGTGGTTTTTATGGTTTTCAGCAAATGAACATATTTCAGCGAGCTGGAAGTTTTTTCTTTAATAGCGTAAGATTTTATCTTAAAATACAAGAACTTTTCGTGGTTCTTGTCAATTTTTGTTGGTTTTCATCTAATGAACTTATTTCAGTCAGCTAGATCTTTCTTCTTCAAAGCAAAAAGATTTGATCTTCAAATACAAGAACTTTTCGTGGTTTTGATGGTTTTCAGCAAATGAACAGATTTCAGCGAGCTGGAAGTTTTTTCCTTAATAGAGTAAGATTTTATCTTAAAATACAAGAACTTTTCGTGGTTCTTGTCAATTTTTGTTGGTTTTCATCTAATGAACTTATTTCAGTCAGCTAGATCTTTCTTCTTCAAAGCAAAAAGATTTTATCTTCAAATACAAGAACTTTTCGTGGTTTTTATGGTTTTCAGCAAATGAACATATTTCAGCGAGCTGGAAGTTTTTTCCTTAATAGAGTAAGATTTTATCTTAAAATACAAGAACTTTTCTTGTTCTTGTCAATTTTTGTTGGTTTTCATCTAATGAACTTATTTCAGTCAGCTGGATCTTTCTTCTTCAAAGAAAAAAGATTTTATCTTCAAATACAAGAACTTTTCGTGGTTTTGTTGGTTTTCAGCAAATGAACAGATTTCAGCGAGCTGGGAGTTTTTTCTTTAACAGAGTAAGATTTTATCTTAAAATACAAGAACTTTTCGTGGTTCTTGTCAATTTTTGTTGGTTTTCATCTAATGAACTTATTTCAGTCAGCTAGATCTTTCTTCTTCAAAGCAAAAAGATTTTATCTTCAAATACAAGAACTTTTCGTGGTTTTGATGGTTTTCAGCAAATGAACATATTTCAGCGAGCTGGAAGTTTTTTCCTGAATAGAGTAAGACTTTATCTTAAAATACAAGAACTTTTCGTGGTTCTTGTCAATTTTTGTTGGTTTTCATCCAATGAACTTATTTCAGTCAGCTAGATCTTTCTTCTTCAAAGCAAAAAGATTTTATCTTCAAATACAAGAACTTTTCGTGGTTTTGATGGTTTTCAGCAAATGAACATATTTCAGCGAGCTGGAAGTTTTTTCCTTAATAGAGTAAGGTTTTATCTTAAAATACAAGAACTTTTCGTGGTTCTTGTCAATTTTTGTTGGTTTTCATCTAATGAACTTATTTCAGTCAGCTAGATCTTTCTTCTTCAAAGAAAAAAGATTTTATCTTCAAATACAAGAACTTTTCGTGGTTTTGATGGTTTTCAGCAAATGAACAGATTTCAGCGAGCTGGAAGTTTTTTCCTTAATAGAGTAAGATTTTATCTTAAAATACAAGAACTTTTCGTGGTTCTTGTCAATTTTTGTTGGTTTTGATCGAATGAACTTATTTCAGTCAGCTAGATCTTTCTTCTTCAAAGCAAAAAGATTTTATCTTCAAATTCAAGAACTTTTCGTGGTTTTGATGGTTTTCAGCAAATGAACATATTTCAGCGAGCTGGAAGTTTTTTCCTTAATAGAGTAAGATTTTATCTTAAAATACAAGAACTTTTCGTGGTTCTTGTCAATTTTTGTTGGTTTTCATCTAATGAACTTATTTCAGTCAGCTGAATCTTTCTTCTTCAAAGAAAAAAGATTTTATCTTCAAATACAAGAACTTTTCGTGGTTTTGATGGTTTTCAGCAAATGAACATATTTCAGCGAGCCAGAAGTTTTTTCTTTAATAGCCTAAGATTTTATCTTAAAATACAAGAACTTTTCGTGGTTCTTGTCAATTTTTGTTGGTTTTCATCTAATGAACTTATTTCAGTCAGCTAGATCTTTCTTCTTCAAAGCAAAAAGATTTTATCTTCAAATACAAGAACTTTTCGTGGTTTTGATGGTTTTCAGCAAATGAACAGATTTCAGCGAGCTGGATGTTTTTTCTTTAATAGCCTAAGATTTTATCTTAAAATACAAGAACTTTTCGTGGTTCTTGTCAATTTTTGTTGGTTTTCATCAAATGAACTTATTTCAGTCAGCTAGATCTTTCTTCTTCAAAGCAAAAAGATTTTATCTTCAAATACAAGAACTTTTCGTGGTTTTTATGGTTTTCAGCAAATGAACATATTTCAGCGAGCTGGAAGTTTTTTCCTTAATAGAGTAAGATTTTATCTTAAAATACAAGAACTTTTCTTGTTCTTGTCAATTTTTGTTGGTTTTCATCTAATGAACTTATTTCAGTCAGCTGGATCTTTCTTCTTCAAAGAAAAAAGATTTTATCTTCAAATACAAGAACTTTTCGTGGTTTTGTTGGTTTTCAGCAAATGAACATATTTCAGCGAGCTGGGAGTTTTTTCTTTAATAGCGTAAGATTTTATCTTAAAATACAAGAACTTTTCGTGGTTCTTGTCAATTTTTGTTGGTTTTCATCTAATGAACTTATTTCAGTCAGCTGAATCTTTCTTCTTCAAAGAAAAAAGATTTTATCTTCAAATACAAGAACTTTTCGTGGTTTTGATGGTTTTCAGCAAATGAACATATTTCAGCGAGCCAGAAGTTTTTTCTTTAATAGCCTAAGATTTTATCTTAAAATACAAGAACTTTTCGTGGTTCTTGTCAATTTTTGTTGGTTTTCCTCTAATGAACTTATTTCAGTCAGCTAGATCTTTCTTCTTCGAAGCAAAAAGATTTTATCTTCAAATACAAGAACTTTTCGTGGTTTTGATGGTTTTCAGCAAATGAACAGATTTCAGCGAGCTGGAAGTTTTTTCCTTCATAGAGTAAGATTTTATCTTAAAATACAAGAACTTTTCTTGTTCTTGTGAATTTTTGTTGGTTTTCATCTAATGAACTTATTTCAGTCAGCTGGATCTTTCTTCTTCAAAGACAAAAGATTTTATCTTCAAATACAAGAACTTTTCGTGGTTTTGTTGGTTTTCAGCAAATGAACATATTTCAGCGAGCTGGGAGTTTTTTCTTTAATAGCGTAAGATTTTATCTTAAAATACAAGAACTTTTCGTGGTTCTTGTCAATTTTTGTTGGTTTTCATCGAATGAACTTATTTCAGTCAGCTAGATCTTTCTTCTTCAAAGCAAAAAGATTTTATCTTCAAACACAAGAACTTTTCGTGGTTTTGATGGTTTTCAGCAAATGAACATAATTCAGCGAACTGGAAGTTTTTTCCTTAATAGAGTAAGATTTTATCTTAAAATACAAGAAGTTTTCGTGGTTCTTGTCAATTTTTGTTGGTTTTCATCTGATGAACTTATTTCAGTCAGCTGGATCTTTCTTCTTCAAAGCAAAAAGATTTTATCTTCAAATACAAGAACTTTTCGTGGTTTTGATGGTTTTCAGCAAATGAACATATTTCAGCGAGCTGGAAGTTTTTTCCTTAATAGAGTAAGACTTTATCTTAAAATACAAGAACTTTTCGTGGTTCTTGTCAATTTTTGTTGGTTTTCATCCAATGAACTTATTTCAGTCAGCTAGATCTTTCTTCTTCAAAGCAAAAAGATTTTATCTTCAAATACAAGAACTTTTCGTGGTTTTGATGGTTTTCAGCAAATGAACAGATTTCAGCGAGCTGGAAGATTTTTCTTTAATAGCCTAAGATTTTATCTTAAAATACAAGAACTTTTCTTGTTCTTGTGAATTTTTGTTGGTTTTCATCCAATGAACTTATTTCAGTCAGCTAGATCTTTCTTCTTCAAAGCAAAAAGATTTTATCTTCAAATACAAGAACTTTTCGTGGTTTTGATGGTTTTCAGCAAATGAACATATTTCAGCGAGCTGGAAGTTTTTTCCTTAATAGAGTAAGGTTTTATCTTAAAATACAAGAACTTTTCGTGGTTCTTGTCAATTTTTGTTGGTTTTCATCTAATGAACTTATCTCAGTCAGCTAGATCTTTCTTCTTCAAAGAAAAAAGATTTTATCTTCAAATACAAGAACTTTTCGTGGTTTTGATGGTTTTCAGCAAATGAACATATTTCAGCGAGCTGGAAGTTTTTTCTTTAATAGCCTAAGATTTTATCTTAAAATACAAAAACTTTTCGTGGTTCTTGTCAATTTTTGTTGGTTTTCATCGAATGAACTTATTTCAGTCAGCTAGATCTTTCTTCTTCAAAGCAAAAAGATTTGATCTTCAAATACAAGAACTTTTCGTGGTTTTGATGGTTTTCAGCAAATGAACAGATTTCAGCGAGCTGGAAGTTTTTTCCTTAATAGAGTAAGATTTTATCTTAAAATACAAGAACTTTTCGTGGTTCTTGTCAATTTTTGTTGGTTTTCATCTAATGAACTTATTTCAGTCAGCTAGATCTTTCTTCTTCAAAGCAAAAAGATTTTATCTTCAAATACAAGAACTTTTCGTGGTTTTTATGGTTTTCAGCAAATGAACATATTTCAGCGAGCTGGAAGTTTTTTCTTTAATAGCGTAAGATTTTATCTTAAAATACAAGAACTTTTCGTGGTTCTTGTCAATTTTTGTTGGTTTTCATCTAATGAACTTATTTCAGTCAGCTAGATCTTTCTTCTTCAAAGCAAAAAGATTTGATCTTCAAATACAAGAACTTTTCGTGGTTTTGATGGTTTTCAGCAAATGAACAGATTTCAGCGAGCTGGAAGTTTTTTCCTTAATAGAGTAAGATTTTATCTTAAAATACAAGAACTTTTCGTGGTTCTTGTCAATTTTTGTTGGTTTTCATCTAATGAACTTATTTCAGTCAGCTAGATCTTTCTTCTTCAAAGCAAAAAGATTTTATCTTCAAATACAAGAACTTTTCGTGGTTTTTATGGTTTTCAGCAAATGAACATATTTCAGCGAGCTGGAAGTTTTTTCCTTAATAGAGTAAGATTTTATCTTAAAATACAAGAACTTTTCTTGTTCTTGTCAATTTTTGTTGGTTTTCATCTAATGAACTTATTTCAGTCAGCTGGATCTTTCTTCTTCAAAGAAAAAAGATTTTATCTTCAAATACAAGAACTTTTCGTGGTTTTGTTGGTTTTCAGCAAATGAACAGATTTCAGCGAGCTGGGAGTTTTTTCTTTAACAGAGTAAGATTTTATCTTAAAATACAAGAACTTTTCGTGGTTCTTGTCAATTTTTGTTGGTTTTCATCTAATGAACTTATTTCAGTCAGCTAGATCTTTCTTCTTCAAAGCAAAAAGATTTTATCTTCAAATACAAGAACTTTTCGTGGTTTTGATGGTTTTCAGCAAATGAACATATTTCAGCGAGCTGGAAGTTTTTTCCTGAATAGAGTAAGACTTTATCTTAAAATACAAGAACTTTTCGTGGTTCTTGTCAATTTTTGTTGGTTTTCATCCAATGAACTTATTTCAGTCAGCTAGATCTTTCTTCTTCAAAGCAAAAAGATTTTATCTTCAAATACAAGAACTTTTCGTGGTTTTGATGGTTTTCAGCAAATGAACATATTTCAGCGAGCTGGAAGTTTTTTCCTTAATAGAGTAAGGTTTTATCTTAAAATACAAGAACTTTTCGTGGTTCTTGTCAATTTTTGTTGGTTTTCATCTAATGAACTTATTTCAGTCAGCTAGATCTTTCTTCTTCAAAGAAAAAAGATTTTATCTTCAAATACAAGAACTTTTCGTGGTTTTGATGGTTTTCAGCAAATGAACAGATTTCAGCGAGCTGGAAGTTTTTTCCTTAATAGAGTAAGATTTTATCTTAAAATACAAGAACTTTTCGTGGTTCTTGTCAATTTTTGTTGGTTTTGATCGAATGAACTTATTTCAGTCAGCTAGATCTTTCTTCTTCAAAGCAAAAAGATTTTATCTTCAAATTCAAGAACTTTTCGTGGTTTTGATGGTTTTCAGCAAATGAACATATTTCAGCGAGCTGGAAGTTTTTTCCTTAATAGAGTAAGATTTTATCTTAAAATACAAGAACTTTTCGTGGTTCTTGTCAATTTTTGTTGGTTTTCATCTAATGAACTTATTTCAGTCAGCTGAATCTTTCTTCTTCAAAGAAAAAAGATTTTATCTTCAAATACAAGAACTTTTCGTGGTTTTGATGGTTTTCAGCAAATGAACATATTTCAGCGAGCCAGAAGTTTTTTCTTTAATAGCCTAAGATTTTATCTTAAAATACAAGAACTTTTCGTGGTTCTTGTCAATTTTTGTTGGTTTTCATCTAATGAACTTATTTCAGTCAGCTAGATCTTTCTTCTTCAAAGCAAAAAGATTTTATCTTCAAATACAAGAACTTTTCGTGGTTTTGATGGTTTTCAGCAAATGAACAGATTTCAGCGAGCTGGATGTTTTTTCTTTAATAGCCTAAGATTTTATCTTAAAATACAAGAACTTTTCGTGGTTCTTGTCAATTTTTGTTGGTTTTCATCAAATGAACTTATTTCAGTCAGCTAGATCTTTCTTCTTCAAAGCAAAAAGATTTTATCTTCAAATACAAGAACTTTTCGTGGTTTTTATGGTTTTCAGCAAATGAACATATTTCAGCGAGCTGGAAGTTTTTTCCTTAATAGAGTAAGATTTTATCTTAAAATACAAGAACTTTTCTTGTTCTTGTCAATTTTTGTTGGTTTTCATCTAATGAACTTATTTCAGTCAGCTGGATCTTTCTTCTTCAAAGAAAAAAGATTTTATCTTCAAATACAAGAACTTTTCGTGGTTTTGTTGGTTTTCAGCAAATGAACATATTTCAGCGAGCTGGGAGTTTTTTCTTTAATAGCGTAAGATTTTATCTTAAAATACAAGAACTTTTCGTGGTTCTTGTCAATTTTTGTTGGTTTTCATCTAATGAACTTATTTCAGTCAGCTGAATCTTTCTTCTTCAAAGAAAAAAGATTTTATCTTCAAATACAAGAACTTTTCGTGGTTTTGATGGTTTTCAGCAAATGAACATATTTCAGCGAGCCAGAAGTTTTTTCTTTAATAGCCTAAGATTTTATCTTAAAATACAAGAACTTTTCGTGGTTCTTGTCAATTTTTGTTGGTTTTCCTCTAATGAACTTATTTCAGTCAGCTAGATCTTTCTTCTTCGAAGCAAAAAGATTTTATCTTCAAATACAAGAACTTTTCGTGGTTTTGATGGTTTTCAGCAAATGAACAGATTTCAGCGAGCTGGAAGTTTTTTCCTTCATAGAGTAAGATTTTATCTTAAAATACAAGAACTTTTCGTGGTTCTTGTCAATTTTTGTTGGTTTTCATCTAATGAACTTATTTCAGTCAGCTAGATCTTTCTTCTTCAAAGCAAAAAGATTTTATCTTCAAATACAAGAACTTTTCGTGGTTTTGATGGTTTTCAGCAAATGAACAGATTTCAGCGAGCTGGAAGTTTTTTCCTTAATAGAGTAAGATTTTATCTTAAAACACAAGAACTTTTCGTGGTTCTTGTCAATTTTTGTTGGTTTTCATCTAATGAACTTATTTCAGTCAGCTAGATCTTTCTTCTTCAAAGCAAAAAGATTTTATCTTCAAATACAAGAACTTTTCGTGGTTTTGATGGTTTTCAGCAAATGAACAGATTTCAGCGAGCTGGATGTTTTTTCTTTAATAGCCTAAGATTTTATCTTAAAATACAAGAACTTTTCGTGGTTCTTGTCAATTTTTGTTGGTTTTCATCAAATGAACTTATTTCAGTCAGCTAGATCTTTCTTCTTCAAAGCAAAAAGATTTTATCTTCAAATACAAGAACTTTTCGTGGTTTTTATGGTTTTCAGCAAATGAACATATTTCAGCGAGCTGGAAGTTTTTTCCTTAATAGAGTAAGATTTTATCTTAAAATACAAGAACTTTTCTTGTTCTTGTCAATTTTTGTTGGTTTTCATCTAATGAACTTATTTCAGTCAGCTGGATCTTTCTTCTTCAAAGAAAAAAGATTTTATCTTCAAATACAAGAACTTTTCGTGGTTTTGTTGGTTTTCAGCAAATGAACATATTTCAGCGAGCTGGGAGTTTTTTCTTTAATAGCGTAAGATTTTATCTTAAAATACAAGAACTTTTCGTGGTTCTTGTCAATTTTTGTTGGTTTTCATCTAATGAACTTATTTCAGTCAGCTGAATCTTTCTTCTTCAAAGAAAAAAGATTTTATCTTCAAATACAAGAACTTTTCGTGGTTTTGATGGTTTTCAGCAAATGAACATATTTCAGCGAGCCAGAAGTTTTTTCTTTAATAGCCTAAGATTTTATCTTAAAATACAAGAACTTTTCGTGGTTCTTGTCAATTTTTGTTGGTTTTCCTCTAATGAACTTATTTCAGTCAGCTAGATCTTTCTTCTTCGAAGCAAAAAGATTTTATCTTCAAATACAAGAACTTTTCGTGGTTTTGATGGTTTTCAGCAAATGAACAGATTTCAGCGAGCTGGAAGTTTTTTCCTTCATAGAGTAAGATTTTATCTTAAAATACAAGAACTTTTCGTGGTTCTTGTCAATTTTTGTTGGTTTTCATCTAATGAACTTATTTCAGTCAGCTAGATCTTTCTTCTTCAAAGCAAAAAGATTTTATCTTCAAATACAAGAACTTTTCGTGGTTTTGATGGTTTTCAGCAAATGAACAGATTTCAGCGAGCTGGATGTTTTTTCTTTAATAGCCTAAGATTTTATCTTAAAATACAAGAACTTTTCGTGGTTCTTGTCAATTTTTGTTGGTTTTCATCTAATGAACTTATTTCAGTCAGCTAGATCTTTGTTCTTCAAAGCAAAAAGATTTTATCTTCAAATACAAGAACTTTTCGTGGTTTTTATGGTTTTCAGCAAATGAACATATTTCAGCGAGCTGGAAGTTTTTTCCTTAATAGAGTAAGATTTTATCTTAAAATACAAGAACTTTTCTTGTTCTTGTCAATTTTTGTTGGTTTTCATCTAATGAACTTATTTCAGTCAGCTGGATCTTTCTTCTTCAAAGAAAAAAGATTTTATCTTCAAATACAAGAACTTTTCGTGGTTTTGTTGGTTTTCAGCAAATGAACATATTTCAGCGAGCTGGGAGTTTTTTCTTTAATAGCGTAAGATTTTATCTTAAAATACAAGAACTTTTCGTGGTTCTTGTCAATTTTTGTTGGTTTTCATCTAATGAACTTATTTCAGTCAGCGAGATCTTTCTTCTTCAAAGCAAAAAGATTTTATCTTCAAATACAAGAACTTTTCGTGGTTTTGATGGTTTTCAGCAAATGAACATATTTCAGCGAGCTGGAAGTTTTTTCCTGAATAGAGTAAGATTTTATCTTAAAATACAAGAACTTTTCGTGGTTCTTGTCAATTTTTGTTGGTTTTCATCTCATGAACTTATTTCAGTCAGCTAGATCTTTCTTCTTCAAAGCAAAAAGATTTTATCTTCAAATACAAGAACTTTTCGTGGTTTTGATGGTTTTCAGCAAATGAACAGATTTCAGCGAGCTGGAAGTTTTTTCTTTAATAGCCTAAGATTTTATCTTAAAATACAAGAACGTTTCGTGGTTCTTGTCAATTTTTGTTGGTTTTCATCGAATGAACTTATTTCAGTCAGCTAGATCTTTCTTCGTCAAAGCAAAAAGATTTTATCTTCAAATACAAGAACTTTTCGTGGTTTTGATGGTTTTCAGCAAATGAACATATTTCAGCGAGCTGGAAGTTTTTTCCTTCATAGAGTAAGATTTTATCTTAAAATACAAGAACTTTTCGTGGTTCTTGTCAATTTTTGTTGGTTTTCATCGAATGAACTTATTTCAGTCAGCTGGATCTTTCTTCTTCAAAGCAAAAAGATTTTATCTTCAAATACAAGAACTTTTCGTGGTTTTGATGGTTTTCAGCAAATGAACAGATTTCAGCGAGCTGGATGTTTTTTCTTTAATAGCCTAAGATTTTATCTTAAAATACAAGAACTTTTCGTGGTTCTTGTCAATTTTTGTTGGTTTTCATCCAATGAACTTATTTCAGTCAGCTGGATCTTTCTTCTTCAAAGAAAAAAGATTTTATCTTCAAATACAAGAAATTTTCGTGGTTTTGTTGGTTTTCAGCAAATTAACATATTTCAGCGAGCTGGGAGTTTTTTCTTTAATAGTGTAAGATTTTATCTTAAAATACAAGAACTTTTCGTGGTTCTTGTCAATTTTTGTTGGTTTTCATCTAATGAACTTATTTCAGTCAGCTAGATCTTTCTTCTTCAAAGCAAAAAGATTTTATCTTCAAATACAAGAACTTTTCGTGGTTTTGATGGTTTTCAGCAAATGAACATATTTCAGCGAGCTGGAAGTTTTTTCCTGAATAGAATAAGATTTTATCTTAAAATACAAGAACTTTTCGTGGTTCTTGTCAATTTTTGTTCGTTTTCATCTAATGAACTTATTTCAGTCAGCTAGATCTTTCTTCTTCAAAGCAAAAAGATTTTATCTTCAAATACAAGAACTTTTCGTGGTTTTGATGGTTTTCAGCAAATGAACATATTTCAGCGAGCTGGAAGTTTTTTCCTGAATAGAATAAGATTTTATCTTAAAATACAAGAACTTTTCGTGGTTCTTGTCAATTTTTGTTCGTTTTCATCGAATGAACTTATTTCAGTCAGCTGAATCTTTCTTCTTCAAAGAAAAAAGATTTTATCTTCAAATACAAGAACTTTTCGTGGTTTTGATGGTTTTCAGCAAATGAACATATTTCAGCGAGCCAGAAGTTTTTTCTTTAATAGCCTAAGATTTTATCTTAAAATACAAGAACTTTTCGTGGTTCTTGTCAATTTTTGTTGGTTTTCATCTAATGAACTTATTTCAGTCAGCTAGATCTTTCTTCTTCAAAGCAAAAAGATTTTATCTTCAAATACAAGAACTTTTCGTGGTTTTGATGGTTTTCAGCAAATGAACAGATTTCAGCGAGCTGGAAGTTTTTTCCTTAATAGAGTAAGATTTTATCTTAAAATACAAGAACTTTTCGTGGTTCTTGTCAATTTTTGTTGGTTTTCATCTAATGAACTTATTTCAGTCAGCTAGATCTTTCTTCTTCAAAGCAAAAAGATTTTATCTTCAAATACAAGAACTTTTCGTGGTTTTGATGGTTTTCAGCAAATGAACAGATTTCAGCGAGCTGGATGTTTTTTCTTTAATAGAGTAAGATTTTATCTTAAAATACAAGAACTTTTCGTGGTTCTTGTCAATTTTTGTTGGTTTTCATCTAATGAACTTATTTCAGTCAGCTAGATCTTTCTTCTTCAAAGCAAAAAGATTTTATCTTCAAATACAAGAACTTTTCGTGGTTTTTATGGTTTTCAGCAAATGAACATATTTCAGCGAGCTGGAAGTTTTTTCCTTAATAGAGTAAGATTTTATCTTAAAATACAAGAACTTTTCTTGTTCTTGTCAATTTTTGTTGGTTTTCATCTAATGAACTTATTTCAGTCAGCTGGATCTTTCTTCTTCAAAGAAAAAAGATTTTATCTTCAAATACAAGAACTTTTCGTGGTTTTGTTGGTTTTCAGCAAATGAACATATTTCAGCGAGCTGGGAGTTTTTTCTTTAATAGCGTAAGATTTTATCTTAAAATACAAGAACTTTTCGTGGTTCTTGTCAATTTTTGTTGGTTTTCATCTACTGAACTTATTTCAGTCAGCTAGATCTTTCTTCTTCAAAGCAAAAAGATTTTATCTTCAAATACAAGAACTTTTCGTGGTTTTGATGGTTTTCAGCAAATGAACATATTTCAGCGAGCTGGAAGTTTTTTCCTGAATAGAGTAAGATTTTATCTTAAAATACAAGAACTTTTCGTGGTTCTTGTCAATTTTTGTTGGTTTTCATCTCATGAACTTATTTCAGTCAGCTAGATCTTTCTTCTTCAAAGCAAAAAGATTTTATCTTCAAATACAAGAACTTTTCGTGGTTTTGATGGTTTTCAGCAAATGAACAGATTTCAGCGAGCTGGAAGTTTTTTCTTTAATAGCCTAAGATTTTATCTTAAAATACAAGAACTTTTCGTGGTTCTTGTCAATTTTTGTTGGTTTTCATCTAATGAACTTATTTCAGTCAGCTAGATCTTTCTTCGTCAAAGCAAAAAGATTTTATCTTCAAATACAAGAACTTTTCGTGGTTTTGATGGTTTTCAGCAAATGAACATATTTCAGCGAGCTGGAAGTTTTTTCCTTCATAGAGTAAGATTTTATCTTAAAATACAAGAACTTTTCGTGGTTCTTGTCAATTTTTGTTGGTTTTCATCGAATGAACTTATTTCAGTCAGCTGGATCTTTCTTCTTCAAAGCAAAAAGATTTTATCTTCAAATACAAGAACTTTTCGTGGTTTTGATGGTTTTCAGCAAATGAACATATTTCAGCGAGCTGGAAGTTTTTTCCTGAATAGAGTAAGATTTTATCTTAAAATACAAGAACTTTTCGTGGTTCTTGTCAATTTTTGTTGGTTTTCATCTCATGAACTTATTTCAGTCAGCTAGATCTTTCTTCTTCAAAGCAAAAAGATTTTATCTTCAAATACAAGAACTTTTCGTGGTTTTGATGGTTTTCAGCAAATGAACAGATTTCAGCGAGCTGGAAGTTTTTTCTTTAATAGCCTAAGATTTTATCTTAAAATACAAGAACGTTTCGTGGTTCTTGTCAATTTTTGTTGGTTTTCATCGAATGAACTTATTTCAGTCAGCTAGATCTTTCTTCGTCAAAGCAAAAAGATTTTATCTTCAAATACAAGAACTTTTCGTGGTTTTGATGGTTTTCAGCAAATGAACATATTTCAGCGAGCTGGAAGTTTTTTCCTTCATAGAGTAAGATTTTATCTTAAAATACAAGAACTTTTCGTGGTTCTTGTCAATTTTTGTTGGTTTTCATCGAATGAACTTATTTCAGTCAGCTGGATCTTTCTTCTTCAAAGCAAAAAGATTTTATCTTCAAATACAAGAACTTTTCGTGGTTTTGATGGTTTTCAGCAAATGAACAGATTTCAGCGAGCTGGATGTTTTTTCTTTAATAGCCTAAGATTTTATCTTAAAATACAAGAACTTTTCGTGGTTCTTGTCAATTTTTGTTGGTTTTCATCTAATGAACTTATTTCAGTCAGCTAGATCTTTCTTCTTCAAAGCAAAAAGATTTTATCTTCAAATACAAGAACTTTTCGTGGTTTTGATGGTTTTCAGCAAATGAATATATTTCAGCGAGCTGGAAGTTTTTTCCTGAATAGAATAAGATTTTATCTTAAAATACAAGAACTTTTCGTGGTTCTTGTCAATTTTTGTTCGTTTTCATCTAATGAACTTATTTCAGTCAGCTAGATCTTTCTTCTTCAAAGCAAAAAGATTTTATCTTCAAATACAAGAACTTTTCGTGGTTTTGATGGTTTTCAGCAAATGAACATATTTCAGCGAGCTGGAAGTTTTTTCCTGAATAGAATAAGATTTTATCTTAAAATACAAGAACTTTTCGTGGTTCTTGTCAATTTTTGTTCGTTTTCATCGAATGAACTTATTTCAGTCAGCTGAATCTTTCTTCTTCAAAGAAAAAAGATTTTATCTTCAAATACAAGAACTTTTCGTGGTTTTGATGGTTTTCAGCAAATGAACATATTTCAGCGAGCCAGAAGTTTTTTCTTTAATAGCCTAAGATTTTATCTTAAAATACAAGAACTTTTCGTGGTTCTTGTCAATTTTTGTTGGTTTTCATCTAATGAACTTATTTCAGTCAGCTAGATCTTTCTTCTTCAAAGCAAAAAGATTTTATCTTCAAATACAAGAACTTTTCGTGGTTTTGATGGTTTTCAGCAAATGAACAGATTTCAGCGAGCTGGAAGTTTTTTCCTTAATAGAGTAAGATTTTATCTTAAAATACAAGAACTTTTCGTGGTTCTTGTCAATTTTTGTTGGTTTTCATCTAATGAACTTATTTCAGTCAGCTAGATCTTTCTTCTTCAAAGCAAAAAGATTTTATCTTCAAATACAAGAACTTTTCGTGGTTTTGATGGTTTTCAGCAAATGAACAGATTTCAGCGAGCTGGATGTTTTTTCTTTAATAGCCTAAGATTTTATCTTAAAATACAAGAACTTTTCGTGGTTCTTGTCAATTTTTGTTGGTTTTCATCGAATGAACTTATTTCAGTCAGCTAGATCTTTCTTCTTCAAAGCAAAAAGATTTTATCTTCAAATACAAGAACTTTTCGTGGTTTTTATGGTTTTCAGCAAATGAACATATTTCAGCGAGCTGGAAGTTTTTTCCTTAATAGAGTAAGATTTTATCTTAAAATACAAGAACTTTTCGTGGTTCTTGTCAATTTTTGTTCGTTTTCATCGAATGAACTTATTTCAGTCAGCTGAATCTTTCTTCTTCAAAGAAAAAAGATTTTATCTTCAAATACAAGAACTTTTTGTGGTTTTGATGGTTTTCAGCAAATGAACATATTTCAGCGAGCTGGGAGTTTTTTCTTTAATAGCGTAAGATTTTATCTTAAAATACAAGAACTTTTCGTGGTTCTTGTCAATTTTTGTTGGTTTTCATCTACTGAACTTATTTCAGTCAGCTAGATCTTTCTTCTTCAAAGCAAAAAGATTTTATCTTCAAATACAAGAACTTTTCGTGGTTTTGATGGTTTTCAGCAAATGAACATATTTCAGCGAGCTGGAAGTTTTTTCCTGAATAGAGTAAGATTTTATCTTAAAATACAAGAACTTTTCGTGGTTCTTGTCAATTTTTGTTGGTTTTCATCTCATGAACTTATTTCAGTCAGCTAGATCTTTCTTCTTCAAAGCAAAAAGATTTTATCTTCAAATACAAGAACTTTTCGTGGTTTTGATGGTTTTCAGCAAATGAACAGATTTCAGCGAGCTGGAAGTTTTTTCTTTAATAGCCTAAGATTTTATCTTAAAATACAAGAACTTTTCGTGGTTCTTGTCAATTTTTGTTGGTTTTCATCTAATGAACTTATTTCAGTCAGCTAGATCTTTCTTCGTCAAAGCAAAAAGATTTTATCTTCAAATACAAGAACTTTTCGTGGTTTTGATGGTTTTCAGCAAATGAACATATTTCAGCGAGCTGGAAGTTTTTTCCTTCATAGAGTAAGATTTTATCTTAAAATACAAGAACTTTTCGTGGTTCTTGTCAATTTTTGTTGGTTTTCATCGAATGAACTTATTTCAGTCAGCTGGATCTTTCTTCTTCAAAGCAAAAAGATTTTATCTTCAAATACAAGAACTTTTCGTGGTTTTGATGGTTTTCAGCAAATGAACAGATTTCAGCGAGCTGGATGTTTTTTTCTTTAATAGCCTAAGATTTTATCTTAAAATACAAGAACTTTTCGTGGTTCTTGTCAATTTTTGTTGGTTTTCATCCAATGAACTTATTTCAGTCAGCTGGATCTTTCTTCTTCAAAGAAAAAAGATTTTATCTTCAAATACAAGAAATTTTCGTGGTTTTGTTGGTTTTCAGCAAATTAACATATTTCAGCGAGCTGGGAGTTTTTTCTTTAATAGCGTAAGATTTTATCTTAAAATACAAGAACTTTTCGTGGTTCTTGTCAATTTTTGTTGGTTTTCATCTAATGAACTTATTTCAGTCAGCTAGATCTTTCTTCTTCAAAGCAAAAAGATTTTATCTTCAAATACAAGAACTTTTCGTGGTTTTGATGGTTTTCAGCAAATGAACATATTTCAGCGAGCTGGAAGTTTTTTCCTGAATAGAATAAGATTTTATCTTAAAATACAAGAACTTTTCGTGGTTCTTGTCAATTTTTGTTCGTTTTCATCTAATGAACTTATTTCAGTCAGCTAGATCTTTCTTCTTCAAAGCAAAAAGATTTTATCTTCAAATACAAGAACTTTTCGTGGTTTTGATGGTTTTCAGCAAATGAACATATTTCAGCGAGCTGGAAGTTTTTTCCTGAATAGAATAAGATTTTATCTTAAAATACAAGAACTTTTCGTGGTTCTTGTCAATTTTTGTTCGTTTTCATCTAATGAACTTATTTCAGTCAGCTAGATCTTTCTTCTTCAAAGCAAAAAGATTTTATCTTCAAATACAAGAACTTTTCGTGGTTTTGATGGTTTTCAGCAAATGAACATATTTCAGCGAGCTGGAAGTTTTTTCCTTAATAGCGTAAGATTTTATCTTAAAATACAAGAACTTTTCGTGGTTCTTGTCAATTTTTGTTGGTTTTCATCGAATGAAGTTATTTCAGTCAGCCAGATCTTTCTTCTTCAAAGCAAAAAGATTTTATCTTCAAATACAAGAACTTTTCGTGGTTTTGATGGTTTTCAGCAAATGAACATATTTCAGCGAGCTGGAAGTTTTTTCCTGAATAGAGTAAGATTTTATCTTAAAATACAAGAACTTTTCGTGGTTCTTGTCAATTTTTGTTCGTTTTCATCTAATGAACTTATTTCAGTCAGCTAGATCTTTCTTCTTCAAAGCAAAAAGATTTTATCTTCAAATACAAGAACTTTTCGTGGTTTTGATGGTTTTCAACAAATGAACATATTTCAGCGAGCCAGAAGTTTTTTCTTTAATAGCGTAAGATATTATCTTAAAATACAAGAAGTTTTTGTGGTTCTTGTCAAATTTTGTTGGTTTTCATCTGATGAACTTATTTCAGTCAGCTAGATCTTTCTTCTTCAAAGCAAAAAGATTTTATCTTCAAATACAAGAACTTTTCGTGGTTTTGATGGTTTTCAGCAAATGAACATATTTCAGCGAGCTGGAAGTTTTTTCCTTAATAGAGTAAGATTTTATCTTAAAATACAAGAACTTTTCGTGGTTCTTGTCAATTTTTGTTGGTTTTCATCTAATGAACTTATTTCAGTCAGCAAGATCTTTCTTCTTCAAAGCAAAAAGATTTTATCTTCAAATTCAAGAACTTTTCGTGGTTTTGATGGTTTTCAGCAAATGAACATATTTCAGCGAGCTGGAAGTTTTTTCTTTAATAGCCTAAGATTTTATCTTAAAATACAAGAACTTTTCGTGGTTCTTGTCAATCTTTGTTGGTTTTCATCTAATGAACTTATTTCAGTCAGCTAGATCTTTCTCCGTCAAAGCAAAAAGATTTTATCTTCAAATACAAGAACTTTTCGTGGTTTTGTTGATTTTCAGCAAATGAACAGATTTCAGCGAGCTGGAAGTTTTTTCCTTAATAGAGTAAGATTTTATCTTAAAATACAAGAACATTTCGTGGTTCTTGTCAATTTTTGTTGGTTTTCATCTAATGAACTTATTTCAGTCAGCTGGATCTTTCTTCTTCAAAGCAAAAAGATTTTATCTTCAAATACAAGAACTTTTCGTGGTTTTGATGGTTTTCAGCAAATGAACAGATTTCAGCGAGCTGGAAGTTTTTTCCTTAATAGAGTAAGATTTTATCTTAAAATACAAGAACTTTTCGTGGTTCTTGTCAATTTTTGTTGGTTTTCATCTAATGAACTTATTTCAGTCAGCTAGATCTTTCTTCTTCAAAGCAAAAAGATTTTATCTTCAAATACAAGAACTTTTCGTGGTTTTGATGGTTTTCAGCAAATGAACATATTTCAGCGAGCTGGAAGTTTTTTCCTGAATAGAATAAGATTTTATCTTAAAATACAAGAACTTTTCGTGGTTCTTGTCAATTTTTGTTCGTTTTCATCTAATGAACTTATTTCAGTCAGCTAGATCTTTCTTCTTCAAAGCAAAAAGATTTTATCTTCAAATACAAGAACTTTTCGTGGTTTTGATGGTTTTCAGCAAATGAACATATTTCAGCGAGCTGGAAGTTTTTTCCTGAATAGAATAAGATTTTATCTTAAAATACAAGAACTTTTCGTGGTTCTTGTCAATTTTTGTTCGTTTTCATCTAATGAACTTATTTCAGTCAGCTAGATCTTTCTTCTTCAAAGCAAAAAGATTTTATCTTCAAATACAAGAACTTTTCGTGGTTTTGATGGTTTTCAGCAAATGAACATATTTCAGCGAGCTGGAAGTTTTTTCCTGAATAGAATAAGATTTTATCTTAAAATACAAGAACTTTTCGTGGTTCTTGTCAATTTTTGTTCGTTTTCATCGAATGAACTTATTTCAGTCAGCTGAATCTTTCTTCTTCAAAGAAAAAAGATTTTATCTTCAAATACAAGAACTTTTCGTGGTTTTGATGGTTTTCAGCAAATGAACATATTTCAGCGAGCCAGAAGTTTTTTCTTTAATAGCCTAAGATTTTATCTTAAAATACAAGAACTTTTCGTGGTTCTTGTCAATTTTTGTTGGTTTTCATCTAATGAACTTATTTCAGTCAGCTAGATCTTTCTTCTTCAAAG
Source organism: Heptranchias perlo (assembly GCF_035084215.1). NCBI lineage: Eukaryota > Metazoa > Chordata > Chondrichthyes > Hexanchiformes > Hexanchidae > Heptranchias > Heptranchias perlo. Next base: position 1,361,434 of record NW_027138385.1, on the reverse strand, counting down.
CAAAAAGATTTTATCTTCAAATACAAGAACTTTTCGTGGTTTTGATGGTTTTCAGCAAATGAACAGATTTCAGCGAGCTGGAAGTTTTTTCCTTAATAGAGTAAGATTTTATCTTAAAATACAAGAACTTTTCGTGGTTCTTGTCAATTTTTGTTGGTTTTCATCTAATGAACTTATTTCAGTCAGCTAGATCTTTCTTCTTCAAAGCAAAAAGATTTTATCTTCAAATACAAGAACTTTTCGTGGTTTTGATGGTTTTCAGCAAATGAACAGATTTCAGCGAGCTGGATGTTTTTTCTTTAATAGCCTAAGATTTTATCTTAAAATACAAGAACTTTTCGTGGTTCTTGTCAATTTTTGTTGGTTTTCATCTAATGAACTTATTTCAGTCAGCTAGATCTTTCTTCTTCAAAGCAAAAAGATTTTATCTTCAAATACAAGAACTTTTCGTGGTTTTTATGGTTTTCAGCAAATGAACATATTTCAGCGAGCTGGAAGTTTTTTCCTTAATAGAGTAAGATTTTATCTTAAAATACAAGAACTTTTCGTGGTTCTTGTCAATTTTTGTTCGTTTTCATCGAATGAACTTATTTCAGTCAGCTGAATCTTTCTTCTTCAAAGAAAAAAGATTTTATCTTCAAATACAAGAACTTTTTGTGGTTTTGATGGTTTTCAGCAAATGAACAGATTTCAGCGAGCTGGAAGTTTTTTCTTTAATAGCCTAAGATTTTATCTTAAAATACAAGAACTTTTCGTGGTTCTTGTCAATTTTTGTTGGTTTTCATCTAATGAACTTATTTCAGTCAGCTAGATCTTTCTTCGTCAAAGCAAAAAGATTTTATCTTCAAATACAAGAACTTTTCGTGGTTTTGATGGTTTTCAGCAAATGAACATATTTCAGCGAGCTGGAAGTTTTTTCCTTCATAGAGTAAGATTTTATCTTAAAATACAAGAACTTTTCGTGGTTCTTGTCAATTTTTGTTGGTTTTCATCGCATGAACTTATTTCAGTCAGCTGGATCTTTCTTCTTCAAAGCAAAAAGATTTTATCTTCAAATACAAGAACTTTTCGTGGTTTTGATGGTTTTCAGCAAATGAACAGATTTCAGCGAGCTGGATGTTTTTTTCTTTAATAGCCTAAGATTTTATCTTAAAATACAAGAACTTTTCGTGGTTCTTGTCAATTTTTGTTGGTTTTCATCCAATGAACTTATTTCAGTCAGCTGGATCTTTCTTCTTCAAAGAAAAAAGATTTTATCTTCAAATACAAGAAATTTTCGTGGTTTTGTTGGTTTTCAGCAAATTAACATATTTCAGCGAGCTGGGAGTTTTTTCTTTAATAGCGTAAGATTTTATCTTAAAATACAAGAACTTTTCGTGGTTCTTGTCAATTTTTGTTGGTTTTCATCTAATGAACTTATTTCAGTCAGCTAGATCTTTCTTCTTCAAAGCAAAAAGATTTTATCTTCAAATACAAGAACTTTTCGTGGTTTTGATGGTTTTCAGCAAATGAACATATTTCAGCGAGCTGGAAGTTTTTTCCTGAATAGAATAAGATTTTATCTTAAAATACAAGAACTTTTCGTGGTTCTTGTCAATTTTTGTTCGTTTTCATCTAATGAACTTATTTCAGTCAGCTAGATCTTTCTTCTTCAAAGCAAAAAGATTTTATCTTCAAATACAAGAACTTTTCGTGGTTTTGATGGTTTTCAGCAAATGAACATATTTCAGCGAGCTGGAAGTTTTTTCCTGAATAGAATAAGATTTTATCTTAAAATACAAGAACTTTTCGTGGTTCTTGTCAATTTTTGTTCGTTTTCATCTAATGAACTTATTTCAGTCAGCTAGATCTTTCTTCTTCAAAGCAAAAAGATTTTATCTTCAAATACAAGAACTTTTTGTGGTTTTGATGGTTTTCAGCAAATGAACATATTTCAGCGAGCTGGAAGTTTTTTCCTTCATAGAGTTAGATTTTATCTTAAAATACAAGAACTTTTCGTGGTTCTTGTCAACTTTTGTTGGTTTTCATCTAATGAACTTATTTCAGTCAGCCAGATCTTTCTTCTTCAAAGCAAAAAGATTTTATCTTCAAATACAAGAACTTTTCGTGGTTTTGATGGTTTTCAGCAAATGAACATATTTCAGCGAGCTGGAAGTTTTTTCCTGAATAGAGTAAGATTTTATCTTAAAATACAAGAACTTTTCGTGGTTCTTGTCAATTTTTGTTCGTTTTCATCTAATGAACTTATTTCAGTCAGCTAGATCTTTCTTCTTCAAAGCAAAAAGATTTTATCTTCAAATACAAGAACTTTTCGTGGTTTTGATGGTTTTCAACAAATGAACATATTTCAGCGAGCCAGAAGTTTTTTCTTTAATAGCGTAAGATATTATCTTAAAATACAAGAAGTTTTTGTGGTTCTTGTCAAATTTTGTTGGTTTTCATCTGATGAACTTATTTCAGTCAGCTAGATCTTTCTTCTTCAAAGCAAAAAGATTTTATCTTCAAATACAAGAACTTTTCGTGGTTTTGATGGTTTTCAGCAAATGAACATATTTCAGCGAGCTGGAAGTTTTTTCCTTAATAGAGTAAGATTTTATCTTAAAATACAAGAACTTTTCGTGGTTCTTGTCAATTTTTGTTGGTTTTCATCTAATGAACTTATTTCAGTCAGCAAGATCTTTCTTCTTCAAAGCAAAAAGATTTTATCTTCAAATTCAAGAACTTTTCGTGGTTTTGATGGTTTTCAGCAAATGAACATATTTCAGCGAGCTGGAAGTTTTTTCTTTAATAGCCTAAGATTTTATCTTAAAATACAAGAACTTTTCGTGGTTCTTGTCAATCTTTGTTGGTTTTCATCTAATGAACTTATTTCAGTCAGCTAGATCTTTCTCCGTCAAAGCAAAAAGATTTTATCTTCAAATACAAGAACTTTTCGTGGTTTTGTTGATTTTCAGCAAATGAACAGATTTCAGCGAGCTGGAAGTTTTTTCCTTAATAGAGTAAGATTTTATCTTAAAATACAAGAACATTTCGTGGTTCTTGTCAATTTTTGTTGGTTTTCATCTAATGAACTTATTTCAGTCAGCTGGATCTTTCTTCTTCAAAGCAAAAAGATTTTATCTTCAAATACAAGAACTTTTCGTGGTTTTGATGGTTTTCAGCAAATGAACAGATTTCAGCGAGCTGGAAGTTTTTTCCTTAATAGAGTAAGATTTTATCTTAAAATACAAGAACTTTTCGTGGTTCTTGTCAATTTTTGTTGGTTTTCATCTAATGAACTTATTTCAGTCAGCTAGATCTTTCTTCTTCAAAGCAAAAAGATTTTATCTTCAAATACAAGAACTTTTCGTGGTTTTGATGGTTTTCAGCAAATGAACATATTTCAGCGAGCTGGAAGTTTTTTCCTGAATAGAATAAGATTTTATCTTAAAATACAAGAACTTTTCGTGGTTCTTGTCAATTTTTGTTCGTTTTCATCTAATGAACTTATTTCAGTCAGCTAGATCTTTCTTCTTCAAAGCAAAAAGATTTTATCTTCAAATACAAGAACTTTTCGTGGTTTTGATGGTTTTCAGCAAATGAACATATTTCAGCGAGCTGGAAGTTTTTTCCTGAATAGAATAAGATTTTATCTTAAAATACAAGAACTTTTCGTGGTTCTTGTCAATTTTTGTTCGTTTTCATCTAATGAACTTATTTCAGTCAGCTAGATCTTTCTTCTTCAAAGCAAAAAGATTTTATCTTCAAATACAAGAACTTTTTGTGGTTTTGATGGTTTTCAGCAAATGAACATATTTCAGCGAGCTGGAAGTTTTTTCCTTCATAGAGTTAGATTTTATCTTAAAATACAAGAACTTTTCGTGGTTCTTGTCAACTTTTGTTGGTTTTCATCTAATGAACTTATTTCAGTCAGCTAGATCTTTCTTCTTCAAAGCAAAAAGATTTTATCTTCAAATACAAGAACTTTTCGTGGTTTTGTTGGTTTTCAGCAAATGAACATATTTCAGCGAGCTGGGAGTTTTTTCTTTAATAGCGTAAGATTTTATCTTAAAATACAAGAACTTTTCGTGGTTCTTGTCAATTTTTGTTGGTTTTCATCTGATGAACTTATTTCAGTCAGCTAGATCTTTCTTCTTCAAAGCAAAAAGATTTTATCTTCAAATACAAGAACTTTTCGTGGTTTTGATGGTTTTCAGCAAATGAACATATTTCAGCGAGCTGGAAGTTTTTTCCTTAATAGCGTAAGATTTTATCTTAAAATACAAGAACTTTTCGTGGTTCTTGTCAATTTTTGTTGGTTTTCATCGAATGAAGTTATTTCAGTCAGCCAGATCTTTCTTCTTCAAAGCAAAAAGATTTTATCTTCAAATACAAGAACTTTTCGTGGTTTTGATGGTTTTCAGCAAATGAACATATTTCAGCGAGCTGGAAGTTTTTTCCTGAATAGAGTAAGATTTTATCTTAAAATACAAGAACTTTTCGTGGTTCTTGTCAATTTTTGTTCGTTTTCATCTAATGAACTTATTTCAGTCAGCTAGATCTTTCTTCTTCAAAGCAAAAAGATTTTATCTTCAAATACAAGAACTTTTCGTGGTTTTGATGGTTTTCAACAAATGAACATATTTCAGCGAGCCAGAAGTTTTTTCTTTAATAGCGTAAGATATTATCTTAAAATACAAGAAGTTTTTGTGGTTCTTGTCAAATTTTGTTGGTTTTCATCTGATGAACTTATTTCAGTCAGCTAGATCTTTCTTCTTCAAAGCAAAAAGATTTTATCTTCAAATACAAGAACTTTTCGTGGTTTTGATGGTTTTCAGCAAATGAACATATTTCAGCGAGCTGGAAGTTTTTTCCTTAATAGAGTAAGATTTTATCTTAAAATACAAGAACTTTTCGTGGTTCTTGTCAATTTTTGTTGGTTTTCATCTAATGAACTTATTTCAGTCAGCAAGATCTTTCTTCTTCAAAGCAAAAAGATTTTATCTTCAAATTCAAGAACTTTTCGTGGTTTTGATGGTTTTCAGCAAATGAACATATTTCAGCGAGCTGGAAGTTTTTTCTTTAATAGCCTAAGATTTTATCTTAAAATACAAGAACTTTTCATGGTTCTTGTCAATCTTTGTTGGTTTTCATCTAATGAACTTATTTCAGTCAGCTAGATCTTTCTCCGTCAAAGCAAAAAGATTTTATCTTCAAATACAAGAACTTTTCGTGGTTTTGTTGATTTTCAGCAAATGAACAGATTTCAGCGAGCTGGTCGTTTTTTCCTTAATAGAGTAAGATTTTATCTTAAAATACAAGAACATTTCGTGGTTTTTGTCAATTTTTGTTGGTTTTCATCTAATGAACTTATTTCAGTCAGCTGGATCTTTCTTCTTCAAAGCAAAAAGATTTTATCTTCAAATACAAGAACTTTTCGTGGTTTTGATGGTTTTCAGCAAATGAACAGATTTCAGCGAGCTGGAAGTTTTTTCCTTAATAGAGTAAGATTTTATCTTAAAATACAAGAACTTTTCGTGGTTCTTGTCAATTTTTGTTGGTTTTCATCCAATGAACTTATTTCAGTCAGCTCGATCTTTCTTCTTCAAAGCAAAAAGATTTTATCTTCAAATACAAGAACTTTTCGTGGTTTTGTTGGTTTTCAGCAAATGAACATATTTCAGCGAGCCAGAAGTTTTTTCTTTAATAGCGTAAGATATTATCTTAAAATACAAGAAGTTTTCGTGGTTCTTGTCAAATTTTGTTGGTTTTCATCTAATGAACTTATTTCAGTCAGCTAGATCTTTCTTCTTCAAAGCAAAAAGATTTTATCTTCAAATACAAGAACTTTTCGTGGTTTTGATGGTTTTCAGCAAATGAACATATTTCAGAGAGCTGGAAGTTTTTTCCTTAATAGAGTAAGATTTTATCTTAAAATACAAGAACTTTTCGTGGTTGTTGTCAATTTTTGTTGGTTTTCATCTAATGAACTTATTTCAGTCAGCCAGATCTTTCATCTTCAAAGCAAAAAGATTTTATCTTCAAATTCAAGAACTTTTCGTGGTTTTGATGGTTTTCAGCAAATGAACATATTTCAGCGAGCTGGAAGTTTTTTCTTTAATAGCCTAAGATTTTATCTTAAAATACAAGAACTTTTCGTGGTTCTTGTCAATCTTTGTTGGTTTTCATCTGATGAACTTATTTCAGTCAGCTGGATCTTTCTTCTTCAAAGCAAAAAGATTTTATCTTCAAATACAAGTACTTTTCGTGGTTTTGATGGTTTTCAGCAAATGAACAGATTTCAGCGAGCTGGAAGTTTTTTCCTTAATAGAGTAAGATTTTATGTTAAAATACAAGAACTTTTCGTGGTTCTTGTCAATTTTTGTTGGTTTTCATCCAATGAACTTATTTCAGTCAGCTAGATCTTTCTTCTTCAAAGCAAAAAGATTTTATCTTCAAATACAAGAACTTTTCGTGGTTTTGTTGGTTTTCAGCAAATCAACATATTTCAGCGAGCCAGAAGTTTTTTCTTTAATAGCGTAAGATATTATGTTAAAATACAAGAAGTTTTCGTGGTTCTTGTCAAATTTTGTTGGTTTTCATCTAATGAACTTATTTCAGTCAGCTAGATCTTTCTTCTTGAAAGCAAAAAGATTTTATCTTCAAATACAAGAACTTTTCGTGGTTTTGATGGTTTTCAGCAAATGAACATATTTCAGCGAGCTGGAAGTTTTTTCCTTAATAGAGTAAGATTTTATCTTAAAATACAAGAACTTTTCGTGGTTCTTGTCAATTTTTGTTGGTTTTCATCTAATGAACTTATTTCAGTCAGCTCGATCTTTCTTCTTCAAAGAAAAAAGATTTTATCTTCAAATACAAGAACTTTTCGTGGTTTTGTTGGTTTTCAGCAAATGAACATATTTCAGCGAGCTGGGAGTTTTTTCTTTAATAGCGTAAGATTTTATCTTAAAATACAAGAACTTTTCGTGGTTCTTGTCAATTTTTGTTGGTTTTCATCCAATGAACTTATTTCAGTCAGCTAGATCTTTCTTCTTCAAAGCAAAAAGATTTTATCTTCAAATACAAGAACTTTTCGCGGTTTTGTTGTTTTTCAGCAAATGAACATATTTCAGCGAGCTGGGAGTTTTCTCTTTAACAGAGTAAGATTTTATCTTAAAATACAAGAACTTTTCGTGGTTCTTGTCAATTTTTGTTGGTTTTCATCTAATGAACTTTTTTCAGTCAGCTCGATCTTTCTTCTTCAAAGCAAAAAGATTTTATCTTCAAATACAAGAACTTTTCGTGGTTTTGATGGTTTTCAGCAAATCAACATATTTCAGCGAGCTGGAAGTTTTTTCCTTAATAGCGTAAGATTTTATCTTAAAATACAAGAACTTTTCGTGGTTCTTGTCAATTTTTGTTGATTTTCATCCAATGAACTTATTTCAGTCAGCTAGATCTTTCTTCTTCAAAGCAAAAAGTATTTATCTTCAAATACAAGAACTTTTCGTGGTTTTGATGGTTTTCAACAAATGAACATATTTCAGCGAGCCAGAAGTTTTTTCTTCAATAGCGTAAGATATTATCTTAAAATACAAGAAGTTTTCGTGGTTCTTGTCAAATTTTGTTGGTTTTCATCTGATGAACTTATTTCAGTCAGCTAGATCTTTCTTCTTCAAAGCAAAAAGATTTTATCTTCAAATACAAGAACTTTTCGTGGTTTTGATGGTTTTCAGCAAATGAACATATTTCAGCGAGCTGGAAGTTTTTTCCTTAATAGAGTAAGATTTTATCTTAAAATACAAGAACTTTTCGTGGTTCTTGTCAATCTTTGTTGGTTTTCATCTAATGAACTTATTTCAGTCAGCTAGATCTTTCTCCGTCAAAGCAAAAAGATTTTATCTTCAAATACAAGAACTTTTCGTGGTTTTGTTGATTTTCAGCAAATGAACAGATTTCAGCGAGCTGGAAGTTTTTTCCTTAATAGAGTAAGATTTTATCTTAAAATACAAGAACATTTCGTGGTTCTTGTCAATTTTTGTTGGTTTTCATCTAATGAACTTATTTCAGTCAGCTGGATCTTTCTTCTTCAAAGCAAAAAGATTTTATCTTCAAATACAAGAACTTTTCGTGGTTTTGATGGTTTTCAGCAAATGAACAGATTTCAGCGAGCTGGAATTTTTTTCCTTAATAGAGTAAGATTTTATCTTAAAATACAAGAACTTTTCGTGGTTCTTGTCAATTTTTGTTGGTTTTCATCCAATGAACTTATTTCAGTCAGCTCGATCTTTCTTCTTCAAAGCAAAAAGATTTTATCTTCAAATACAAGAACTTTTCGTGGTTTTGTTGGTTTTCAGCAAATGAACATATTTCAGCGAGCCAGAAGTTTTTTCTTTAATAGCGTAAGATATTATCTTAAAATACAAGACGTTTTCGTGGTTCTTGTCAAATTTTGTTGGTTTTCATCTAATGAACTTATTTCAGTCAGCTAGATCTTTCTTCTTCAAAGCAAAAAGATTTTATCTTCAAATACAAGAACTTTTCGTGGTTTTGATGGTTTTCAGCAAATGAACATATTTCAGAGAGCTGGAAGTTTTTTCCTTAATAGAGTAAGATTTTATCTTAAAATACAAGAACTTTTCGTGGTTGTTGTCAATTTTTGTTGGTTTTCATCTAATGAACTTATTTCAGTCAGCAAGATCTTTCTTCTTCAAAGCAAAAAGATTTTATCTTCAAATTCAAGAACTTTTCGTGGTTTTGATGGTTTTCAGCAAATGAACATATTTCAGCGAGCTGGAAGTTTTTTCTTTAATAGCCTAAGATTTTATCTTAAAATACAAGAACTTTTCGTGGTTCTTGTCAATCTTTGTTGGTTTTCATCTGATGAACTTATTTCAGTCAGCTGGATCTTTCTTCTTCAAAGCAAAAAGATTTTATCTTCAAATACAAGAACTTTTCGTGGTTTTGATGGTTTTCAGCAAATGAACAGATTTCAGCGAGCTGGAAGTTTTTTCCTTAATAGAGTAAGATTTTATGTTAAAATACAAGAACCTTTCGTGGTTCTTGTCAATTTTTGTTGGTTTTCATCCAATGAACTTATTTCAGTCAGCTAGATCTTTCTTCTTCAAAGCAAAAAGATTTTATCTTCAAATACAAGAACTTTTCGTGGTTTTGTTGGTTTTCAGCAAATCAACATATTTCAGCGAGCCAGAAGTTTTTTCTTTAATAGCGTAAGATATTATGTTAAAATACAAGAAGTTTTCGTGGTTCTTGTCAAATTTTGTTGGTTTTCATCTAATGAACTTATTTCAGTCAGCTAGATCTTTCTTCTTGAAAGCAAAAAGATTTTATCTTCAAATACAAGAACTTTTCGTGGTTTTGATGGTTTTCAGCAAATGAACATATTTCAGCGAGCTGGAAGTTTTTTCCTTAATAGAGTAAGATTTTATCTTAAAATACAAGAACTTTTCGTGGTTCTTGTCAATTTTTGTTGGTTTTCATCTAATGAACTTATTTCAGTCAGCTCGATCTTTCTTCTTCAAAGAAAAAAGATTTTATCTTCAAATACAAGAACTTTTCGTGGTTTTGTTGGTTTTCAGCAAATGAACATATTTCAGCGAGCTGGGAGTTTTTTCTTTAATAGCGTAAGATTTTATCTTAAAATACAAGAACTTTTCGTGGTTCTTGTCAATTTTTGTTGGTTTTCATCCAATGAACTTATTTCAGTCAGCTAGATCTTTCTTCTTCAAAGCAAAAAGATTTTATCTTCAAATACAAGAACTTTTCGCGGTTTTGTTGTTTTTCAGCAAATGAACATATTTCAGCGAGCTGGGAGTTTTCTCTTTAACAGAGTAAGATTTTATCTTAAAATACAAGAACTTTTCGTGGTTCTTGTCAATTTTTGTTGGTTTTCATCTAATGAACTTTTTTCAGTCAGCTAGATCTTTCTTCTTCAAAGCAAAAAGATTTTATCTTCAAATACAAGAACTTTTCGTGGTTTTGATGGTTTTCAGCAAATCAACATATTTCAGCGAGCTGGAAGTTTTTTCCTTAATAGCGTAAGATTTTATCTTAAAATACAAGAACTTTTCGTGGTTCTTGTCAATTTTTGTTCGTTTTCATCTAATGAACTTATTTCAGTCAGCTCGATCTTTCTTCTTCAAAGCAAAAAGATTTTATCTTCAAATACAAGAACTTTTCGTGGTTTTGATGGTTTTCAGCAAATGAACATATTTCAGCGAGCTGGAAGTTTTTTCCTTAATAGAGTAAGATTTTATCTTAAAATACAAGAACTTTTCGTGGTTCTTGTCAATTTTTGTTGGTTTTCATCCAATGAACTTATTTCAGTCAGCTAGATCTTTCTTCTTCAAAGCAAAAAGATTTTATCTTCAAATACAAGAACTTTTCGTGGTTTTGATGGTTTTCAGCAATTGAACATATTTCAGCGAGCTGGAAGTTTTTTCTTTAATAGCCTAAGATTTTATCTTAAAATACAAGAACTTTTCGTGGTTCTTGTCAATCTTTGTTGGTTTTCATCTAATGAACTTATTTCAGTCAGCTCGATCTTTCTCCGTCAAAGCAAAAAGATTTTATCTTCAAATACAAGAACTTTTCGTGGTTTTGTTGATTTTCAGCAAATGAACAGATTTCAGCGAGCTGGAAGTATTTTCCTTAATAGAGTAAGATTTTATCTAAAAATACAAGAACTTTTCGTGGTTCTTGTCAATTTTTGTTGGTTTTCATCTAATGAACTTATTTCAGTCAGCTGGATCTTTCTTCTTCAAAGCAAAAAGATTTTATCTTCAAATACAAGAACTTTTCGTGGTTTTGATGGTTTTCAGCAAATGAACAGATTTCAGCGAGCTGGAAGTTTTTTCCTTAATAGAGTAAGATTTTATCTTAAAATACAAGAACTTTTCGTGGTTCTTGTCAATTTTTGTTGGTTTTCATCCAATGAACTTATTTCAGTCAGCTAGATCTTTCTTCTTCAAAGCAAAAAGATTTTATCTTCAAATACAAGAACTTTTCGTGGTTTTGTTGGTTTTCAGCAAATGAACATATTTCAGCGAGCCAGAAGTTTTTTCTTTAATAGCGTAAGATATTATCTTAAAATACAAGAAGTTTTCGTGGTTCTTGTCAAATTTTGTTGGTTTTCATCTAATGAACTTATTTCAGTCAGCTAGATCTTTCTTCTTGAAAGCAAAAAGATTTGATCTTCAAATACAAGAACTTTTCGTGGTTTTGATGGTTTTCAGCAAATGAACATATTTCAGCGAGCTGGAAGTTTTTTCCTTAATGGAGTAAGATTTTATCTTAAAATACAAGAACTTTTCGTGGTTCTTGTCAATTTTTGTTGGTTTTCATCTAATGAACTTATTTCAGTCAGCAAGATCTTTCTTCTTCAAAGCAAAAAGATTTTATCTTCAAATTCAAGAACTTTTCGTGGTTTTGATGGTTTTCAGCAAATGAACATATTTCAGCGAGCTGGAAGTTTTTTCTTTAATAGCCTAAGATTTTATCTTAAAATACAAGAACTTTTCGTGGTTCTTGTCAATCTTTGTTGGTTTTCATCTAATGAACTTATTTCAGTCAGCTGGATCTTTCTTCTTCAAAGCAAAAAGATTTTATCTTCAAATACAAGAACTTTTCGTGGTTTTGTTGGTTTTCAGCAAATCAACATATTTCAGCGAGCCAGAAGTTTTTTCTTTAATAGCGTAAGATTTTATCTTAAAATACAAGAACTTTTCGTGGTTCTTGTCAATTTTTGTTGGTTTTCATCTAATGAACTTATTTCAGTCAGCTAGATCTTTCTTCTTCAAAGCAAAAAGATTTTATCTTCAAATACAAGAACTTTTCGTGGTTTTGATGGTTTTCAGCAAATGAACATATTTCAGAGAGCTGGAAGTTTTTTCCTTAATAGAGTAAGATTTTATCTTAAAATACAAGAACTTTTCGTGGTTGTTGTCAATTTTTGTTGGTTTTCATCTAATGAAATTATTTCAGTCAGCAAGATCTTTCTTCTTCAAAGCAAAAAGATTTTATCTTCAAATTCAAGAACTTTTCGTGGTTTTGATGGTTTTCAGCAAATGAACATATTTCAGCGAGCTGGAAGTTTTTTCTTTAATAGCCTAAGATTTTATCTTAAAATACAAGAACTTTTCGTGGTTCTTGTCAATCTTTGTTGGTTTTCATCTGATGAACTTATTTCAGTCAGCTGGATCTTTCTTCTTCAAAGCAAAAAGATTTTATCTTCAAATACAAGAACTTTTCGTGGTTTTGATGGTTTTCAGCAAATGAACAGATTTCAGCGAGCTGGAAGTTTTTTCCTTAATAGAGTAAGATTTTATCTTAAAATACAAGAACTTTTCGTGGTTCTTGTCAATTTTTGTTGGTTTTCATCTAATGAACTTATTTCAGTCAGCTCGATCTTTCTTCTTCAAAGAAAAAAGATTTTATCTTCAAATACAAGAACTTTTCGTGGTTTTGTTGGTTTTCAGCAAATGAACATATTTCAGCGAGCTGGGAGTTTTTTCTTTAATAGCGTAAGATTTTATCTTAAAATACAAGAACTTTTCGTGGTTCTTGTCAATTTTTGTTGGTTTTCATCCAATGAACTTATTTCAGTCAGCTGGATCTTTCTTCTTCAAAGCAAAAAGATTTTATCTTCAAATACAAGAACTTTTCGCGGTTTTGTTGTTTTTCAGCAAATGAACATATTTCAGCGAGCTGGGAGTTTTCTCTTTAACAGAGTAAGATTTTATCTTAAAATACAAGAACTTTTCGTGGTTCTTGTCAATTTTTGTTGGTTTTCATCTAATGAACTTTTTTCAGTCAGCTAGATCTTTCTTCTTCAAAGCAAAAAGATTTTATCTTCAAATACAAGAACTTTTCGTGGTTTTGATGGTTTTCAGCAAATCAACATATTTCAGCGAGCTGGAAGTTTTTTCCTTAATAGCGTAAGATTTTATCTTAAAATACAAGAACTTTTCGTGGTTCTTGTCAATTTTTGTTCGTTTTCATCTAATGAACTTATTTCAGTCAGCTCGATCTTTCTTCTTCAAAGCAAAAAGATTTTATCTTCAAATACAAGAACTTTTCGTGGTTTTGATGGTTTTCAGCAAATGAACATATTTCAGCGAGCTGGAAGTTTTTTCCTTAATAGAGTAAGATTTTATCTTAAAATACAAGAACTTTTCGTGGTTCTTGTCAATTTTTGTTGGTTTTCATCCAATGAACTTATTTCAGTCAGCTAGATCTTTCTTCTTCAAAGCAAAAAGATTTTATCTTCAAATACAAGAACTTTTCGTGGTTTTGATGGTTTTCAGCAATTGAACATATTTCAGCGAGCTGGAAGTTTTTTCTTTAATAGCCTAAGATTTTATCTTAAAATACAAGAACTTTTCGTGGTTCTTGTCAATCTTTGTTGGTTTTCATCTAATGAACTTATTTCAGTCAGCTCGATCTTTCTCCGTCAAAGCAAAAAGATTTTATCTTCAAATACAAGAACTTTTCGTGGTTTTGTTGATTTTCAGCAAATGAACAGATTTCAGCGAGCTGGAAGTTTTTTCCTTAATAGAGTAAGATTTTATCTAAAAATACAAGAACTTTTCGTGGTTCTTGTCAATTTTTGTTGGTTTTCATCTAATGAACTTATTTCAGTCAGCTGGATCTTTCTTCTTCAAAGCAAAAAGATTTTATCTTCAAATACAAGAACTTTTCGTGGTTTTGATGGTTTTCAGCAAATGAACAGATTTCAGCGAGCTGGAAGTTTTTTCCTTAATAGAGTAAGATTTTATCTTAAAATACAAGAACTTTTCGTGGTTCTTGTCAATTTTTGTTGGTTTTCATCCAATGAACTTATTTCAGTCAGCTAGATCTTTCTTCTTCAAAGCAAAAAGATTTTATCTTCAAATACAAGAACTTTTCGTGGTTTTGTTGGTTTTCAGCAAATGAACATATTTCAGCGAGCCAGAAGTTTTTTCTTTAATAGCGTAAGATATTATCTTAAAATACAAGAAGTTTTCGTGGTTCTTGTCAAATTTTGTTGGTTTTCATCTAATGAACTTATTTCAGTCAGCTAGATCTTTCTTCTTGAAAGCAAAAAGATTTGATCTTCAAATACAAGAACTTTTCGTGGTTTTGATGGTTTTCAGCAAATGAACATATTTCAGCGAGCTGGAAGTTTTTTCCTTAATGGAGTAAGATTTTATCTTAAAATACAAGAACTTTTCGTGGTTCTTGTCAATTTTTGTTGGTTTTCATCTAATGAACTTATTTCAGTCAGCAAGATCTTTCTTCTTCAAAGCAAAAAGATTTTATCTTCAAATTCAAGAACTTTTCGTGGTTTTGATGGTTTTCAGCAAATGAACATATTTCAGCGAGCTGGAAGTTTTTTCTTTAATAGCCTAAGATTTTATCTTAAAATACAAGAACTTTTCGTGGTTCTTGTCAATCTTTGTTGGTTTTCATCTAATGAACTTATTTCAGTCAGCTGGATCTTTCTTCTTCAAAGCAAAAAGATTTTATCTTCAAATACAAGAACTTTTCGTGGTTTTGTTGGTTTTCAGCAAATCAACATATTTCAGCGAGCCAGAAGTTTTTTCTTTAATAGCGTAAGATTTTATCTTAAAATACAAGAACTTTTCGTGGTTCTTGTCAATTTTTGTTGGTTTTCATCTAATGAACTTATTTCAGTCAGCTAGATCTTTCTTCTTCAAAGCAAAAAGATTTTATCTTCAAATTCAAGAACTTTTCGTGGTTTTGATGGTTTTCAGCAAATGAACATATTTCAGCGAGCTGGAAGTTTTTTCCTTAATAGAGTAAGATTTTATCTTAAAATACAAGAACTTTTCGTGGTTCTTGTCAATTTTTGTTGGTTTTCATCTAATGAACTTATTTCAGTCAGCTCGATCTTTCTTCTTCCAAGAAAAAAGATTTTATCTTCAAATTCAAGAACTTTTCGTGGTTTTGTTGGTTTTCAGCAAATGAACATATTTCAGCGAGCTGGGAGTTTTTTCTTTAATAGCGTAAGATTTTATCTTAAAATACAAGAACTTTTCGTGGTTCTTGTCAATTTTTGTTGGTTTTCATCCAATGAACTTATTTCAGTCAGCTAGATCTTTCTTCTTCAAAGCAAAAAGATTTTATCTTCAAATACAAGAACTTTTCGCGGTTTTGTTGTTTTTCAGCAAATGAACATATTTCAGCGAGTTGGGAGTTTTCTCTTTAAAAGAGTAAGATTTTATCTTAAAATACAAGAACTTTTCGTGGTTCTTGTCAATTTTTGTTGGTTTTCATCTAATGAACTTTTTTCAGTCAGCTAGATCTTTCTTCTTCAAAGCAAAAAGATTTTATCTTCAAATACAAGAACTTTTCGTGGTTTTGATGGTTTTCAGCAAATGAACAGATTTCAGCGAGCTGGAAGTTTTTTCCTTAATAGAGTAAGATTTTATCTTAAAATACAAGAACTTTTCGTGGTTCTTGTCAATTTTTGTTGGTTTTCATCCAATGAACTTATTTCAGTCAGCTCGATCTTTCTTCTTCAAAGCAAAAAGATTTTATCTTCAAATACAAGAACTTTTCGTGGTTTTGTTGGTTTTCAGCAAATCAACATATTTCAGCGAGCCAGAAGTTTTTTCTTTAATAGCGTAAGATTTTATCTTAAAATACAAGAACTTTTCGTGGTTCTTGTCAATTTTTGTTGGTTTTCATCTAATGAACTTATTTCAGTCAGCTAGATCTTTCTTCTTCAAAGCAAAAAGATTTTATCTTCAAATTCAAGAACTTTTCGTGGTTTTGATGGTTTTCAGCAAATGAACATATTTCAGCGAGCTGGAAGTTTTTTCCTTAATAGAGTAAGATTTTATCTTAAAATACAAGAACTTTTCGTGGTTCTTGTCAATTTTTGTTGGTTTTCATCTAATGAACTTATTTCAGTCAGCTCGATCTTTCTTCTTCAAAGAAAAAAGATTTTATCTTCAAATTCAAGAACTTTTCGTGGTTTTGTTGGTTTTCAGCAAATGAACATATTTCAGCGAGCTGGGAGTTTTTTCTTTAATAGCGTAAGATTTTATCTTAAAATACAAGAACTTTTCGTGGTTCTTGTCAATTTTTGTTGGTTTTCATCCAATGAACTTATTTCAGTCAGCTAGATCTTTCTTCTTCAAAGCAAAAAGATTTTATCTTCAAATACAAGAACTTTTCGCGGTTTTGTTGTTTTTCAGCAAATGAACATATTTCAGCGAGTTGGGAGTTTTCTCTTTAAAAGAGTAAGATTTTATCTTAAAATACAAGAACTTTTCGTGGTTCTTGTCAATTTTTGTTGGTTTTCATCTAATGAACTTTTTTCAGTCAGCTAGATCTTTCTTCTTCAAAGCAAAAAGATTTTATCTTCAAATACAAGAACTTTTCGTGGTTTTGATGGTTTTCAGCAAATCAACATATTTCAGCGAGCTGGAAGTTTTTTCCTTAATAGCGTAAGATTTTATCTTAAAATACAAGAACTTTTCGTGGTTCTTGTCAATTTTTGTTGGTTTTCATCTAATGAACTTATTTCAGTCAGCCAGATCTTTCTTCTTCAAAGCAAAAAGATTTTATCTTCAAATACAAGAACTTTTCGTGGTTTTGATGGTTTTCAGCAAATGAACATATTTCAGCGAGCTGGAAGTTTTTTCCTGAATAGAGTAAGATTTTATCTTAAAATACAAGAACTTTTCGTGGTTCTTGTCAATTTTTGTTCGTTTTCATCTAATGAACTTATTTCAGTCAGCTAGATCTTTCTTCTTCAAAGCAAAAAGATTTTATCTTCAAATACAAGAACTTTTCGTGGTTTTGATGGTTTTCAGCAAATGAACATATTTCAGCGAGCTGGAAGTTTTTTCCTTAATAGAGTAAGATTTTATCTTAAAATACAAGAACTTTTCGTGGTTCTTGTCAATCTTTGTTGGTTTTCATCTAATGAACTTATTTCAGTCAGCTGGATCTTTCTTCTTCAAAGCAAAAAGATTTTATCTTCAAATACAAGAACTTTTCGTGGTTTTGATGGTTTTCAGCAAATGAACAGATTTCAGCGAGCTGGAAGTTTTTTCCTTAATAGAGTAAGATTTTATCTTAAAATACAAGAACGTTTCGTGGTTCTTGTCAATTTTTGTTGGTTTTCATCCAATGAACTTATTTCAGTCAGCCAGATCTTTCTTCTTCAAAGCAAAAAGATTTTATCTTCAAATACAAGAACTTTTCGTGGTTTTGTTGGTTTTCAGCAAATCAACATATTTCAGCGAGCCAGAAGTTTTTTCTTTAATAGCGTAAGATTTTATCTTAAAATACAAGAACTTTTCGTGGTTCTTGTCAATTTTTGTTGGTTTTCATCTAATGAACTTATTTCAGTCAGCTAGATCTTTCTTATTCAAAGCAAAAAGATTTTATCTTCAAATTCAAGAACTTTTCGTGGTTTTGATGGTTTTCAGCAAATGAACATATTTCAGCGAGCTGGAAGTTTTTTCCTTAATAGAGTAAGATTTTATCTTAAAATACAAGAACTTTTCGTGGTTCTTGTCAATTTTTGTTGGTTTTCATCTAATGAACTTATTTCAGTCAGCTCGATCTTTCTTCTTCAAAGAAAAAAGATTTTATCTTCAAATTCAAGAACTTTTCGTGGTTTTGTTGGTTTTCAGCAAATGAACATATTTCAGCGAGCTGGGAGTTTTTTCTTTAATGGCGTAAGATTTTATCTTAAAATACAAGAACGTTTCATGGTTCTTGTCAATTTTTGTTGGTTTTCATCCAATGAACTTATTTCAGTCAGCTAGATCTTTCTTCTTCAAAGCAAAAAGATTTTATCTTCAAATACAAGAACTTTTCGCGGTTTTGTTGTTTTTCAGCAAATGAACATATTTCAGCGAGTTGGGAGTTTTCTCTTTAAAAGAGTAAGATTTTATCTTAAAATACAAGAACTTTTCGTGGTTCTTGTCAATTTTTGTTGGTTTTCATCTAATGAACTTTTTTCAGTCAGCTGGATCTTTCTTCTTCAAAGCAAAAAGATTTTATCTTCAAATACAAGAACTTTTCGTGGTTTTGATGGTTTTCAGCAAAACAACATATTTCAGCGAGCTGGAAGTTTTTTCCTTAATAGCGTAAGATTTTATCTTAAAATACAAGAACTTTTCGTGGTTCTTGTCAATTTTTGTTGGTTTTCATCCAATGAACTGATTTCAGTCAGCCAGATCTTTCTTCTTCAAAGCAAAAAGATTTTATCTTCAAATACAAGAACTTTTCGTGGTTTTGATGGTTTTCAGCAAATGAACATATTTCAGCGAGCTGGAAGTTTTTTCCTGAATAGAGTAAGATTTTATCTTAAAATACAAGAAGTTTTCGTGGTTCTTGTCAATTTTTGTTGGTTTTCATCTAATGAACTTATTTCAGTCAGCTAGATCTTTCTTCTTCAAAGCAAAAAGATTTTATCTTCAAATACAAGAACTTTTCGTGGTTTTGATGGTTTTCAGCAAATGAACAGATTTCAGCGAGCTGGAAGTTTTTTCCTTAATAGAGTAAGATTTTATCTTAAAATACAAGAACTTTTCGTGGTTCTTGTCAATTTTTGTTGGTTTTCATCTAATGAACTTATTTCAGTCAGCCAGATCTTTCTTCTTCAAAGCAAAAAGATTTTATCTTCAAATACAAGAACTTTTCGTGGTTTTGATGGTTTTCAGCAAATGAACATATTTCAGCGAGCTGGAAGTTTTTTCCTGAATAGAGTAAGATTTTATCTTAAAATACAAGAACTTTTCGTGGTTCTTGTCAATTTTTGTTGGTTTTCATCTAATGAACTTATTTCAGTCAGCTAGATCTTTCTACTTCAAAGCAAAAAGATTTTATCTTCAAATACAAGAACTTTTCGCGGTTTTGTTGTTTTTCAGCAAATGAACATATTTCAGCGAGCTGGGAGTTTTTTCTTTAACAGAGTAAGATTTTATCTTAAAATACAAGAAGTTTTCGTGGTTCTTGTCAATTTTTGTTGGTTTTCATCTAATGAACTTATTTCAGTCAGCTAGATCTTTCTTCTTCAAAGCAAAAAGATTTTATCTTCAAATACAAGAACTTTTCGCGGTTTTGTTGTTTTTCAGCAAATGAACATATTTCAGCGAGCTGGGAGTTTTCTCTTTAACAGAGTAACATTTTATCTTAAAATACAAGAACTTTTCGTGGTTCTTGTCAATTTTTGTTGGTTTTCATCTAATGAACTTTTTTCAGTCAGCTAGATCTTTCTTCTTCAAAGCAAAAAGATTTGATCTTCAAATACAAGAACTTTTCGTGGTTTTGATGGTTTTCAGCAAATCAACATATTTCAGCGAGCTGGAAGTTTTTTCCTTAATAGCGTAAGATTTTATCTTAAAATACAAGAACTTTTCGTGGTTCTTGTCAATTTTTGTTGGTTTTCATCTAATGAACTTATTTCAGTCAGCCAGATCTTTCTTCTTCAAAGCAAAAAGATTTTATCTTCAAATACAAGAACTTTTCGTGGTTTTGATGGTTTTCAGCAAATGAACATATTTCAGCGAGCTGGAAGTTTTTTCCTGAATAGAGTAAGATTTTATCTTAAAATACAAGAACTTTTCGTGGTTCTTGTCAATTTTTGTTGGTTTTCATCTAATGAACTTATTTCAGTCAGCTAGATCTTTCTTCTTCAAAGCAAAAAGATTTTATCTTCAAATACAAGAACTTTTCGCGGTTTTGTTGTTTTTCAGCAAATGAACATATTTCAGCGAGCTGGGAGTTTTCTCTTTAACAGAGTAAGATTTTATCTTAAAATACAAGAACTTTTCGTGGTTCTTGTCAATTTTTGTTGGTTTTCATCTCATGAACTTATTTCAGTCAGCTAGATCTTTCTTCTTCAAAGCAAAAAGATTTTATCTTCAAATACAAGAACTTTTCGTGGTTTTGATGGTTTTCAGCAAATCAACATATTTCAGCGAGCTGGAAGTTTTTTCCTTAATAGCGTAAGATTTTATCTTAAAATACAAGAACTTTTCGTGGTTCTTGTCAATTTTTGTTGGTTTTCATCTAATGAACTTATTTCAGTCAGCCAGATCTTTCTTCTTCAAAGCAAAAAGATTTTATCTTCAAATACAAGAACTTTTCGTGGTTTTGATGGTTTTCAGCAAATGAACATATTTCAGCGAGCTGGAAGTTTTTTCCTGAATAGAGTAAGATTTTATCTTAAAATACAAGAACTTTTCGTGGTTCTTGTCAATTTTTGTTGGTTTTCATCTAATGAACTTATTTCAGTCAGCTAGATCTTTCTTCTTCAAAGCAAAAAGATTTTATCTTCAAATACAAGAACTTTTCGTGGTTTTGATGGTTTTCAGCAAATGAACATATTTCAGCGAGCTGGAAGTTTTTTCCTTAATAGAGTAAGATTTTATCTTAAAATACAAGAACTTTTCGTGGTTCTTGTCAATTTTTGTTGGTTTTCATCTAATGAAGTTATTTCAGTCAGCCAGATCTTTCTTCTTCAAAGCAAAAAGATTTTATCTTCAAATACAAGAACTTTTCGTGGTTTTGATGGTTTTCAGCAAATGAACATATTTCAGCGAGCTGGAAGTTTTTTCCTGAATAGAGTAAGATTTTATCTTAAAATACAAGAACTTTTCGTGGTTCTTGTCAATTTTTGTTGGTTTTCATCTAATGAACTTATTTCAGTCAGCTAGATCTTTCTCCTTCAAAGCAAAAAGATTTTATCTTCAAATACAAGAACTTTTCGCGGTTTTGTTGTTTTTCAGCAAATGAACATATTTCAGCGAGCTGGGAGTTTTTTCTTTAACAGAGTAAGATTTTATCTTAAAATACAAGAACTTTTCGTGGTTCTTGTCAATTTTTGTTGGTTTTCATCTAATGAACTTATTTCAGTCAGCTAGATCTTTCTTCTTCAAAGCAAAAAGATTTTATCTTCAAATACAAGAACTTTTCGCGGTTTTGTTGTTTTTCAGCAAATGAACATATTTCAGCGAGCTGGGAGTTTTGTCTTTAACAGAGTAAGATTTTATCTTAAAATACAAGAACTTTTCGTGGTTCTTGTCAATTTTTGTTGGTTTTCATCTAATGAACTTTTTTCAGTCAGCTAGATCTTTCTTCTTCAAAGCAAAAAGATTTTATCTTCAAATACAAGAACTTTTCGTGGTTTTGATGGTTTTCAGCAAATCAACATATTTCAGCGAGCTGGAAGTTTTTTCCTTAATAGCGTAAGATTTTATCTTAAAATACAAGAACTTTTCGTGGTTCTTGTCAATTTTTGTTGGTTTTCATCTAATGAACTTATTTCAGTCAGCCAGATCTTTCTTCTTCAAAGCAAAAAGATTTTATCTTCAAATACAAGAACTTTTCGTGGTTTTGATGGTTTTCAGCAAATGAACATATTTCAGCGAGCTGGAAGTTTTTTCCTGAATAGAGTAAGATTTTATCTTAAAATACAAGAACTTTTCGTGGTTCTTGTCAATTTTTGTTGGTTTTCATCTGATGAACTTATTTCAGTCAGCTAGATCTTTCTTCTTCAAAGCAAAAAGATTTTATCTTCAAATACAAGAACTTTTCGTGGTTTTGATGGTTTTCAGCAAATGAACATATTTCAGCGAGCTGGAAGTTTTTTCCTTAATAGAGTAAGATTTTATCTTAAAATACAAGAACTTTTCGTGGTTCTTGTCAATTTTTGTTGGTTTTCATCTAATGAAGTTATTTCAGTCAGCCAGATCTTTCTTCTTCAAAGCAAAAAGATTTTATCTTCAAATACAAGAACTTTTCGTGGTTTTGATGGTTTTCAGCAAATGAACATATTTCAGCGAGCTGGAAGTTTTTTCCTGAATAGAGTAAGATTTTATCCTAAAATACAAGAACTTTTCGTGGTTCTTGTCAATTTTTGTTGGTTTTCATCTAATGAACTTATTTCAGTCAGCTAGATCTTTCTT
Source organism: Heptranchias perlo (assembly GCF_035084215.1). Lineage (NCBI taxonomy): Eukaryota > Metazoa > Chordata > Chondrichthyes > Hexanchiformes > Hexanchidae > Heptranchias > Heptranchias perlo. The sequence continues at coordinate 1,339,499 of NW_027138385.1, read as the reverse complement.
CTTCAAAGCAAAAAGATTTTATCTTCAAATACAAGAACTTTTCGTGGTTTTGATGGTTTTCAGCAAATGAACATATTTCAGCGAGCTGGAAGTTTTTTCCTTAATAGAGTAAGATTTTATCTTAAAATACAAGAACTTTTCGTGGTTCTTGTCAATTTTTGTTGGTTTTCATCTAATGAAGTTATTTCAGTCAGCCAGATCTTTCTTCTTCAAAGCAAAAAGATTTTATCTTCAAATACAAGAACTTTTCGTGGTTTTGATGGTTTTCAGCAAATGAACATATTTCAGCGAGCTGGAAGTTTTTTCCTGAATAGAGTAAGATTTTATCTTAAAATACAAGAACTTTTCGTGGTTCTTGTCAATTTTTGTTGGCTTTCATCTAATGAACTTATTTCAGTCAGCTAGATCTTTCTCCTTCAAAGCAAAAAGATTTTATCTTCAAATACAAGAACTTTTCGCGGTTTTGTTGTTTTTCAGCAAATGAACATATTTCAGCGAGCTGGGAGTTTTTTCTTTAACAGAGTAAGATTTTATCTTAAAATACAAGAACTTTTCGTGGTTCTTGTCAATTTTTGTTGGTTTTCATCTAATGAACTTATTTCAGTCAGCTAGATCTTTCTTCTTCAAAGCAAAAAGATTTTATCTTCAAATACAAGAACTTTTTGTGGTTTTGATGGTTTTCAGCAAATGAACAGATTTCAGCGAGCTGGAAGTTTTTTCTTTAATAGCCTAAGATTTTATCTTAAAATACAAGAACTTTTCGTGGTTCTTGTCAATTTTTGTTGGTTTTCATCTAATGAACTTATTTCAGTCAGCCAGATCTTTCTTCGTCAAAGCAAAAATATTTTATCTTCAAATACAAGAACTTTTGGTGGTTTTGTTGGTTTTCAGCAAATGAACAGATTTCAGCGAGCTGGAAGTTTTTTCCTTAATAGAGTAAGATTTTATCTTAAAATACAAGAACTTTTCGTGGTTCTTGTCAATTTTTGTTGGTTTTCATCTAATGAACTTATTTCAGTCAGCTAGATCTTTCTTCTTCAAAGCAAAAAGATTTTATCTTCAAATACAAGAACGTTTCGCGGTTTTGTTGTTTTTCAGCAAATGAACATATTTCAGCGAGCTGGGAGTTTTTTCTTTAACAGAGTAAGATTTTATCTTAAAATACAAGAACTTTTCGTGGTTCTTGTCAATTTTTGTTGGTTTTCATCTAATGAACTTATTTCAGTCAGCTAGATCTTTCTTCTTCAAAGCAAAAAGATTTTATCTTCAAATACAAGAACTTTTTGTGGTTTTGATGGTTTTCAGCAAATGAACAGATTTCAGCGAGCTGGAAGTTTTTTCTTTAATAGCCTAAGATTTTATCTTAAAATACAAGAACTTTTCGTGGTTCTTGTCAATTTTTGTTGGTTTTCATCTAATGAACTTATTTCAGTCAGCCAGATCTTTCTTCGTCAAAGCAAAAAGATTTTATCTTCAAATACAAGAACTTTTGGTGGTTTTGTTGGTTTTCAGCAAATGAACAGATTTCAGCGAGCTGGAAGTTTTTTCCTTAATAGAGTAAGATTTTATCTTAAAATACAAGAACTTTTCGTGGTTCTTGTCAATTTTTGTTGGTTTTCATCTAATGAACTTATTTCAGTCAGCTAGATCTTTCTTCTTCAAAGCAAAAAGATTTTATCTTCAAATACAAGAACGTTTCGCGGTTTTGTTGTTTTTCAGCAAATGAACATATTTCAGCGAGCTGGGAGTTTTTTCTTTAACAGAGTAAGATTTTATCTTAAAATACAAGAACTTTTCGTGGTTCTTGTCAATTTTTGTTGGTTTTCATCTAATGAACTTATTTCAGTCAGCTAGATCTTTCTTCTTCAAATCAAAAAGATTTTATCTTCAAATACAAGAACTTTTCGTGGTTTTGATGGTTTTCAGCAAATGAACATATTTCAGCGAGTTGGAAGTTTTTTCCTTAATAGAGTAAGATTTTATCTTAAAATACAAGAACTTTTCGTGGTTCTTGTCAATTTTTGTTGGTTTTCATCTAATGAACTTATTTCAGTCAGCTAGATCTTTCTTCTTCAAAGCAAAAAGATTTTATCTTCAAATACAAGAACTTTTCGTGGTTTTGTTGGTTTTAAGCAAATGAACATATTTCAGCGAGCTGGGAGTTTTTTCTTTAATAGCCTAAGATTTTATCTTAAAATACAAGAACTTTTCGTGGTTCTTGTCAATTTTTGTTGGTTTTCATCTAATGAACTTATTTCAGTCAGCTAGATCTTTCTTCTTCAAAGCAAAAAGATTTTATCTTCAAATACAAGAACTTTTCGTGGTTTTGATGGTTTTCAGCAAATGAACATATTTCAGCGAGCTGGAAGTTTTTTCCTGAATAGAGTAAGATTTTATCTTAAAATACAAGAACTTTTCGTGGTTCTTGTCAATTTTTGTTGGTTTTCATCGAATGAACTTATTTCAGTCAACTGGATCTTTCTTCTTCAAAGCAAAAAGATTTTATCTTCAAATACAAGAACTTTTCGTGGTTTTGTTGGTTTTCAGCAGATGAACATATTTCAGCGAGCTGGAAGTTTTTTCCTTAATAGAGTAAGATTTTATCTTAAAATACAAGAACTTTTCGTGGTTCTTGTCAATTTTTGTTGGTTTTCATCTGATGAACTTATTTCAGTCAGCAAGATCTTTCTTCTTCCAAGCAAAAAGATTTTATCTTCAAATACAAGAACTTTTCGTGGTTTTGTTGGTTTTCAGCAAATGAACATATTTCAGCGAGCTGGAAGTTTTTTCCTTAATAGAGTAAGATTTTATCTTAAAATACAAGAACTTTTCGTGGTTCTTGTCAATTTTTGTTGGTTTTCATCTAATGAACTTATTTCAGTCAGCTAGATCTTTCTTCTTCAAAGCAAAAAGATTTTATCTTCAAATACAAGAACGTTTCGCGGTTTTGTTGTTTTTCAGCAAATGAACATATTTCAGCGAGCTGGGAGTTTTTTCTTTAACAGAGTAAGATTTTATCTTAAAATACAAGAACTTTTCGTGGTTCTTGTCAATTTTTGTTGGTTTTCATCTAATGAACTTATTTCAGTCAGCTAGATCTTTCTTCTTCAAATCAAAAAGATTTTATCTTCAAATACAAGAACTTTTCGTGGTTTTGATGGTTTTCAGCAAATGAACATATTTCAGCGAGTTGGAAGTTTTTTCCTTAATAGAGTAAGATTTTATCTTAAAATACAAGAACTTTTCGTGGTTCTTGTCAATTTTTGTTGGTTTTCATCTAATGAACTTATTTCAGTCAGCTAGATCTTTCTTCTTCAAAGCAAAAAGATTTTATCTTCAAATACAAGAACTTTTCGTGGTTTTGTTGGTTTTAAGCAAATGAACATATTTCAGCGAGCTGGGAGTTTTTTCTTTAATAGCCTAAGATTTTATCTTAAAATACAAGAACTTTTCGTGGTTCTTGTCAATTTTTGTTGGTTTTCATCTAATGAACTTATTTCAGTCAGCTAGATCTTTCTTCTTCAAAGCAAAAAGATTTTATCTTCAAATACAAGAACTTTTCGTGGTTTTGATGGTTTTCAGCAAATGAACATATTTCAGCGAGCTGGAAGTTTTTTCCTGAATAGAGTAAGATTTTATCTTAAAATACAAGAACTTTTCGTGGTTCTTGTCAATTTTTGTTGGTTTTCATCTAATGAACTTATTTCAGTCAACTGGATCTTTCTTCTTCAAAGCAAAAAGATTTTATCTTCAAATACAAGAACTTTTCGTGGTTTTGTTGGTTTTCAGCAGATGAACATATTTCAGCGAGCTGGAAGTTTTTTCCTTAATAGAGTAAGATTTTATCTTAAAATACAAGAACTTTTCGTGGTTCTTGTCAATTTTTGTTGGTTTTCATCTGATGAACTTATTTCAGTCAGCTAGATCTTTCTTCTTCCAAGCAAAAAGATTTTATCTTCAAATACAAGAACTTTTCGTGGTTTTGTTGGTTTTCAGCAAATGAACATATTTCAGCGAGCTGGAAGTTTTTTCCTTAATAGAGTAAGATTTTATCTTAAAATACAAGAACTTTTCGTGGTTCTTGTCAATTTTTGTTGGTTTTCATCTAATGAACTTATTTCAGTCAGCTAGATCTTTATTCTTCCAAGCAAAAAGATTTTATCTTCAAATTCAAGAACTTTTCGTGGTTTTGATGGTTTTCAGCAAATGAACATATTTCAGCGAGCTGGAAGTTTTTTCCTTAATAGAGTAAGATTTTATCTTAAAATACAAGAACTTTTCGTGGTTCTTGTCAATTTTTGTTGGTTTTCATCTGATGAACTTATTTCAGTCAGCTAGATCTTTCTTCTTCAAAGCAAAAAGATTTTATCTTCAAATACAAGAACTTTTCGTGGTTTTGATGGTTTTCAGCAAATGAACATATTTCAGCGAGCTGGAAGTTTTTTCCTGAATAGAGTAAGATTTTATCTTAAAATACAAGAACTTTTCGTGGTTCTTGTCAATTTTTGTTGGTTTTCATCTAATGAACTTATTTCAGTCAGCTAGAACTTTCTACTTCAAAGCAAAAAGCTTTTATCTTCAAATACAAGAACTTTTCGCGGTTTTGTTGTTTTTCAGCAAATGAACATATTTCAGCGAGCTGTGAGTTTTTTCTTTAACAGAGTAAGATTTTATCTTAAAATACAAGAACTTTTCGTGGTTCTTGTCAATTTTTGTTGGTTTTCATCGAATGAACTTATTTCAGTCAGCTAGATCTTTCTTCTTCAAAGCAAAAAGATTTTATCTTCAAATACAAGAACTTTTCGTGGTTATGATGGTTTTCAGCAAATGAACATATTTCAGCGAGCTGGAAGTTTTTTCCTTAATAGAGTAAGATTTTATCTTAAAATAAAAGAACTTTTCGTGGTTCTTGTCAATTTTTGTTGGTTTTCATCTAATGAACTTATTTCAGTCAGCAAGATCTTTCTTCTTCAAAGAAAAAAGATTTTATCTTCAAATACAAGAACTTTTCGTGGTTTTGTTGGTTTTCAGCAAATGAACATATTTCAGCGAGCTGGGAGTTTTTTCTTTAATAGCGTAAGATTTTATCTTAAAATACAAGAACTTTTCGTGGTTCTTGTCAATTTTTGTTGGTTTTCATCTAATGAACTTATTTCAGTCAGCTAGATCTTTCTTCTTCAAAGCAAAAAGATTTTATCTTCAAATACAAGAACTTTTCGTGGTTTTGATGGTTTTCAGCAAATGAACAGATTTCAGCGAGCTGGAAGTTTTTTCTTTAATAGCCTAAGATTTTATCTTAAAATACAAGAACTTTTCGTGGTTCTTGTCAATTTTTGTTGGTTTTCATCTGATGAACTTATTTCAGTCAGCGAGATCTTTCTTCTTCAAAGCAAAAAGATTTTATCTTCAAATACAAGAACGTTTCGCGGTTTTGTTGTTTTTCAGCAAATGAACATATTTCAGCGAGCTGGGAGTTTTTTCTTTAACAGAGTAAGATTTTATCTTAAAATACAAGAACTTTTCGTGGTTCTTGTCAATTTTTGTTGGTTTTCATCTAATGAACTTATTTCAGTCAGCTAGATCTTTCTTCTTCAAATCAAAAAGATTTTATCTTCAAATACAAGAACTTTTCGTGGTTTTGATGGTTTTCAGCAAATGAACATATTTCAGCGAGTTGGAAGTTTTTTCCTTAATAGAGTAAGATTTTATCTTAAAATACAAGAACTTTTCGTGGTTCTTGTCAATTTTTGTTGGTTTTCATCTAATGAACTTATTTCAGTCAGCTGGATCTTTCTTCTTCAAAGAAAAAAGATTTTATCTTCAAATACAAGAACTTTTCGTGGTTTTGTTGGTTTTCAGCAAATGAACATATTTCAGCGAGCTGGGAGTTTTTTCTTGAATAGCGTAAGATTTTATCTTAAAATACAAGAACTTTTCGTGGTTCTTGTCAATTTTTGTTGGTTTTCATCGAATGAACTTATTTCAGTCAGCTAGATCTTTCTTCTTCAAAGCAAAAAGATTTTATCTTCAAATACAAGAACTTTTCGTGGTTATGATGGTTTTCAGCAAATGAACATATTTCAGCGAGCTGGAAGTTTTTTCCTTAATAGAGTAAGATTTTATCTTAAAATAAAAGAACTTTTCGTGGTTCTTGTCAATTTTTGTTGGTTTTCATCTAATGAACTTATTTCAGTCAGCTAGATCTTTCTTCTTCAAAGCAAAAAGATTTTATCTTCAAATACAAGAACGTTTCGCGGTTTTGTTGTTTTTCAGCAAATGAACATTTTTCAGCGAGCTGGGAGTTTTTTCTTTAACAGAGTAAGATTTTATCTTAAAATACAAGAACTTTTCGTGGTTCTTGTCAATTTTTGTTGGTTTTCATCTGATGAACTTATTTCAGTCAGCTAGATCTTTCTTCTTCAAATCAAAAAGATTTTATCTTCAAATACAAGAACTTTTCGTGGTTTTGATGGTTTTCAGCAAATGAACATATTTCAGCGAGTTGGAAGTTTTTTCCTTAATAGAGTAAGATTTTATCTTAAAATACAAGAACTTTTCGTGGTTCTTGTCAATTTTTGTTGGTTTTCATCTAATGAACTTATTTCAGTCAGCCAGATCTTTCTTCTTCAAAGCAAAAAGATTTTATCTTCAAATACAAGAACTTTTCGTGGTTTTGTTGGTTTTAAGCAAATGAACATATTTCAGCGAGCTGGGAGTTTTTTCTTTAATAGCCTAAGATTTTATCTTAAAATACAAGAACTTTTCGTGGTTCTTGTCAATTTTTGTTGGTTTTCATCTAATGAACTTATTTCAGTCAGCTAGATCTTTCTTCTTCAAAGCAAAAAGATTTTATCTTCAAATACAAGAACTTTTCGTGGTTTTGATGGTTTGCAGCAAATGAACATATTTCAGCGAGCTGGAAGTTTTTTCCTGAATAGAGTAAGATTTTATCTTAAAATACAAGAACTTTTCGTGGTTCTTGTCAATTTTTGTTGGTTTTCATCTAATGAACTTATTTCAGTCAACTGGATCTTTCTTCTTCAAAGCAAAAAGATTTTATCTTCAAATACAAGAACTTTTCGTGGTTTTGTTGGTTTTCAGCAGATGAACATATTTCAGCGAGCTGGAAGTTTTTTCCTTAATAGAGTAAGATTTTATCTTAAAATACAAGAACTTTTCGTGGTTCTTGTCAATTTTTGTTGGTTTTCATCTGATGAACTTATTTCAGTCAGCTAGATCTTTCTTCTTCAAAGCAAAAAGCTTTTATCTTCAAATACAAGAACTTTTCGCGGTTTTGTTGTTTTTCAGCAAATGAACATATTTCAGCGAGCTGTGAGTTTTTTCTTTAACAGAGTAAGATTTTATCTTAAAATACAAGAACTTTTCGTGGTTCTTGTCAATTTTTGTTGGTTTTCATCGAATGAACTTATTTCAGTCAGCTAGATCTTTCTTCTTCAAAGCAAAAAGATTTTATCTTCAAATACAAGAACTTTTCGTGGTTATGATGGTTTTCAGCAAATGAACATATTTCAGCGAGCTGGAAGTTTTTTCCTTAATAGAGTAAGATTTTATCTTAAAATAAAAGAACTTTTCGTGGTTCTTGTCAATTTTTGTTGGTTTTCATCTAATGAACTTATTTCAGTCAGCAAGATCTTTCTTCTTCAAAGAAAAAAGATTTTATCTTCAAATACAAGAACTTTTCGTGGTTTTGTTGGTTTTCAGCAAATGAACATATTTCAGCGAGCTGGGAGTTTTTTCTTTAATAGCGTAAGATTTTATCTTAAAATACAAGAACTTTTCGTGGTTCTTGTCAATTTTTGTTGGTTTTCATCTAATGAACTTATTTCAGTCAGCTAGATCTTTCTTCTTCAAAGCAAAAAGATTTTATCTTCAAATACAAGAACTTTTCGTGGTTTTGATGGTTTTCAGCAAATGAACAGATTTCAGCGAGCTGGAAGTTTTTTCTTTAATAGCCTAAGATTTTATCTTAAAATACAAGAACTTTTCGTGGTTCTTGTCAATTTTTGTTGGTTTTCATCTGATGAACTTATTTCAGTCAGCGAGATCTTTCTTCTTCAAAGCAAAAAGATTTTATCTTCAAATACAAGAACGTTTCGCGGTTTTGTTGTTTTTCAGCAAATGAACATATTTCAGCGAGTTGGAAGTTTTTTCCTTAATAGAGTAAGATTTTATCTTAAAATACAAGAACTTTTCGTGGTTCTTGTCAATTTTTGTTGGTTTTCATCTAATGAACTTATTTCAGTCAGCTGGATCTTTCTTCTTCAAAGAAAAAAGATTTTATCTTCAAATACAAGAACTTTTCGTGGTTTTGTTGGTTTTCAGCAAATGAACATATTTCAGCGAGCTGGGAGTTTTTTCTTGAATAGCGTAAGATTTTATCTTAAAATACAAGAACTTTTCGTGGTTCTTGTCAATTTTTGTTGGTTTTCATCTAATGAACTTATTTCAGTCAGCTAGATCTTTCTACTTCAAAGCAAAAAGCTTTTATCTTCAAATACAAGAACTTTTCGCGGTTTTGTTGTTTTTCAGCAAATGAACATATTTCAGCGAGCTGTGAGTTTTTTCTTTAACAGAGTAAGATTTTATCTTAAAATACAAGAACTTTTCGTGGTTCTTGTCAATTTTTGTTGGTTTTCATCGAATGAACTTATTTCAGTCAGCTAGATCTTTCTTCTTCAAAGCAAAAAGATTTTATCTTCAAATACAAGAACTTTTCGTGGTTATGATGGTTTTCAGCAAATGAACATATTTCAGCGAGCTGGAAGTTTTTTCCTTAATAGAGTAAGATTTTATCTTAAAATAAAAGAACTTTTCGTGGTTCTTGTCAATTTTTGTTGGTTTTCATCTAATGAACTTATTTCAGTCAGCTAGATCTTTCTTCTTCAAAGCAAAAAGATTTTATCTTCAAATACAAGAACGTTTCGCGGTTTTGTTGTTTTTCAGCAAATGAACATTTTTCAGCGAGCTGGGAGTTTTTTCTTTAACAGAGTAAGATTTTATCTTAAAATACAAGAACTTTTCGTGGTTCTTGTCAATTTTTGTTGGTTTTCATCTGATGAACTTATTTCAGTCAGCTAGATCTTTCTTCTTCAAATCAAAAAGATTTTATCTTCAAATACAAGAACTTTTCGTGGTTTTGATGGTTTTCAGCAAATGAACATATTTCAGCGAGTTGGAAGTTTTTTCCTTAATAGAGTAAGATTTTATCTTAAAATACAAGAACTTTTCGTGGTTCTTGTCAATTTTTGTTGGTTTTCATCTAATGAACTTATTTCAGTCAGCCAGATCTTTCTTCTTCAAAGCAAAAAGATTTTATCTTCAAATACAAGAACTTTTCGTGGTTTTGTTGGTTTTAAGCAAATGAACATATTTCAGCGAGCTGGGAGTTTTTTCTTTAATAGCCTAAGATTTTATCTTAAAATACAAGAACTTTTCGTGGTTCTTGTCAATTTTTGTTGGTTTTCATCTAATGAACTTATTTCAGTCAGCTAGATCTTTCTTCTTCAAAGCAAAAAGATTTTATCTTCAAATACAAGAACTTTTCGTGGTTTTGATGGTTTGCAGCAAATGAACATATTTCAGCGAGCTGGAAGTTTTTTCCTGAATAGAGTAAGATTTTATCTTAAAATACAAGAACTTTTCGTGGTTCTTGTCAATTTTTGTTGGTTTTCATCTAATGAACTTATTTCAGTCAACTGGATCTTTCTTCTTCAAAGCAAAAAGATTTTATCTTCAAATACAAGAACTTTTCGTGGTTTTGTTGGTTTTCAGCAGATGAACATATTTCAGCGAGCTGGAAGTTTTTTCCTTAATAGAGTAAGATTTTATCTTAAAATACAAGAACTTTTCGTGGTTCTTGTCAATTTTTGTTGGTTTTCATCTGATGAACTTATTTCAGTCAGCTAGATCTTTATTCTTCCAAGCAAAAAGATTTTATCTTCAAATTCAAGAACTTTTCGTGGTTTTGATGGTTTTCAGCAAATGAACATATTTCAGCGAGCTGGAAGTTTTTTCCTTAATAGAGTAAGATTTTATCTTAAAATACAAGAACTTTTCGTGGTTCTTGTCAATTTTTGTTGGTTTTCATCTGATGAACTTATTTCAGTCAGCTAGATCTTTCTTCTTCAAAGCAAAAAGATTTTATCTTCAAATACAAGAACTTTTCGTGGTTTTGATGGTTTTCAGCAAATGAACATATTTCAGCGAGCTGGAAGTTTTTTCCTGAATAGAGTAAGATTTTATCTTAAAATACAAGAACTTTTCGTGGTTCTTGTCAATTTTTGTTGGTTTTCATCTAATGAACTTATTTCAGTCAGCTAGATCTTTCTTCTTCAAAGAAAAAAGATTTTATCTTCAAATACAAGAACTTTTCGTGGTTTTGTTGGTTTTCAGCAAATGAACATATTTCAGCGAGCTGGGAGTTTTTTCTTTAATAGCGTAAGATTTTATCTTAAAATACAAGAACTTTTCGTGGTTCTTGTCAATTTTTGTTGGTTTTCATCTAATGAACTTATTTCAGTCAGCTAGATCTTTCTTCTTCAAAGCAAAAAGATTTTATCTTCAAATACAAGAACTTTTCGTGGTTTTGATGGTTTTCAGCAAATGAACAGATTTCAGCGAGCTGGAAGTTTTTTCTTTAATAGCCTAAGATTTTATCTTAAAATACAAGAACTTTTCGTGGTTCTTGTCAATTTTTGTTGGTTTTCATCTGATGAACTTATTTCAGTCAGCTAGATCTTTCTTCTTCAAAGCAAAAAGATTTTATCTTCAAATACAAGAACGTGTCGCGGTTTTGTTGTTTTTCAGCAAATGAACATATTTCAGCGAGCTGGGAGTTTTTTCTTTAACAGAGTAAGATTTTATCTTAAAATACAAGAACTTTTCGTGGTTCTTGTCAATTTTTGTTGGTTTTCATCTAATGAACTTATTTCAGTCAGCTAGATCTTTCTTCTTCAAATCAAAAAGATTTTATCTTCAAATACAAGAACTTTTCGTGGTTTTGATGGTTTTCAGCAAATGAACATATTTCAGCGAGTTGGAAGTTTTTTCCTTAATAGAGTAAGATTTTATCTTAAAATACAAGAACTTTTCGTGGTTCTTGTCAATTTTTGTTGGTTTTCATCTAATGAACTTATTTCAGTCAGCTGGATCTTTCTTCTTCAAAGAAAAAAGATTTTATCTTCAAATACAAGAACTTTTCGTGGTTTTGTTGGTTTTCAGCAAATGAACATATTTCAGCGAGCTGGGAGTTTTTTCTTGAATAGCGTAAGATTTTATCTTAAAATACAAGAACTTTTCGTGGTTCTTGTCAATTTTTGTTGGTTTTCATCTAATGAACTTATTTCAGTCAGCTAGATCTTTCTTCTTCAAAGCAAAAAGATTTTATCTTCAAATACAAGAACTTTTCGTGGTTTTGATGGTTTTCAGCAAATGAACATATTTCAGCGAGCTGGAAGTTTTTTCCTGAATAGAGTAAGATTTTATCTTAAAATACAAGAACTTTTCGTGGTTCTTGTCAATTTTTGTTGGTTTTCATCTAATGAACTTATTTCAGTCAGCTGGATCTTTCTTCTTCAAAGCAAAAAGATTTTATCTTCAAATACAAGAACTTTTCGTGGTTTTGTTGGTTTTCAGCAGATGAACATATTTCAGCGAGCCAGAAGTTTTTTCTTTAATAGCGTAAGATATTATCTTAAAATGCAAGAAGTTTTCGTGGTTCTTGTCAAATTTTGTTGGTTTTCATCTAATGAACTTATTTCAGTCAGCTAGATCTTTCTTCTTCAAAGCAAAAAGATTTTATCTTCAAATACAAGAACTTTTCGCGGTTTTGATGGTTTTCAGCAAATGAACATATTTCAGCGAGCTGGGAGTTTTTTCTTTAACAGAGTAAGATTTTATCTTAAAATACAAAAACTTTTCGTGGTTCTTGTCAATTTTTGTTGGTTTTCATCTGATGAACTTATTTCAGTCAGCTAGATCTTTCTTCTTCAAAGCAAAAAGATTTTATCTTCAAATACAAGAACTTTTCGTGGTTTTGATGGTTTTCAGCAAATGAACATATTTCAGCGAGCTGGAAGTTTTTTCCTTAATAGAGTAAGATTTTATCTTAAAATACAAGAACTTTTCGTGGTTCTTGTCAATTTTTGTTGGTTTTCATCTCATGAACTTATTTCAGTCAGCTGGATCTTTCTTCTTCAAAGCAAAAAGATTTTATCTTCAAATACAAGAACTTTTCGCGGTTTTGATGGTTTTCAGCAAATGAACATATTTCAGCGAGCTGGGAGTTTTTTCTTTAACAGAGTAAGATTTTATCTTAAAATACAAAAACTTTTCGTGGTTCTTGTCAATTTTTGTTGGTTTTCATCTGATGAACTTATTTCAGTCAGCTAGATCTTTCTTCTTCAAAGAAAAAAGATTTTATCTTCAAATACAAGAACTTTTCGTGGTTTTGTTGGTTTTCAGCAAATGAACATATTTCAGCGAGCTGGGAGTTTTTTCTTTAGTAGCGTAAGATTTTATCTTAAAATACAAGAACTTTTCGTGGTTCTTGTCAATTTTTGTTGGTTTTCATCTAATGAACTTATTTCAGTCAGCTAGATCTTTCTTCTTCAAAGAAAAAAGATTTTATCTTCAAATACAAGAACTTTTCGTGGTTTTGATGGTTTTCAGCAAATGAACATATTTCAGCGAGCTGGAAGTTTTTTCCTTAATAGAGTAAGATTTTATCTTAAAATACAAGAACTTTTCGTGGTTCTTGTGAATTTTTGTTGGTTTTCATCTAATGAACTTATTTCAGTCAGCTAGATCTTTCTTCTTCAAAGCAAAAAGATTTTATCTTCAAATTCAAGAACTTTTCGTGGTTTTGATGGTTTTCAGCAAATGAACATATTTCAGCGATCTGGAAGTTTTTTCCTTAATAGAGTAAGATTTTATCTTAAAATACAAGAACTTTTCGTGGTTCTTGTCAATTTTTGTTGGTTTTCATCTAATGAACTTATTTCAGTCAGCTAGATCTTTCTTCTTCAAAGAAAAAAGATTTTATCTTCAAATACAAGAACTTTTCGTGGTTTTGTTGGTTTTCAGCAAATGAACATATTTCAGCGAACTGGGAGTTTTTTCTTTAATAGCGTAAGATTTTATCTTAAAATACAAGAACTTTTCGTGGTTGTTGTCAATTTTTGTTGGTTTTCATCTAATGAACTTATTTCAGTCAGCTAGATCTTTCTTCTTCAAAGCAAAAAGATTTTATCTTCAAATACAAGAACTTTTCGTGGTTTTGATGGTTTTTGAAGATAAAATCTTTTTGCTTTGAAGAAGAAAGATCCAGCTGACTGAAATAAGTTCATCAGATGAAAACCAACAAAAATTGACAAGAACCACGAAAAGTTCTTGTATTTTAAGATAAAATCTTACTCTATTAAGGAAAAAACTTCCAGCTCGCTGAAATCTGTTCATTTGCTGAAAACCAACAAAACCACGAAAAGTTCTTGTATTTTAAGATAAAATCTTACTCTATTCAGGAAAAAACTTCCAGCTCGCTGAAATATGTTCATTTGCTGAAAACCATCAAAACCACGAAAAGTTCTTGTATTTGAAGATAAAATCTTTTTGCTTTGAAGAAGAAAGATCTAGCTGACTGAAATAAGTTCATTCGATGAAAACCAACAAAAATTGACAAGAACCACGAAAAGTTCTTGTATTTTAAGATAAAATCTTACGCTATTGAAGAGAAAACTCCCAGCTCGCTGAAATATGTTCATTTGCTGAAAACCAACAAAACCACGAAAAGTTCTTGTATTTGAAGATAAAATCTTTTTGCTTTGAAGAAGAAAGATCTGGCTGACTGAAATAAGTTCATTAGATGAAAACCAACAAAAATTGACAAGAACCACGAAAAGTTCTTGTATTTATGATAAAATATTACTCTATTAAGGAAAAAACTTCCAGCTCGCTGAAATATGTTCATTTGCTGAAAACCATCAAAACCACGAAAAGTTCTTGTATTTGAAGATAAAATCTTTTTGATTTGAAGAAGAAAGATCTAGCTGACTGAAATAAGTTCATTCGATGAAAACCAACAAAAATTGACAAGAACCACGAAAAGTTCATGTATTTTAAGATAAAATGTTACTCTATTAAGGAAAAAACTTCCAGCTCGCTGAAAGATGTTCATTTGCTGAAAACCATCAAACCCACGAAAAGTTCTTGTATTTGAAGATAAAATCTTTTTGCTTTGAAGAAGAAAGATCTAGCTGACTGAAATAAGTTCATTCGATGAAAACCTACAAAAATTGACAAGAACCACGAAAAGTTCTTGTATTTTAAGATAAAATCTTATGCTATTGAAGAGAAAACTCCCAGCTCGCTGAAATATGTTCATTTGCTGAAAACCAACAAAACCACGAAAAGTTCTTGTATTTGAAGATAAAATCTTTTTGCTTTGAAGAAGAAAGATCTTGCTGACTGCAATAAGTTCATTGGATGAAAACCAACAAAAATTGACAAGAACCACGAAAAGTTCTTGTATTTTAAGATAAAATCTTACTCTATTAAGGAAAAAACTTCCAGCTCGCTGAAATATGTTCATTTGCTGAAAACCATCAAAACCACGAAAAGTTCTTGTATTTGAAGATAAAATCTTTTTGCTTTGAAGAAGAAAGATCTAGCTGACTGAAATAAGTTCATTAGATGAAAACCAACAAAAATTGACAAGAACCACGAAAAGTTCTTGTATTTTAAGATAAAATCTTACTCTATTAAGGAAAAAACTTCCAGCTCGCTGAAATATGTTCATTTGCTGAAAACCATCAAAACCACGAAAAGTTCTTGTATTTGAAGATAAAAACTTTTTGCTTTGAAGAAGAAAGATCTAGCTGACTGAAATAAGTTCATTAGATGAAAACCAACAAAATTTGACAAGAACCACAAAAACTTCTTGTATTTTAAGATAATATCTTCCGCTATTAAAGAAAAAACTTCTGGCTCGCTGAAATATGTTCATTTGCTGAAAACCAACAAAACCACGAAAAGTTCTTGTATTTGAAGATAAAATCTTTTTGCTTTGAAGAAGAAAGATCCAGCTGACTGAAATAAGTTCATTGGATGAAAACCAACAAAAATTGACAAGAACCACGAAAAGTTCTTGTATTTTAAGATAAAATCTTACTCTATTAAGGAAAAAACTTCCAGCTCGCTGAAATATGTTCATTTGCTGAAAACCATCAAAACCACGAAAAGTTCTTGTATTTGAAGATAAAATCTTTTTGCTTTGAAGAAGAAAGATCTAGCTGACTGAAATAAGTTCATCAGATGAAAACCAACAAAATTTGACAAGAACCACAAAAACTTCTTGTATTTTAAGATAATATCTTCCGCTATTAAAGAAAAAACTTCTGGCTCGCTGAAATATGTTCATTTGCTGAAAACCAACAAAACCACGAAAAGTTCTTGTATTTGAAGATAAAATCTTTTTGCTTTGAAGAAGAAAGATCCAGCTGACTGAAATAAGTTCATTGGATGAAAACCAACAAAAATTGACAAGAACCACGAAAAGTTCTTGTATTTTAAGATAAAATCTTACTCTATTAAGAAAAAAACTTCCAGCTCGCTGAAATATGTTCATTTGCTGAAAACCATCAAAACCACGAAAAGTTCTTGTATTTGAAGATAAAATCTTTTTGCTTTGAAGAAGAAAGATCTAGCTGACTGAAATAAGTTCATCAGATGAAAACCAACAAAAATTGACAAGAACCACGAAAAGTTCTAGTATTTTAAGATAAAATCTTACTCTATTAAGGAAAAAACTTCCAGCTCACTGAAATCTGTTCATTTGCTGAAAACCAACAAAACCACGAAAAGTTCTTGTATTTGAAGATAAAATCTTTTTGCTTTGAAGAAGAAAGATCTAGCTGACTGAAATAAGTTCATTCGATGAAAACCTACAAAAATTGACAAGAACCACGAAAAGTTCTTGTATTTTAAGATAAAATCTTATGCTATTGAAGAGAAAACTCCCAGCTCGCTGAAATATGTTCATTTGCTGAAAACCAACAAAACCACGAAAAGTTCTTGTATTTGAAGATAAAATCTTTTTGCTTTGAAGAAGAAAGATCTAGCTGACTGAAATAAGTTCATCAGATGAAAACCAACAAAAATTGACAAGAACCACGAAAAGTTCTTGTATTTTAAGATAAAATCTTACTCTATTAAGGAAAAAACTTCCAGCTCGCTGAAAGATGTTCATTTGCTGAAAACCATCAAAACCACGAAAAGTTCTTGTATTTGAAGATAAATACTTTTTGCTTTGAAGAAGAAAGATCTAGCTGACTGAAATAAGTTCATTGGATGAAAATCAACAAAAATTGACAAGAACCACGAAAAGTTCTTGTATTTTAAGATAAAATCTTAGGCTATTAAAGAAAAAACTCCCAGCTCGCTGAAATATGTTCATTTGCTGAAAACCAACAAAACCACGAAAAGTTCTTGTATTTGAAGATAAAATCTTTTTTCTTTGAAGAAGAAAGATCTAGCTAACTGAAATAAGTTCATTAGATGAAAACCAACAAAAATTGACAAGAACCACGAAAAGTTCTTGTATTTTAAGATAAAATCTTACTCTATTAAGGAAAAAACTTCCAGCTCGCTGAAATATGTTCATTTGCTGAAAACCATCAAAACCACGAAAAGTTCTTGTATTTGAAGATAAAATCTTTTTGCTTTGAAGAAGAAAGATCTAGCTGACTGAAATAAGTTCATTAGATGAAAACCTACAAAAATTGACAAGAACCACGAAAAGTTCTTGTATTTTAAGATAAAATCTTATGCTATTGAAGAGAAAACTCCCAGCTCGCTGAAATATGTTCATTTGCTGAAAACCAACAAAACCACGAAAAGTTCTTGTATTTGAAGATAAAATCTTTTTGCTTTGAAGAAGAAAGATCTTGCTGACTGCAATAAGTTCATTAGATGAAAACCAACAAAAATTGACAAGAACCACGAAAAGTTCTAGTATTTTAAGATAAAATCTTCCGCTATTAAAGAAAAAACTTCTGGCTCGCTGAAATATGTTCATTTGCTGAAAACCAACAAAACCACGAAAATTTCTTGTATTTGAAGATAAAATCTTTTTGCTTTGAAGAAGAAAGATCCAGCTGACTGAAATAAGTTCATTGGATGAAAACCAACAAAAATTGACAAGAACCACGAAAAGTTCTTGTATTTTAAGATAAAATCTTACTCTATTAAGGAAAAAACTTCCAGCTCGCTGAAATATGTTCATTTGCTGAAAACCATCAAAACCACGAAAAGTTCTTGTATTTGAAGATAAAATCTTTTTGCTTTGAAGAAGAAAGATCTAGCTGACTGAAATAAGTTCATCAGATGAAAACCAACAAAAATTGACAAGAACCACGAAAAGTTCTTGTATTTTAAGATAAAATCTTACTCTATTAAGGAAAAAACTTCCAGCTCGCTGAAAGATGTTCATTTGCTGAAAACCATCAAAACCACGAAAAGTTCTTGTATTTGAAGATAAATACTTTTTGCTTTGAAGAAGAAAGATCTAGCTGACTGAAATAAGTTCATTGGATGAAAACCAACAAAAATTGACAAGAACCACGAAAAGTTCTTGTATTTTAAGATAAAATCTTAGGCTATTAAAGAAAAAACTCCCAGCTCGCTGAAATATGTTCATTTGCTGAAAACCAACAAAACCACGAAAAGTTCTTGTATTTGAAGATAAAATCTTTTTTCTTTGAAGAAGAAAGATCTAGCTGACTGAAATAAGTTCATTGGATGAAAACCAACAAAAATTGACAAGAACCACGAAAAGTTCTTGTATTTTAAGATAAAATCTTACTCTATTAAGGAAAAAACTTCCAGCTCGCTGAAATATGTTCATTTGCTGAAAACCATCAAAACCACGAAAAGTTCCTGTATTTGAAGATAAAATCTTTTTGCTTTGAAGAAGAAAGATCTAGCTGACTGAAATAAGTTCATCAGATGAAAACCAACAAAAATTGACAAGAACCACGAAAAGTTCTAGTATTTTAAGATAAAATCTTACTCTATTAAGGAAAAAACTTCCAGCTCACTGAAATCTGTTCATTTGCTGAAAACCAACAAAACCACGAAAAGTTCTTGTATTTGAAGATAAAATCTTTTTGCTTTGAAGAAGAAAGATCTAGCTGACTGAAATAAGTTCATTCGATGAAAACCTACAAAAATTGACAAGAACCACGAAAAGTTCTTGTATTTTAAGATAAAATCTGATGCTATTGAAGAGAAAACTCCCAGCTCGCTGAAATATGTTCATTTGCTGAAAACCAACAAAACCACGAAAAGTTCTTGTATTTGAAGATAAAATCTTTTTGCTTTGAAGAAGAAAGAGCTTGCTGACTGCAATAAGTTCATTAGATGAAAACCAACAAAAATTGACAAGAACCACGAAAAGTTCTTGTATTTTAAGATAAAATCTTACTCTATTAAGGAAAAAACTTCCAGCTCGCTGAAATATGTTCATTTGCTGAAAACCATCAAAACCACGAAAAGTTCTTGTATTTGAAGATAAAATCTTTTTGCTTTGAAGAAGAAAGATCTAGCTGACTGAAATAAGTTCATTAGATGAAAACCAACAAAAATTGACAAGAACCACGAAAAGTTCTTGTATTTTAAGATAAAATCTTACTCTATTAAGGAAAAAACTTCCAGCTCGCTGAAATATGTTCATTTGCTGAAAACCATCAAAACCACGAAATGTTCTTGTATTTGAAGATAAAATCTTTTTGCTTTGAAGAAGAAAGATCTAGCTGACTGAAATAAGTTCATTAGATGAAAACCAACAAAATTTGACAAGAACCACAAAAACCTCTTGTATTTTAAGATAATATCTTCCGCTATTAAAGAAAAAACTTCTGGCTCGCTGAAATATGTTCATTTGCTGAAAACCAACAAAACCACGAAAAGTTCTTGTATTTGAAGATAAAATCTTTTTGCTTTGAAGAAGAAAGATCCAGCTGACTGAAATAAGTTCATTGGATGAAAACCAACAAAAATTGACAAGAACCACGAAAAGTTCTTGTATTTTAAGATAAAATCTTACTCTATTAAGAAAAAAACTTCCAGCTCGCTGAAATATGTGCATTTGCTGAAAACCATCAAAACCACGAAAAGTTCTTGTATTTGAAGATAAAATCTTTTTGCTTTGAAGAAGAAAGATCTAGCTGACTGAAATAAGTTCATCAGATGAAAACCAACAAAAATTGACAAGAACCACGAAAAGTTCTTGTATTTTAAGATAAAATCTTACTCTATTAAGGAAAAAACTTCCAGCTCGCTGAAAGATGTTCATTTGCTGAAAACCATCAAAACCACGAAAAGTTCTTGTATTTGAAGATAAATACTTTTTGCTTTGAAGAAGAAAGATCTAGCTGACTGAAATAAGTTCATTGGATGAAAACCAACAAAAATTGACAAGAACCACGAAAAGTTCTTGTATTTTAAGATAAAATCTTAGGCTATTAAAGAAAAAACTTCCAGCTCACTGAAATATGTTCATTTGCTGAAAACCATCAAAACCACGAAAAGTTCTTGTATTTGAAGATAAAATCTTTTTGCTTTGAAGAAGAAAGATCTAACTGACTGAAATAAGTTTATTGGATGAAAACCAACAAAAATTGACAATAACCACGAAAAGTTCTTGTATTTTAAGATAATATCTTACGCTATTAAGGAAAAAACTTCCAGCTCACTGAAATCTGTTCATTTGCTGAAAACCAACAAAACCACGAAAAGTTCTTGTATTTGAAGATAAAATCTTTTTGCTTTGAAGAAGAAAGATCTAGCTGACTGAAATAAGTTCATTCGATGAAAACCTACAAAAATTGACAAGAACCACGAAAAGTTCTTGTATTTTAAGATAAAATCTGATGCTATTGAAGAGAAAACTCCCAGCTCGCTGAAATATGTTCATTTGCTGAAAACCAACAAAACCACGAAAAGTTCTTGTATTTGAAGATAAAATCTTTTTGCTTTGAAGAAGAAAGAGCTTGCTGACTGCAATAAGTTCATTAGATGAAAACCAACAAAAATTGACAAGAACCACGAAAAGTTCTTGTATTTTAAGATAAAATCTTACTCTATTAAGGAAAAAACTTCCAGCTCGCTGAAATATGTTCATTTGCTGAAAACCATCAAAACCACGAAAAGTTCTTGTATTTGAAGATAAAATCTTTTTGCTTTGAAGAAGAAAGATCTAGCTGACTGAAATAAGTTCATTAGATGAAAACCAACAAAAATTGACAAGAACCACGAAAAGTTCTTGTATTTTAAGATAAAATCTTACTCTATTAAGGAAAAAACTTCCAGCTCGCTGAAATATGTTCATTTGCTGAAAACCATCAAAACCACGAAAAGTTCTTGTATTTGAAGATAAAATCTTTTTGCTTTGAAGAAGAAAGATCTAGCTGACTGAAATAAGTTCATTAGATGAAAACCAACAAAATTTGACAAGAACCACAAAAACCTCTTGTATTTTAAGATAATATCTTCCGCTATTAAAGAAAAAACTTCTGGCTCGCTGAAATATGTTCATTTGCTGAAAACCAACAAAACCACGAAAAGTTCTTGTATTTGAAGATAAAATCTTTTTGCTTTGAAGAAGAAAGATCCAGCTGACTGAAATAAGTTCATTGGATGAAAACCAACAAAAATTGACAAGAACCACGAAAAGTTCTTGTATTTTAAGATAAAATCTTACTCTATTAAGAAAAAAACTTCCAGCTCGCTGAAATATGTGCATTTGCTGAAAACCATCAAAACCACGAAAAGTTCTTGTATTTGAAGATAAAATCTTTTTGCTTTGAAGAAGAAAGATCTAGCTGACTGAAATAAGTTCATCAGATGAAAACCAACAAAAATTGACAAGAACCACGAAAAGTTCTTGTATTTTAAGATAAAATCTTACTCTATTAAGGAAAAAACTTCCAGCTCGCTGAAAGATGTTCATTTGCTGAAAACCATCAAAACCACGAAAAGTTCTTGTATTTGAAGATAAATACTTTTTGCTTTGAAGAAGAAAGATCTAGCTGACTGAAATAAGTTCATTGGATGAAAACCAACAAAAATTGACAAGAACCACGAAAAGTTCTTGTATTTTAAGATAAAATCTTAGGCTATTAAAGAAAAAACTTCCAGCTCACTGAAATATGTTCATTTGCTGAAAACCATCAAAACCACGAAAAGTTCTTGTATTTGAAGATAAAATCTTTTTGCTTTGAAGAAGAAAGATCTAACTGACTGAAATAAGTTTATTGGATGAAAACCAACAAAAATTGACAATAACCACGAAAAGTTCTTGTATTTTAAGATAATATCTTACGCTATTAAAGAAAAAACTTCTGGCTCGCTGAAATATGTTCATTTGCTGAAAACCATCAAAACCACGAAAAGTTCTTGTATTTGAAGATAAAATCTTTTTGCTTTGAAGAAGAAAGATCCAGCTGACTGAAATAAGTTCATTAGATGAAAACCAACAAAAATTGACAACAACCACGAAAAGTTCTTGTATTTTAAGATAAAATCTTACTCTATTAAGGAAAAAACATCCAGCTCGCTGAAATATGTTCATTTGCTGAAAACCATCAAAACCACGAAAAGTTCTTGTATTTGAAGATAAAATCTTTTTGCTTTGAAGAAGAAAGATCTGGCTGACTGAAATAAGTTCATTAGATGAAAACCAACAAAAATTGACAAGAACCACGAAAAGTTCTTGTATTTTAAGATAAAATCTTACTCTATTAAGGAAAAAACTTGCAGCTCGCTGAAATATGTTCATTTGCTGAAAACCAACAAAACCACGAAAAGTTCTTGTATTTGAAGATAAAATCTTTTTGCTTTGACGAAGAAAGATCTAGCTGACTGAAATAAGTTCATTAGATGAAAACCAACAAAAATTGACAAGAACCACGAAAAGTTCTTGTATTTTAAGATAAAATCTTAGGCTATTAAAGAAAAAACTTCCAGCTCGCTGAAATCTGTTCATTTGCTGAAAACCATCAAAACCACGAAAAGTTCTTGTATTTGAAGATAAAATCTTTTTGCTTTGAAGAAGAAAGATCCAGCTGACTGAAATAAGTTCATTGGATGAAAACCAACAAAAATTGACAAGAACCACGAAAAGTTCTTGTATTTTAAGATAAAATCTTCCTCTATTAAGGAAAAAACTTCCAGCTCGCTGAAATATGTTCATTTGCTGAAAACCATCAAAACCACGAAAAGTTCTTGTATTTGAAGATAAAATCTTTTTGCTTTGAAGAAGAAAGATCTGGCTGACTGAAATAAGTTCATCAGATGAAAACCAACAAAAATTGACAAGAACCACGAAAAGTTCTTGTATTTTAAGATAAAATCTTAGGCTATTAAAGAAAAAACTTCCAGCTCGCTGAAATATGTTCATTTGCTGAAAACCATCAAAACCACGAAAAGTTCTTGTATTTGAAGATAAAATCTTTTTGCTTTGAAGAAGAAAGATCTGGCTGACTGAAATAAGTTCATTAGATGAAAACCAACAAAAATTGACAAGAACCACGAAAAGTTCTTGTATTTTAAGATAAAGTCTTACTCTATTAAGGAAAAAACTTCCAGCTCGCTGAAATCTGTTCATTTGCTGAAAACCAACAAAACCACGAAAAGTTCTTGTATTTGAAGATAAAATCTTTTTGCTTTGAAGAAGAAAGATCCAGCTGACTGAAATAAGTTCATTAGATGAAAACCAACAAAAATTGACAAGAAGCACGAAAAGTTCTTGTATTTTAAGATAAAATCTTACTGTATTCAGGAAAAAACTTCCAGCTCGCTGAAATCTGTTCATTTGCTGAAAACCAACAAAACCACGAAAAGTTCTTGTATTTGAAGATAAAATCTTTTTGCTTTGACGAAGAAAGATCTAGCTGACTGAAATAAGTTCATTAGATGAAAACCAACAAAAATTGACAACAACCACGAAAAGTTCTTGCATTTTAAGATAAAATCTTACTCTGTTAATTAAAAAACTTCCAGCTCGCTGAAATCTGTTCATTTGCTGAAAACCATCAAAACCACGAAAAGTTCTTGTATTTGAAGATAAAATCTTTTTGCTTTGAAGAAGAAAGATCTAGCTGACTGAAATAAGTTTATTGGATGAAAACCAACAAAATTTGACAAGAACCACGAAAAGTTCTTGTATTTTAAGATAAAATCTTTTTGCTTTGAAGAAGAAAGATCTGGCTGACTGAAATAAGTTCATTAGATGAAAACGAACAAAATTTGACAAGAACCACAAAAACTTCTTGTATTTTAAGATAATATCTTACGCTATTAAAGAAAAAACTTCTGGCTCGCTGAAATATGTTCATTTGCTGAAAACCAACAAAACCACGAAAAGTTCTTGTATTTGAAGATAAAATCTTTTTGCTTTGAAGAAGAAAGATCCAGCTGACTGAAATAAGTTCATTGGATGAAAACCAACAAAAATTGACAAGAACCACGAAAAGTTCTTGTATTTTAAGATAAAATCTTACTCTATTAAGGAAAAAACTTCCAGCTCGCTGAAATATGTTCATTTGCTGAAAACCATCAAAACCACGAAAAGTTCTTGTATTTGAAGATAAAATCTTTTTGCTTTGAAGAAGAAAGATCTAGCTGACTGAAATAAGTTCATCAGATGAAAACCAACAAAAATTGACAAGAACCACGAAAAGTTCTTGTATTTTAAGATAAAATCTTACTCTATTAAGGAAAAAACATCCAGCTCGCTGAAATATGTTCATTTGCTGAAAACCATCAAAACCACGAAAAGTTCTTGTATTTGAAGATAAAATCTTTTTGCTTTGAAGAAGAAAGATCTGGCTGACTGAAATAAGTTCATTAGATGAAAACCAACAAAAATTGACAAGAACCACGAAAAGTTCTTGTATTTTAAGATAAAATCTTAGGCTATTAAAGAAAAAACTTCCAGCTCGCTGAAATATGTTCATTTGCTGAAAACCATCAAAACCACGAAAAGTTCTTGTATTTGAAGATAAAATCTTTTTGCTTTGAAGAAGAAAGATCTAGCTGACTGAAATAAGTTCATTAGATGAAAAACAACAAAAATTGACAAGAACCACGAAAAGTTCTTGTATTTTAAGATAAAATCTTACTCGATTAAGGAAAAAACTTCCAGCTCGCTGAAATCTGTTAATTTGCTGAAAACCAACAAAACCACGAAAAGTTCTTGTATTTGAAGATAAAATCTTTTTGCTTTGACGAAGAAAGATCCAGCTGACTGAAATAAGTTCATAAGATGAAAACGAACAAAATTTGACAAGAACCACGAAAACTTCTTGTATTTTAAGATAATATCTTACGCTATTAAAGAAAAAACTTCTGGCTCGCTGAAATATGTTCATTTGCTGAAAACCAACAAAACCACGAAAAGTTCTTGTATTTGAAGATAAAATCTTTTTGCTTTGAAGAAGAAAGATCCAGCTGACTGAAATAAGTTCATTGGATGAAAACCAACAAAAATTGACAAGAACCACGAAAAGTTCTTGTATTTTAAGATAAAATCTTCCTCTATTAAGGAAAAAACTTCCAGCTCGCTGAAATATGTTCATTTGCTGAAAACCATCAAAACCACGAAAAGTTCTTGTATTTGAAGATAAAATCTTTTTGCTTTGAAGAAGAAAGATCTAGCTGACTGAAATAAGTTCATTAGATGAAAACCAACAAAAATTGACAAGAACCACGAAAAGTTCTTGTATTTTAAGATAAAATCTTTTTGCTTTGAAGAAGAAAGATCTGGCTGACTGAAATAAGTTCATTAGATGAAAACGAACAAAATTTGACAAGAACCACAAAAACTTCTTGTATTTTAAGATAATATCTTACGCTATTAAAGAAAAAACTTCTGGCTCGCTGAAATATGTTCATTTGCTGAAAACCAACAAAACCACGAAAAGTTCTTGTATTTGAAGATAAAATCTTTTTGCTTTGAAGAAGAAAGATCCAGCTGACTGAAATAAGTTCATTGGATGAAAACCAACAAAAATTGACAAGAACCACGAAAAGTTATTGTATTTTAAGATAAAATCTTACTCTATTAAGGAAAAAACTTCCAGCTCGCTGAAATATGTTCATTTGCTGAAAACCATCAAAACCACGAAAAGTTCTTGTATTTGAAGATAAAATCTTTTTGCTTTGAAGAAGAAAGATCTAGCTGACTGAAATAAGTTCATCAGATGAAAACCAACAAAAATTGACAAGAACCACGAAAAGTTCTTGTATTTTAAGATAAAATCTTACTCTATTAAGGAAAAAACATCCAGCTCGCTGAAATATGTTCATTTGCTGAAAACCATCAAAACCACGAAAAGTTCTTGTATTTGAAGATAAAATCTTTTTGCTTTGAAGAAGAAAGATCTGGCTGACTGAAATAAGTTCATTAGATGAAAACCAACAAAAATTGACAAGAACCACGAAAAGTTCTTGTATTTTAAGATAAAATCTTAGGCTATTAAAGAAAAAACTTCCAGCTCGCTGAAATATGTTCATTTGCTGAAAACCATCAAAACCACGAAAAGTTCTTGTATTTGAAGATAAAATCTTTTTGCTTTGAAGAAGAAAGATCTAGCTGACTGAAATAAGTTCATTAGATGAAAAACAACAAAAATTGACAAGAACCACGAAAAGTTCTTGTATTTTAAGATAAAATCTTACTCTATTAAGGAAAAAACTTCCAGCTCGCTGAAATCTGTTAATTTGCTGAAAACCAACAAAACCACGAAAAGTTCTTGTATTTGAAGATAAAATCTTTTTGCTTTGACGAAGAAAGATCCAGCTGACTGAAATAAGTTCATAAGATGAAAACGAACAAAATTTGACAAGAACCACGAAAAGTTCTTGTATTTTAAGATAAAATCTTAGGCTATTAAGGAAAAAACTTCCAGCTCGCTGAAATATGTTCATTTGCTGAAAACCATCAAAACCACGAAAAGTTCTTGTATTTGAAGATAAAATCTTTTTGCTTTGAAGAAGAAAGATCTAGCTGACTGAAATAAGTTCATCAGATGAAAACCAACAAAAATTGACAAGAACCACGAAAAGTTCTTGTATTTTAAGATAAAATCTTACTCTATTAAGGAAAAAACATCCAGCTCGCTGAAATATGTTCATTTGCTGAAAACCATCAAAACCACGAAAAGTTCTTGTATTTGAAGATAAAATCTTTTTGCTTTGAAGAAGAAAGATCCAGCTGACTGAAATAAGTTCATTGGATGAAAACCAACAAAAATTGACAAGAACCACGAAAAGTTCTTGTATTTTAAGATAAAATCTTACTCCATCAAGGAAAAAACTTCCAGCTCGCTGAAATATGTTCATTTGCTGAAAACCATCAAAACCACGAAAAGTTCTTGTATTTGAAGATAAAATCTTTTTGCTTTGAAGAAGAAAGATCTAGCTGACTGAAATAAGTTCATCAGATGAAAACCAACAAAAATTGACAAGAACCACGAAAAGTTCTTGTATTTTAAGATAAAATCTTAGGCTATTAAAGAAAAAACTTCCAGCTCGCTGAAATATGTTCATTTGCTGAAAACCATCAAAACCACGAAAAGTTCTTGTATTTGAAGATAAAATCTTTTTGCTTTGAAGAAGAAAGATCTGGCTGACTGAAATAAGTTCATTAGATGAAAACCAACAAAAATTGACAAGAAGCACGAAAAGTTCTTGTATTTTAAGATAAAATCTTACTGTATTCAGGAAAAAACTTCCAGCTCGCTGAAATCTGTTCATTTGCTGAAAACCAACAAAACCATGAAAAGTTCTTGTATTTGAAGATAAAATCTTTTTGCTTTGACGAAGAAAGATCCAGCTGACTGAAATAAGTTCATTAGATGAAAACCAACAAAAATTGACAAGAACCACGAAAAGTTCTTGTATTTTAAGATAAAATCTTAGGCTATTAAAGAAAAAACTTCCAGCTCGCTGAAATCTGTTCATTTGCTGAAAACCATCAAAACCACGAAAAGTTCTTGTATTTGAAGATAAAATCTTTTTGCTTTGAAGAAGAAAGATCCAGCTGACTGAAATAAGTTCATTAGATGAAAACCAACAAAAATTGACAAGAACCACGAAAAGTTCTTGTATTTTAAGATAAAATCTTACTCTATTCAGGAAAAAACTTCCAGCTCGCTGAAATCTGTTCATTTGCTGAAAACCAACAAAACCACGAAAAGTTCTTGTATTTGAAGATAAAATCTTTTTGCTTTGACGAAGAAAGATCTAGCTGACTGAAATAAGTTCATTAGATGAAAACCAACAAAAATTGACAACAACCACGAAAAGTTCTTGCATTTTAAGATAAAATCTTACTCTGTTAATTAAAAAACTTCCAGCTCACTGAAATATGTTCATTTGCTGAAAACCATCAAAACCACGAAAAGTTCTTGTATTTGAAGATAAAATCTTTTTGCTTTGAAGAAGAAAGATCTAGCTGACTGAAATAAGTTTATTGGATGAAAACCAACAAAATTTGACAAGAACCACGAAAAGTTCTTGTATTTTAAGATAAAATCTTTTTGCTTTGAAGAAGAAAGATCTGGCTGACTGAAATAAGTTCATTAGATGAAAACGAACAAAATTTGACAAGAACCACAAAAACTTCTTGTATTTTAAGATAATATCTTACGCTATTAAAGAAAAAACTTCTGGCTCGCTGAAATATGTTCATTTGCTGAAAACCAACAAAACCACGAAAAGTTCTTGTATTTGAAGATAAAATCTTTTTGCTTTGAAGAAGAAAGATCGAGCTGACTGAAATAAGTTCATTGGATGAAAACCAACAAAAATTGACAAGAACCACGAAAAGTTATTGTATTTTAAGATAAAATCTTACTCTATTAAGGAAAAAACTTCCAGCTCGCTGAAATATGTTCATTTGCTGAAAACCATCAAAACCACGAAAAGTTCTTGTATTTGAAGATAAAATCTTTTTGCTTTGAAGAAGAAAGATCTAGCTGACTGAAATAAGTTCATCAGATGAAAACCAACAAAAATTGACAAGAACCACGAAAAGTTCTTGTATTTTAAGATAAAATCTTACTCTATTAAGGAAAAAACATCCAGCTCGCTGAAATATGTTCATTTGCTGAAAACCATCAAAACCACGAAAAGTTCTTGTATTTGAAGATAAAATCTTTTTGCTTTGAAGAAGAAAGATCTGGCTGACTGAAATAAGTTCATTAGATGAAAACCAACAAAAATTGACAAGAACCACGAAAAGTTCTTGTATTTTAAGATAAAATCTTAGGCTATTAAAGAAAAAACTTCCAGCTCGCTGAAATATGTTCATTTGCTGAAAACCATCAAAACCACGAAAAGTTCTTGTATTTGAAGATAAAATCTTTTTGCTTTGAAGAAGAAAGATCTAGCTGACTGAAATAAGTTCATTAGATGAAAAACAACAAAAATTGACAAGAACCACGAAAATTTCTTGTATTTTAAGATAAAATCTTACTCTATTAAGGAAAAAACTTCCAGCTCGCTGAAATCTGTTAATTTGCTGAAAACCAACAAAACCACGAAAAGTTCTTGTATTTGAAGATAAAATCTTTTTGCTTTGACGAAGAAAGATCTAGCTGACTGAAATAAGTTCATAAGATGAAAACGAACAAAATTTGACAAGAACCACGAAAACTTCTTGTATTTTAAGATAATATCTTACTCTATTAAAGAAAAAACTTCTGGCTCGCTGAAATATGTTCATTTGCTGAAAACCAACAAAACCACGAAATGTTCTTGTATTTGAAGATAAAATCTTTTTGCTTTGAAGAAGAAAGATCCAGCTGACTGAAATAAGTTCATTGGATGAAAACCAACAAAAATTGACAAGAACCACGAAAAGTTCTTGTATTTTAAGATAAAATCTTCCTCTATTAAGGAAAAAACTTCCAGCTCGCTGAAATATGTTCATTTGCTGAAAACCATCAAAACCACGAAAAGTTCTTGTATTTGAAGATAAAATCTTTTTGCTTTGAAGAAGAAAGATCTAGCTGACTGAAATAAGTTCATCAGATGAAAACCAACAAAAATTGACAAGAACCACGAAAAGTTCTTGTATTTTAAGATAAAATCTTACTCTATTAAGGAAAAAACATCCAGCTCGCTGAAATATGTTCATTTGCTGAAAACCATCAAAACCACGAAAAGTTCTTGTATTTGAAGATAAAATCTTTTTGCTTTGAAGAAGAAAGATCCAGCTGACTGAAATAAGTTCATTGGATGAAAACCAACAAAAATTGACAAGAACCACGAAAAGTTCTTGTATTTTAAGATAAAATCTTACTCTATCAAGGAAAAAACTTCCAGCTCGCTGAAATATGTTCATTTGCTGAAAACCATCAAAACCACGAAAAGTTCTTGTATTTGAAGATAAAATCTTTTTGCTTTGAAGAAGAAAGATCTAGCTGACTGAAATAAGTTCATCAGATGAAAACCAACAAAAATTGACAAGAACCACGAAAAGTTCTTGTATTTTAAGACAAAATCTTAGGCTATTAAAGAAAAAACTTCCAGCTCGCTGAAATATGTTCATTTGCTGAAAACCATCAAAACCACGAAAAGTTCTTGTATTTGAAGATAAAATCTTTTTGCTTTGAAGAAGAAAGATCTGGCTGACTGAAATAAGTTCATTAGATGAAAACCAACAAAAATTGACAAGAACCACGAAAAGTTCTTGTATTTTAAGATAAAATCTTACTCTATTAAGGAAAAAACTTCCAGCTCGCTGAAATCTGTTCATTTGCTGAAAACCAACAAAACCACGAAAAGTTCTTGTATTTGAAGATAAAATCTTTTTGCTTTGAAGAAGAAAGATCCAGCTGACTGAAATAAGTTCATTGGATGAAAACCAACAAAAATTGACAAGAACCACGAAAAGTTCTTGTATTTTAAGATAAAATCTTACTCTATTAAGGAAAAAACTTCCAGCTCGCTGAAATATGTTCATTTGCTGAAAACCATCAAAACCACGAAAAGTTCTTGTATTTGAAGATAAAATCTTTTTGCTTTGAAGAAGAAAGATCTAGCTGACTGAAATAAGTTCATCAGATGAAAACCAACAAAAATTGACAAGAACCACGAAAAGTTCTTGTATTTTAAGATAAAATCTTACTCTATTAAGGAAAAAACATCCAGCTCGCTGAAATATGTTCATTTGCTGAAAACCATCAAAACCACGAAAAGTTCTTGTATTTGAAGATAAAATCTTTTTGCTTTGAAGAAGAAAGATCTGGCTGACTGAAATAAGTTCATTAGATGAAAACCAACAAAAATTGACAAGAACCACGAAAAGTTCTTGTATTTTAAGATAAAATCTTACTCTATTAAGGAAAAAACTCCCAGCTCGCTGAAATCTGTTCATTTGCTGAAAACCAACAAAACCACGAAAAGTTCTTGTATTTGAAGATAAAATCTTTTTGCTTTGACGAAGAAAGATCGAGCTGACTGAAATAAGTTCATTAGATGAAAACCAACAAAAATTGACAAGAACCACGAAAAGTTCTTGTATTTTAAGATAAAATCTTAGGCTATTAAAGAAAAAACTTCCAGCTCGCTGAAATATGTTCATTTGCTGAAAACCATCAAAACCACGAAAAGTTCTTGTATTTGAAGATAAAATCTTTTTGCTTTGAAGAAGAAAGATCTAGCTGACTGAAATAAGTTCATTAGATGAAAACCAACAAAAATTGACAAGAACCACGAAAAGTTCTTGTATTTTAAGATAAAATCTTACTTTGTTAAGGAAAAAACTTCCAGCTCACTGAAATATGTTCATTTGCTGAAAACCATCAAAACCACGAAAAGTTCTTGTATTTGAAGATAAAATCTTTTTGCTTTGAAGAAGAAAGATCTAGCTGACTGAAATAAGTTTATTGGATGAAAACCAACAAAATTTGACAAGAACCATGAAAAGTTCTTGTATTTTAAGATAATATCTTACGCTATTAAAGAAAAAACTTCTGGCTCGCTGAAATATGTTCATTTGCTGAAAACCATCAAAACAACGAAAAGTTCTTGTATTTGAAGATAAAATCTTTTTGCTTTGAAGAAGAAAGATCTAGCTGACTGAAATAAGTTCATCAGATGAAAACCAACAAAAATTGACAAGAACCACGAAAAGTTCTTGTATTTTAAGATAAAATCTTACTCTATTAAGGAAAAAACATCCAGCTCGCTGAAATATGTTCATTTGCTGAAAACCATCAAAACCACGAAAAGTTCTTGTATTTGAAGATAAAATCTTTTTGCTTTGAAGAAGAAAGATCCAGCTGACTGAAATAAGTTCATTGGATGAAAACCAACAAAAATTGACAAGAACCACGAAAAGTTCTTGTATTTTAAGATAAAATCTTACTCTATCAAGGAAAAAACTTCCAGCTCGCTGAAATATGTTCATTTGCTGAAAACCATCAAAACCACGATAAGTTCTTGTATTTGAAGATAAAATCTTTTTGCTTTGAAGAAGAAAGATCTAGCTGACTGAAATAAGTTCATCAGATGAAAACCAACAAAAATTGACAAGAACCACGAAAAGTTCTTGTATTTTAAGATAAAATCTTAGGCTATTAAAGAAAAAACTTCCAGCTCGCTGAAATATGTTCATTTGCTGAAAACCATCAAAACCACGAAAAGTTCTTGTATTTGAAGATAAAATCTTTTTGCTTTGAAGAAGAAAGATCTGGCTGACTGAAATAAGTTCATTAGATGAAAACCAACAAAAATTGACAAGAACCACGAAAAGTTCTTGTATTTTAAGATAAAATCTTACTCTATTAAGGAAAAAACTTCCAGCTCGCTGAAATCTGTTCATTTGCTGAAAACCAACAAAACCACGAAAAGTTCTTGTATTTGAAGATAAAATCTTTTTGCTTTGAAGAAGAAAGATCCAGCTGACTGAAATAAGTTCATTGGATGAAAACCAACAAAAATTGACAAGAACCACGAAAAGTTCTTGTATTTTAAGATAAAATCTTACTCTATTAAGGAAAAAACTTCCAGCTCGCTGAAATATGTTCATTTGCTGAAAACCATCAAAACCACGAAAAGTTCTTGTATTTGAAGATAAAATCTTTTTGCTTTGAAGAAGAAAGATCTAGCTGACTGAAATAAGTTCATCAGATGAAAACCAACAAAAATTGACAAGAACCACGAAAAGTTCTTGTATTTTAAGATAAAATCTTACTCTATTAAGGAAAAAACATCCAGCTCGCTGAAATATGTTCATTTGCTGAAAACCAACAAAACCACGAAAAGTTCTTGTATTTGAAGATAAAATCTTTTTGCTTTGAAGAAGAAAGATCTGGCTGACTGAAATAAGTTCATTAGATGAAAACCAACAAAAATTGACAAGAACCACGAAAAGTTCTTGTATTTTAAGATAAAATCTTACTCTATTAAGGAAAAAACTCCCAGCTCGCTGAAATCTGTTCATTTGCTGAAAACCAACAAAACCACGAAAAGTTCTTGTATTTGAAGATAAAATCTTTTTGCTTTGACGAAGAAAGATCGAGCTGACTGAAATAAGTTCATTAGATGAAAACCAACAAAAATTGACAAGAACCACGAAAAGTTCTTGTATTTTAAGATAAAATCTTAGGCTATTAAAGAAAAAACTTCCAGCTCGCTGAAATCTGTTCATTTGCTGAAAACCATCAAAACCACGAAAAGTTCTTGTATTTGAAGATAAAATCTTTTTGCTTTGAAGAAGAAAGATCTAGCTGACTGAAAGAAGTTCATTAGATGAAAACCAACAAAAATTGACAAGAACCACGAAAAGTTCTTGTATTTTAAGATAAAATCTTACTTTGTTAAGGAAAAAACTTCCAGCTCACTGAAATATGTTCATTTGCTGAAAACCATCAAAACCACGAAAAGTTCTTGTATTTGAAGATAAAATCTTTTTGCTTTGAAGAAGAAAGATCCAGCTGACTGAAATAAGTTCATTGGATGAAAACCAACAAAAATTGACAAGAACCACGAAAAGTTCTTGTATTTTAAGATAAAATCTTACTCTATCAAGGAAAAAACTTCCAGCTCGCTGAAATATGTTCATTTGCTGAAAACCATCAAAACCACGAAAAGTTCTTGTATTTGAAGATAAAATCTTTTTGCTTTGAAGAAGAAAGATCTAGCTGACTGAAATAAGTTCATCAGATGAAAACCAACAAAAATTGACAAGAACCACGAAAAGTTCTTGTATTTTAAGATAAAATCTTAGGCTATTAAAGAAAAAACTTCCAGCTCGCTGAAATATGTTCATTTGCTGAAAACCATCAAAACCACGAAAAGTTCTTGTATTTGAAGATAAAATCTTTTTGCTTTGAAGAAGAAAGATCTGGCTGACTGAAATAAGTTCATTAGATGAAAACCAACAAAAATTGACAAGAACCACGAAAAGTTCTTGTATTTTAAGATAAAATCTTACTCTATTAAGGAAAAAACTTCCAGCTCGCTGAAATCTGTTCATTTGCTGAAAACCAACAAAACCACGAAAAGTTCTTGTATTTGAAGATAAAATCTTTTTGCTTTGAAGAAGAAAGATCCAGCTGACTGAAATAAGTTCATTGGATGAAAACCAACAAAAATTGACAAGAACCACGAAAAGTTCTTGTATTTTAAGATAAAATCTTACTCTATTAAGGAAAAAACTTCCAGCTCGCTGAAATATGTTCATTTGCTGAAAACCATCAAAACCACGAAAAGTTCTTGTATTTGAAGATAAAATCTTTTTGCTTTGAAGAAGAAAGATCTAGCTGACTGAAATAAGTTCATCAGATGAAAACCAACAAAAATTGACAAGAACCACGAAAAGTTCTTGTATTTTAAGATAAAATCTTACTCTATTAAGGAAAAAACATCCAGCTCGCTGAAATATGTTCATTTGCTGAAAACCAACAAAACCACGAAAAGTTCTTGTATTTGAAGATAAAATCTTTTTGCTTTGAAGAAGAAAGATCTGGCTGACTGAAATAAGTTCATTAGATGAAAACCAACAAAAATTGACAAGAACCACGAAAAGTTCTTGTATTTTAAGATAAAATCTTACTCTATTAAGGAAAAAACTCCCAGCTCGCTGAAATCTGTTCATTTGCTGAAAACCAACAAAACCACGAAAAGTTCTTGTATTTGAAGATAAAATCTTTTTGCTTTGACGAAGAAAGATCGAGCTGACTGAAATAAGTTCATTAGATGAAAACCAACAAAAATTGACAAGAACCACGAAAAGTTCTTGTATTTTAAGATAAAATCTTAGGCTATTAAAGAAAAAACTTCCAGCTCGCTGAAATCTGTTCATTTGCTGAAAACCATCAAAACCACGAAAAGTTCTTGTATTTGAAGATAAAATCTTTTTGCTTTGAAGAAGAAAGATCTAGCTGACTGAAAGAAGTTCATTAGATGAAAACCAACAAAAATTGACAAGAACCACGAAAAGTTCTTGTATTTTAAGATAAAATCTTACTTTGTTAAGGAAAAAACTTCCAGCTCACTGAAATATGTTCATTTGCTGAAAACCATCAAAACCACGAAAAGTTCTTGTATTTGAAGATAAAATCTTTTTGCTTTGAAGAAGAAAGATCTAGCTGACTGAAATAAGTTTATTGGATGAAAACCAACAAAATTTGACAAGAACCATGAAAAGTTCTTGTATTTTAAGATAATATCTTACGCTATTAAAGAAAAAACTTCTGGCTCGCTGAAATATGTTCATTTGCTGAAAACCATCAAAACAACGAAAAGTTCTTGTATTTGAAGATAAAATCTTTTTGCTTTGAAGAAGAAAGATCTAGCTGACTGAAATAAGTTCATTAGATGAGAACCAACAAAAATTGACAACAACCACGAAAAGTTCTTGTATTTTAAGATAAAATCTTAGGCTATTAAAGAAAAAACTACCAGCTCGCTGAAATCTGTTCATTAGCTGAAAACCATCAAAACCACGAAAAGTTCTTGTATTTGAAGATAAAATCTTTTTGCTTTGAAGAAGAAAGATCTAGCTGACTGAAATAAGTTCATTAGATGAAAACCAACAAAAATTGACAAGAACCACGAAAAGTTCTTGTATTTTAAGATAAAATCTTACTCTATTAAGGAAAAAACTTCTGGCTCGCTGAAATATGTTCATTTGCTGAAAACCATCAAAACCACGAAAAGTTCTTGTATTTGAAGATAAAATCTTTTTGCTTTGAAGAAGAAAGATCTAGCTGACTGAAAGAAGTTCATTAGATGAAAACCAACAAAAATTGACAAGAACCACGAAAAGTTCTTGTATTTTAAGATAAAATCTTACTTTGTTAAGGAAAAAACTTCCAGCTCACTGAAATATGTTCATTTGCTGAAAACCATCAAAACCACGAAAAGTTCTTGTATTTGAAGATAAAATCTTTTTGCTTTGAAGAAGAAAGATCCAGCTGACTGAAATAAGTTCATTGGATGAAAACCAACAAAAATTGACAAGAACCACGAAAAGTTCTTGTATTTTAAGATAAAATCTTACTCTATCAAGGAAAAAACTTCCAGCTCGCTGAAATATGTTCATTTGCTGAAAACCATCAAAACCACGAAAAGTTCTTGTATTTGAAGATAAAATCTTTTTGCTTTGAAGAAGAAAGATCTAGCTGACTGAAATAAGTTCATTAGATGAAAACCAACAAAAATTGACAAGAACCACGAAAAGTTCTTGTATTTTAAGATAAAATCTTAGGCTATTAAAGAAAAAACTTCCAGCTCGCTGAAATATGTTCATTTGCTGAAAACCATCAAAACCACGAAAAGTTCTTGTATTTGAAGATAAAATCTTTTTGCTTTGAAGAAGAAAGATCTGGCTGACTGAAATAAGTTCATTAGATGAAAACCAACAAAAATTGACAAGAACCACGAAAAGTTCTTGTATTTTAAGATAAAATCTTACTCTATTAAGGAAAAAACTTCCAGCTCGCTGAAATCTGTTCATTTGCTGAAAACCAACAAAACCACGAAAAGTTCTTGTATTTGAAGATAAAATCTTTTTGCTTTGAAGAAGAAAGATCCAGCTGACTGAAATAAGTTCATTGGATGAAAACCAACAAAAATTGACAAGAACCACGAAAAGTTCTTGTATTTTAAGATAAAATCTTACTCTATTAAGGAAAAAACTTCCAGCTCGCTGAAATATGTTCATTTGCTGAAAACCATCAAAACCACGAAAAGTTCTTGTATTTGAAGATAAAATCTTTTTGCTTTGAAGAAGAAAGATCTAGCTGACTGAAATAAGTTCATCAGATGAAAACCAACAAAAATTGACAAGAACCACGAAAAGTTCTTGTATTTTAAGATAAAATCTTACTCTATTAAGGAAAAAACATCCAGCTCGCTGAAATATGTTCATTTGCTGAAAACCAACAAAACCACGAAAAGTTCTTGTATTTGAAGATAAAATCTTTTTGCTTTGAAGAAGAAAGATCTGGCTGACTGAAATAAGTTCATTAGATGAAAACCAACAAAAATTGACAAGAACCACGAAAAGTTCTTGTATTTTAAGATAAAATCTTACTCTATTAAGGAAAAAACTCCCAGCTCGCTGAAATCTGTTCATTTGCTGAAAACCAACAAAACCACGAAAAGTTCTTGTATTTGAAGATAAAATCTTTTTGCTTTGACGAAGAAAGATCGAGCTGACTGAAATAAGTTCATTAGATGAAAACCAACAAAAATTGACAAGAACCACGAAAAGTTCTTGTATTTTAAGATAAAATCTTAGGCTATTAAAGAAAAAACTTCCAGCTCGCTGAAATCTGTTCATTTGCTGAAAACCATCAAAACCACGAAAAGTTCTTGTATTTGAAGATAAAATCTTTTTGCTTTGAAGAAGAAAGATCTAGCTGACTGAAAGAAGTTCATTAGATGAAAACCAACAAAAATTGACAAGAACCACGAAAAGTTCTTGTATTTTAAGATAAAATCTTACTTTGTTAAGGAAAAAACTTCCAGCTCACTGAAATATGTTCATTTGCTGAAAACCATCAAAACCACGAAAAGTTCTTGTATTTGAAGATAAAATCTTTTTGCTTTGAAGAAGAAAGATCTAGCTGACTGAAATAAGTTTATTGGATGAAAACCAACAAAATTTGACAAGAACCATGAAAAGTTCTTGTATTTTAAGATAATATCTTACGCTATTAAAGAAAAAACTTCTGGCTCGCTGAAATATGTTCATTTGCTGAAAACCATCAAAACAACGAAAAGTTCTTGTATTTGAAGATAAAATCTTTTTGCTTTGAAGAAGAAAGATCTAGCTGACTGAAATAAGTTCATTAGATGAGAACCAACAAAAATTGACAACAACCACGAAAAGTTCTTGTATTTTAAGATAAAATCTTAGGCTATTAAAGAAAAAACTACCAGCTCGCTGAAATCTGTTCATTAGCTGAAAACCATCAAAACCACGAAAAGTTCTTGTATTTGAAGATAAAATCTTTTTGCTTTGAAGAAGAAAGATCTAGCTGACTGAAATAAGTTCATTAGATGAAAACCAACAAAAATTGACAAGAACCACGAAAAGTTCTTGTATTTTAAGATAAAATCTTACTCTATTAAGGAAAAAACTTCTGGCTCGCTGAAATATGTTCATTTGCTGAAAACCATCAAAACCACGAAAAGTTCTTGTATTTGAAGATAAAATCTTTTTGCTTTGAAGAAGAAAGATCCAGCTGACTGAAATAAGTTCATTAGATGAAAACGAACAAAATTTGACAAGAACCACGAAAACTTCTTGTATTTTAAGATAATATCCTACGCTATTAAAGAAAAAACTTCTGGCTCGCTGAAATATGTTCATTTGCTGAAAACCAACAAAACCACGAAAAGTTCTTGTATTTGAAGATAAAATCTTTTTGCTTTGAAGAAGAAAGATCTAGCTGACTGAAATAAGTTCATTAGATGAAAACCAACAAAAATTGACAAGAACCACGAAAAGTTCTTGTATTTTAAGATAAAATCTTACTCTATTAAGGAAAAAACTTCCAGCTCGCTGAAATATGTTCATTTGCTGAAAACCATCAAAACCACGAAAAGTTCTTGTATTTGAAGATAAAATCTTTTTGCTTTGAAGAAGAAAGATCTAGTTGACTGAAATAAGTTCATAAGATGAAAACGAACAAAAATTGACAAGAACCACGAAAAGTTCTTGTATTTTAAGATAATATCTTACGCTATTAAAGAAAAAACTTCTGGCTCGCTGAAATATGTTCATTTGCTGAAAACCATCAAAACCACGAAAAGTTCTTGTATTTGAAGATAAAATCTTTTTTGCTTTGAAGAAGAAAGATCTAGCTGACTGAAATAAGTTCATCAGATGAAAACCAACAAAAATTGACAAGAACCACGAAAAGTTCTTGTATTTTAAGATAAAATCTTACTCTATTAAGGAAAAAACATCCAGCTCGCTGAAATATGTTCATTTGCTGAAAACCATCAAAACCACGAAAAGTTCTTGTATTTGAAGATAAAATCTTTTTGCTTTGAAGAAGAAAGATCTGGCTGACTGAAATAAGTTCATTAGATGAAAACCAACAAAAATTGACAAGAACCACGAAAAGTTCTTGTATTTTAAGATAAAATCTTACTCTATTAAGGAAAAAACTTCCAGCTCGCTGAAATCTGTTCATTTGCTGAAAACCAACAAAACCAGGAAAAGTTCTTGTATTTGAAGATAAAATCTTTTTGCTTTAACGAAGAAAGATCTAGCTGACTGAAATAAGTTCATTAGATGAAATCCAACAAAAATTGACAAGAACCACGAAAAGTTCTTGTATTTTAAGATAAAATCTTAGGCTATTAAAGAAAAAACTTCCAGCTCGCTGAAATCTGTTCATTTGCTGAAAACCATCAAAACCACGAAAAGTTCTTGTATTTGAAGATAAAATCTTTTTGCTTTGAAGAAGAAAGATCTGGCTGACTGAAATAAGTTCATTAGATGAAAACCAACAAAAATTGACAAGAACCACGAAAAGTTCTTGTATTTTAAGAAAAAATCTTACTCTATTAAGGAAAAAACTTCCAGCTCGCTGAAATCTGTTCATTTGCTGAAAACCAACAAAACCACGAAAAGTTCTTGTATTTGAAGAAAAAATCTTTTTGCTTTGAAGAAGAAAGATCCAGCTGACTGAAATAAGTTCATTAGATGAAAACCAACAAAAATTGACAAGAACCACGAAAAGTTCTTGTATTTTAAGATAAAATCTTACTCTATTCAGGAAAAAACTTCCAGCTCGCTGAAATCTGTTCATTTGCTGAAAACCAACAAAACCACGAAAAGTTCTTGTATTTGAAGATAAAATCTTTTTGCTTTGACGAAGAAAGATCTAGCTGACTGAAATAAGTTCATTAGATGAAAACCAACAAAAATTGACAACAACCACGAAAAGTTCTTGCATTTTAAGATAAAATCTTACTCTGTTAATTAAAAAACTTCCAGCTCACTGAAATATGTTCATTTGCTGAAAACCATCAAAACCACGAAAAGTTCTTGTATTTGAAGATAAAATCTTTTTGCTTTGAAGAAGAAAGATCTAGCTGACTGAAATAAGTTTATTGGATGAAAACCAACAAAATTTGACAAGAACCACGAAAAGTTCTTGTATTTTAAGATAAAATCTTTTTGCTTTGAAGAAGAAAGATCTGGCTGACTGAAATAAGTTCATTAGATGAAAACGAACAAAATTTGACAAGAACCACAAAAACTTCTTGTATTTTAAGATAATATCTTACGCTATTAAAGAAAAAACTTCTGGCTCGCTGAAATATGTTCATTTGCTGAAAACCAACAAAACCACGAAAAGTTCTTGTATTTGAAGATAAAATCTTTTTGCTTTGAAGAAGAAAGATCCAGCTGACTGAAATAAGTTCATTGGATGAAAACCAACAAAAATTGACAAGAACCACGAAAAGTTATTGTATTTTAAGATAAAATCTTACTCTATTAAGGAAAAAACTTCCAGCTCGCTGAAATATGTTCATTTGCTGAAAACCATCAAAACCACGAAAAGTTCTTGTATTTGAAGATAAAATCTTTTTGCTTTGAAGAAGAAAGATCTAGCTGACTGAAATAAGTTCATCAGATGAAAACCAACAAAAATTGACAAGAACCACGAAAAGTTCTTGTATTTTAAGATAAAATCTTACTCTATTAAGGAAAAAACATCCAGCTCGCTGAAATATGTTCATTTGCTGAAAACCATCAAAACCACGAAAAGTTCTTGTATTTGAAGATAAAATCTTTTTGCTTTGAAGAAGAAAGATCTGGCTGACTGAAATAAGTTCATTAGATGAAAACCAACAAAAATTGACAAGAACCACGAAAAGTTCTTGTATTTTAAGATAAAATCTTAGGCTATTAAAGAAAAAACTTCCAGCTCGCTGAAATATGTTCATTTGCTGAAAACCATCAAAACCACGAAAAGTTCTTGTATTTGAAGATAAAATCTTTTTGCTTTGAAGAAGAAAGATCTAGCTGACTGAAATAAGTTCATTAGATGAAAAACAACAAAAATTGACAAGAACCACGAAAATTTCTTGTATTTTAAGATAAAATCTTACTCTATTAAGGAAAAAACTTCCAGCTCGCTGAAATCTGTTAATTTGCTGAAAACCAACAAAACCACGAAAAGTTCTTGTATTTGAAGATAAAATCTTTTTGCTTTGACGAAGAAAGATCTAGCTGACTGAAATAAGTTCATAAGATGAAAACGAACAAAATTTGACAAGAACCACGAAAACTTCTTGTATTTTAAGATAATATCTTACTCTATTAAAGAAAAAACTTCTGGCTCGCTGAAATATGTTCATTTGCTGAAAACCAACAAAACCACGAAATGTTCTTGTATTTGAAGATAAAATCTTTTTGCTTTGAAGAAGAAAGATCCAGCTGACTGAAATAAGTTCATTGGATGAAAACCAACAAAAATTGACAAGAACCACGAAAAGTTCTTGTATTTTAAGATAAAATCTTCCTCTATTAAGGAAAAAACTTCCAGCTCGCTGAAATATGTTCATTTGCTGAAAACCATCAAAACCACGAAAAGTTCTTGTATTTGAAGATAAAATCTTTTTGCTTTGAAGAAGAAAGATCTAGCTGACTGAAATAAGTTCATTAGATGAAAACCAACAAAAATTGACAAGAACCACGAAAAGTTCTTGTATTTTAAGATAAAATCTTAGGCTATTAAGGAAAAAACTTCCAGCTCGCTGAAATATGTTCATTTGCTGAAAACCATCAAAACCACGAAAAGTTCTTGTATTTGAAGATAAAATCTTTTTGCTTTGAAGAAGAAAGATCTAGCTGACTGAAATAAGTTCATCAGATGAAAACCAACAAAAATTGACAAGAACCACGAAAAGTTCTTGTATTTTAAGATAAAATCTTACTCTATTAAGGAAAAAACATCCAGCTCGCTGAAATATGTTCATTTGCTGAAAACCATCAAAACCACGAAAAGTTCTTGTATTTGAAGATAAAATCTTTTTGCTTTGAAGAAGAAAGATCCAGCTGACTGAAATAAGTTCATTGGATGAAAACCAACAA
The DNA here is from genome assembly GCF_035084215.1 of Heptranchias perlo. NCBI lineage: Eukaryota > Metazoa > Chordata > Chondrichthyes > Hexanchiformes > Hexanchidae > Heptranchias > Heptranchias perlo. The sequence continues at coordinate 1,297,843 of NW_027138385.1, read as the reverse complement.
AAATTGACAAGAACCACGAAAAGTTCTTGTATTTTAAGATAAAATCTTACTCTATCAAGGAAAAAACTTCCAGCTCGCTGAAATATGTTCATTTGCTGAAAACCATCAAAACCACGAAAAGTTCTTGTATTTGAAGATAAAATCTTTTTGCTTTGAAGAAGAAAGATCTAGCTGACTGAAATAAGTTCATCAGATGAAAACCAACAAAAATTGACAAGAACCACGAAAAGTTCTTGTATTTTAAGACAAAATCTTAGGCTATTAAAGAAAAAACTTCCAGCTCGCTGAAATATGTTCATTTGCTGAAAACCATCAAAACCACGAAAAGTTCTTGTATTTGAAGATAAAATCTTTTTGCTTTGAAGAAGAAAGATCTGGCTGACTGAAATAAGTTCATTAGATGAAAACCAACAAAAATTGACAAGAACCACGAAAAGTTCTTGTATTTTAAGATAAAATCTTACTCTATTAAGGAAAAAACTTCCAGCTCGCTGAAATCTGTTCATTTGCTGAAAACCAACAAAACCACGAAAAGTTCTTGTATTTGAAGATAAAATCTTTTTGCTTTGAAGAAGAAAGATCCAGCTGACTGAAATAAGTTCATTGGATGAAAACCAACAAAAATTGACAAGAACCACGAAAAGTTCTTGTATTTTAAGATAAAATCTTACTCTATTAAGGAAAAAACTTCCAGCTCGCTGAAATATGTTCATTTGCTGAAAACCATCAAAACCACGAAAAGTTCTTGTATTTGAAGATAAAATCTTTTTGCTTTGAAGAAGAAAGATCTAGCTGACTGAAATAAGTTCATCAGATGAAAACCAACAAAAATTGACAAGAACCACGAAAAGTTCTTGTATTTTAAGATAAAATCTTACTCTATTAAGGAAAAAACATCCAGCTCGCTGAAATATGTTCATTTGCTGAAAACCATCAAAACCACGAAAAGTTCTTGTATTTGAAGATAAAATCTTTTTGCTTTGAAGAAGAAAGATCTGGCTGACTGAAATAAGTTCATTAGATGAAAACCAACAAAAATTGACAAGAACCACGAAAAGTTCTTGTATTTTAAGATAAAATCTTACTCTATTAAGGAAAAAACTCCCAGCTCGCTGAAATCTGTTCATTTGCTGAAAACCAACAAAACCACGAAAAGTTCTTGTATTTGAAGATAAAATCTTTTTGCTTTGACGAAGAAAGATCGAGCTGACTGAAATAAGTTCATTAGATGAAAACCAACAAAAATTGACAAGAACCACGAAAAGTTCTTGTATTTTAAGATAAAATCTTAGGCTATTAAAGAAAAAACTTCCAGCTCGCTGAAATCTGTTCATTTGCTGAAAACCATCAAAACCACGAAAAGTTCTTGTATTTGAAGATAAAATCTTTTTGCTTTGAAGAAGAAAGATCTAGCTGACTGAAATAAGTTCATTAGATGAAAACCAACAAAAATTGACAAGAACCACGAAAAGTTCTTGTATTTTAAGATAAAATCTTACTTTGTTAAGGAAAAAACTTCCAGCTCACTGAAATATGTTCATTTGCTGAAAACCATCAAAACCACGAAAAGTTCTTGTATTTGAAGATAAAATCTTTTTGCTTTGAAGAAGAAAGATCTAGCTGACTGAAATAAGTTTATTGGATGAAAACCAACAAAATTTGACAAGAACCATGAAAAGTTCTTGTATTTTAAGATAATATCTTACGCTATTAAAGAAAAAACTTCTGGCTCGCTGAAATATGTTCATTTGCTGAAAACCATCAAAACAACGAAAAGTTCTTGTATTTGAAGATAAAATCTTTTTGCTTTGAAGAAGAAAGATCTAGCTGACTGAAATAAGTTCATCAGATGAAAACCAACAAAAATTGACAAGAACCACGAAAAGTTCTTGTATTTTAAGATAAAATCTTACTCTATTAAGGAAAAAACATCCAGCTCGCTGAAATATGTTCATTTGCTGAAAACCATCAAAACCACGAAAAGTTCTTGTATTTGAAGATAAAATCTTTTTGCTTTGAAGAAGAAAGATCCAGCTGACTGAAATAAGTTCATTGGATGAAAACCAACAAAAATTGACAAGAACCACGAAAAGTTCTTGTATTTTAAGATAAAATCTTACTCTATCAAGGAAAAAACTTCCAGCTCGCTGAAATATGTTCATTTGCTGAAAACCATCAAAACCACGAAAAGTTCTTGTATTTGAAGATAAAATCTTTTTGCTTTGAAGAAGAAAGATCTAGCTGACTGAAATAAGTTCATCAGATGAAAACCAACAAAAATTGACAAGAACCACGAAAAGTTCTTGTATTTTAAGATAAAATCTTAGGCTATTAAAGAAAAAACTTCCAGCTCGCTGAAATATGTTCATTTGCTGAAAACCATCAAAACCACGAAAAGTTCTTGTATTTGAAGATAAAATCTTTTTGCTTTGAAGAAGAAAGATCTGGCTGACTGAAATAAGTTCATTAGATGAAAACCAACAAAAATTGACAAGAACCACGAAAAGTTCTTGTATTTTAAGATAAAATCTTACTCTATTAAGGAAAAAACTTCCAGCTCGCTGAAATCTGTTCATTTGCTGAAAACCAACAAAACCACGAAAAGTTCTTGTATTTGAAGATAAAATCTTTTTGCTTTGAAGAAGAAAGATCCAGCTGACTGAAATAAGTTCATTGGATGAAAACCAACAAAAATTGACAAGAACCACGAAAAGTTCTTGTATTTTAAGATAAAATCTTACTCTATTAAGGAAAAAACTTCCAGCTCGCTGAAATATGTTCATTTGCTGAAAACCATCAAAACCACGAAAAGTTCTTGTATTTGAAGATAAAATCTTTTTGCTTTGAAGAAGAAAGATCTAGCTGACTGAAATAAGTTCATCAGATGAAAACCAACAAAAATTGACAAGAACCACGAAAAGTTCTTGTATTTTAAGATAAAATCTTACTCTATTAAGGAAAAAACATCCAGCTCGCTGAAATATGTTCATTTGCTGAAAACCAACAAAACCACGAAAAGTTCTTGTATTTGAAGATAAAATCTTTTTGCTTTGAAGAAGAAAGATCTGGCTGACTGAAATAAGTTCATTAGATGAAAACCAACAAAAATTGACAAGAACCACGAAAAGTTCTTGTATTTTAAGATAAAATCTTACTCTATTAAGGAAAAAACTCCCAGCTCGCTGAAATCTGTTCATTTGCTGAAAACCAACAAAACCACGAAAAGTTCTTGTATTTGAAGATAAAATCTTTTTGCTTTGACGAAGAAAGATCGAGCTGACTGAAATAAGTTCATTAGATGAAAACCAACAAAAATTGACAAGAACCACGAAAAGTTCTTGTATTTTAAGATAAAATCTTAGGCTATTAAAGAAAAAACTTCCAGCTCGCTGAAATCTGTTCATTTGCTGAAAACCATCAAAACCACGAAAAGTTCTTGTATTTGAAGATAAAATCTTTTTGCTTTGAAGAAGAAAGATCTAGCTGACTGAAAGAAGTTCATTAGATGAAAACCAACAAAAATTGACAAGAACCACGAAAAGTTCTTGTATTTTAAGATAAAATCTTACTTTGTTAAGGAAAAAACTTCCAGCTCACTGAAATATGTTCATTTGCTGAAAACCATCAAAACCACGAAAAGTTCTTGTATTTGAAGATAAAATCTTTTTGCTTTGAAGAAGAAAGATCTAGCTGACTGAAATAAGTTCATTAGATGAGAACCAACAAAAATTGACAACAACCACGAAAAGTTCTTGTATTTTAAGATAAAATCTTAGGCTATTAAAGAAAAAACTACCAGCTCGCTGAAATCTGTTCATTAGCTGAAAACCATCAAAACCACGAAAAGTTCTTGTATTTGAAGATAAAATCTTTTTGCTTTGAAGAAGAAAGATCTAGCTGACTGAAATAAGTTCATTAGATGAAAACCAACAAAAATTGACAACAACCACGAAAAGTTCTTGTATTTTAAGATAAAATCTTACTCTATTAAGGAAAAAACTTCTGGCTCGCTGAAATATGTTCATTTGCTGAAAACCATCAAAACCACGAAAAGTTCTTGTATTTGAAGATAAAATCTTTTTGCTTTGAAGAAGAAAGATCCAGCTGACTGAAATAAGTTCATTAGATGAAAACGAACAAAATTTGACAAGAACCACGAAAACTTCTTGTATTTTAAGATAATATCCTACGCTATTAAAGAAAAAACTTCTGGCTCGCTGAAATATGTTCATTTGCTGAAAACCAACAAAACCACGAAAAGTTCTTGTATTTGAAGATAAAATCTTTTTGCTTTGAAGAAGAAAGATCTAGCTGACTGAAATAAGTTCATTAGATGAAAACCAACAAAAATTGACAAGAACCACGAAAAGTTCTTGTATTTTAAGATAAAATCTTACTCTATTAAGGAAAAAACTTCCAGCTCGCTGAAATATGTTCATTTGCTGAAAACCATCAAAACCACGAAAAGTTCTTGTATTTGAAGATAAAATCTTTTTGCTTTGAAGAAGAAAGATCTAGTTGACTGAAATAAGTTCATAAGATGAAAACGAACAAAAATTGACAAGAACCACGAAAAGTTCTTGTATTTTAAGATAATATCTTACGCTATTAAAGAAAAAACTTCTGGCTCGCTGAAATATGTTCATTTGCTGAAAACCATCAAAACCACGAAAAGTTCTTGTATTTGAAGATAAAATCTTTTTTGCTTTGAAGAAGAAAGATCTAGCTGACTGAAATAAGTTCATCAGATGAAAACCAACAAAAATTGACAAGAACCACGAAAAGTTCTTGTATTTTAAGATAAAATCTTACTCTATTAAGGAAAAAACATCCAGCTCGCTGAAATATGTTCATTTGCTGAAAACCATCAAAACCACGAAAAGTTCTTGTATTTGAAGATAAAATCTTTTTGCTTTGAAGAAGAAAGATCTGGCTGACTGAAATAAGTTCATTAGATGAAAACCAACAAAAATTGACAAGAACCACGAAAAGTTCTTGTATTTTAAGATAAAATCTTACTCTATTAAGGAAAAAACTTCCAGCTCGCTGAAATCTGTTCATTTGCTGAAAACCAACAAAACCAGGAAAAGTTCTTGTATTTGAAGATAAAATCTTTTTGCTTTAACGAAGAAAGATCTAGCTGACTGAAATAAGTTCATTAGATGAAATCCAACAAAAATTGACAAGAACCACGAAAAGTTCTTGTATTTTAAGATAAAATCTTAGGCTATTAAAGAAAAAACTTCCAGCTCGCTGAAATCTGTTCATTTGCTGAAAACCATCAAAACCACGAAAAGTTCTTGTATTTGAAGATAAAATCTTTTTGCTTTGAAGAAGAAAGATCTGGCTGACTGAAATAAGTTCATTAGATGAAAACCAACAAAAATTGACAAGAACCACGAAAAGTTCTTGTATTTTAAGAAAAAATCTTACTCTATTAAGGAAAAAACTTCCAGCTCGCTGAAATCTGTTCATTTGCTGAAAACCAACAAAACCACGAAAAGTTCTTGTATTTGAAGAAAAAATCTTTTTGCTTTGAAGAAGAAAGATCCAGCTGACTGAAATAAGTTCATTAGATGAAAACCAACAAAAATTGACAAGAACCACGAAAAGTTCTTGTATTTTAAGATAAAATCTTAGGCTATTAAAGAAAAAACTTCCAGCTCGCTGAAATCTGTTCATTTGCTGAAAACCATCAAAACCACGAAAAGTTCTTGTATTTGAAGATAAAATCTTTTTGCTTTGAAGAAGAAAGATCTAGCTGACTGAAATAAGTTCATTAGATGAAAACCAACAAAAATTGACAAGAACCACGAAAAGTTCTTGTATTTTAAGATAAAATCTTACTCTATTAAGGGAAAAACTTCCAGCTCGCTGAAATCTGTTCATTTGCTGAAAACCAACAAAACCACGAAAAGTTCTTGTATTTGAAGATAAAATCTTTTTGCTTTGACGAAGAAAGATCTAGCTGACTGAAATAAGTTCATTAGATGAAAACCAACAAAAATTGACAACAACCACGAAAAGTTCTTGTATTTTAAGATAAAATCTTACTCTGTTAAGGAAAAAACTTCCAGCTCACTGAAATATGTTCATTTGCTGAAAACCATCAAAACCACGAAAAGTTCTTGTATTTGAAGATAAAATCTTTTTGCTTTGAAGAAGAAAGATCTAGCTGACTGAAATAAGTTTATTGGATGAAAACCAACAAAAATTGACAAGAACCACGAAAAGTTCTTGTATTTTAAGATAAAATCTTACTCTATTAAGGAAAAAACTTCCAGCTCGCTGAAATATGTTCATTTGCTGAAAACCATCAAAACCACGAAAAGTTCTTGTATTTGAAGATAAAATCTTTTTGCTTTGAAGAAGAAAGATCCAGCTGACTGAAATAAGTTCATTAGATGAAAACGAACAAAATTTGACAAGAACCACGAAAACTTCTTGTATTTTAAGATAATATCCTACGCTATTAAAGAAAAAACTTCTGGCTCGCTGAAATATGTTCATTTGCTGAAAACCAACAAAACCACGAAAAGTTCTTGTATTTGAAGATAAAATCTTTTTGCTTTGAAGAAGAAAGATCCAGCTGACTGAAATAAGTTCATTGGATGAAAACCAACAAAAATTGACAAGAACCACGAAAAGTTCTTGTATTTTAAGATAAAATCTTACTCTATTAAGGAAAAAACTTCTAGCTCGCTGAAATATGTTCATTTGCTGAAAACCATCAAAACCACGAAAAGTTCTTGTATTTGAAGATAAAATCTTTTTGCTTTGAAGAAGAAAGATCTAGTTGACTGAAATAAGTTCATAAGATGAAAACGAACAAAAATTGACAAGAACCACGAAAAGTTCTTGTATTTTAAGATAATATCTTACGCTATTAAAGAAAAAACTTCTGGCTCGCTGAAATATGTTCATTTGCTGAAAACCATCAAAACCACGAAAAGTTCTTGTATTTGAAGATAAAATCTTTTTTGCTTTGAAGAAGAAAGATCTAGCTGACTGAAATAAGTTCATCAGATGAAAACCAACAAAAATTGACAAGAACCACGAAAAGTTCTTGTATTTTAAGATAAAATCTTACTCTATTAAGGAAAAAACATCCAGCTCGCTGAAATATGTTCATTTGCTGAAAACCATCAAAACCACGAAAAGTTCTTGTATTTGAAGATAAAATCTTTTTGCTTTGAAGAAGAAAGATCTGGCTGACTGAAATAAGTTCATTAGATGAAAACCAACAAAAATTGACAAGAACCACGAAAAGTTCTTGTATTTTAAGATAAAATCTTACTCTATTAAGGAAAAAACTTCCAGCTCGCTGAAATCTGTTCATTTGCTGAAAACCAACAAAACCACGAAAAGTTCTTGTATTTGAAGATAAAATCTTTTTGCTTTGACGAAGAAAGATCTAGCTGACTGAAATAAGTTCATTAGATGAAATCCAACAAAAATTGACAAGAACCACGAAAAGTTCTTGTATTTTAAGATAAAATCTTACGCTATTAAAGAAAAAACTTCCAGCTCGCTGAAATCTGTTCATTTGCTGAAAACCATCAAAACCACGAAAAGTTCTTGTATTTGAAGATAAAATCTTTTTGCTTTGAAGAAGAAAGATCTAGCTGACTGAAATAAGTTCATTAGATGAAAACCAACAAAAATTGACAAGAACCACGAAAAGTTCTTGTATTTTAAGATAAAATCTTACTCCATTCAGGAAAAAGCTTCCAGCTCGCTGAAATATGTTCATTTGCTGAAAACCATCAAAACCACGAAAAGTTCTTGTATTTGAAGATAAAATCTTTTTGCTTTGAAGAAGAAAGATCTAGCTGACTGAAATAAGTTCATTCGATGAAAACCAACAAAAATTGACAAGAACCACGAAAAGTTCTTGTATTTTAAGATAAAATCTTACGCTATTGAAGAGAAAACTCCCAGCTCGCTGAAATATGTTCATTTGCTGAAAACCAACAAAACCACAAAAAGTTCTTGTATTTGAAGATAAAATCTTTTTGCTTTGAAGAAGAAAGATCTAGCTGACTGAAATAAGTTCATTGGATGAAAACCAACAAAAATTGACAAGAACCACGAAAAGTTCTTGTATTTTAAGATAAAATCTTACTCTATTAAGGAAAAAACTTCCAGCTCGCTGAAATATGTTCATTTGCTGAAAACCATCAAAACCACGAAAAGTTCTTGTATTTGAAGATAAAATCTTTTTGCTTTGAAGAAGAAAGATCTAGCTGACTGAAATAAGTTCATCAGATGAAAACCAACAAAAATTGACAAGAACCACGAAAAGTTCTTGTATTTTAAGATAAAATCTTACTCTATTAAGGAAAAAACATCCAGCTCGCTGAAATATGTTCATTTGCTGAAAACCAACAAAACCACGAAAAGTTCTTGTATTTGAAGATAAAATCTTTTTGCTTTGAAGAAGAAAGATCTGGCTGACTGAAATAAGTTCATTAGATGAAAACCAACAAAAATTGACAAGAACCACGAAAAGTTCTTGTATTTTAAGATAAAATCTTAGGCTATTAAAGAAAAAACTTCCAGCTCGCTGAAATCTGTTCATTTGCTGAAAACCATCAAAACCACGAAAAGTTCTTGTATTTGAAGATAAAATCTTTTTGCTTTGAAGAAGAAAGATCTAGCTGACTGAAAGAAGTTCATTAGATGAAAACCAACAAAAATTGACAAGAACCACGAAAAGTTCTTGTATTTTAAGATAAAATCTTACTTTGTTAAGGAAAAAACTTCCAGCTCACTGAAATATGTTCATTTGCTGAAAACCATCAAAACCACGAAAAGTTCTTGTATTTGAAGATAAAATCTTTTTGCTTTGAAGAAGAAAGATCTAGCTGACTGAAATAAGTTTATTGGATGAAAACCAACAAAATTTGACAAGAACCATGAAAAGTTCTTGTATTTTAAGATAATATCTTACGCTATTAAAGAAAAAACTTCTGGCTCGCTGAAATATGTTCATTTGCTGAAAACCATCAAAACAACGAAAAGTTCTTGTATTTGAAGATAAAATCTTTTTGCTTTGAAGAAGAAAGATCTAGCTGACTGAAATAAGTTCATTAGATGAGAACCAACAAAAATTGACAACAACCACGAAAAGTTCTTGTATTTTAAGATAAAATCTTAGGCTATTAAAGAAAAAACTACCAGCTCGCTGAAATCTGTTCATTAGCTGAAAACCATCAAAACCACGAAAAGTTCTTGTATTTGAAGATAAAATCATTTTGCTTTGAAGAAGAAAGATCTAGCTGACTGAAATAAGTTCATTAGATGAAAACCAACAAAAATTGACAAGAACCACGAAAAGTTCTTGTATTTTAAGATAAAATCTTACTCTATTAAGGAAAAAACTTCTGGCTCGCTGAAATATGTTCATTTGCTGAAAACCATCAAAACCACGAAAAGTTCTTGTATTTGAAGATAAAATCTTTTTGCTTTGAAGAAGAAAGATCCAGCTGACTGAAATAAGTTCATTAGATGAAAACGAACAAAATTTGACAAGAACCACGAAAACTTCTTGTATTTTAAGATAATATCCTACGCTATTAAAGAAAAAACTTCTGGCTCGCTGAAATATGTTCATTTGCTGAAAACCAACAAAACCACGAAAAGTTCTTGTATTTGAAGATAAAATCTTTTTGCTTTGAAGAAGAAAGATCTAGCTGACTGAAATAAGTTCATTAGATGAAAACCAACAAAAATTGACAAGAACCACGAAAAGTTCTTGTATTTTAAGATAAAATCTTACTCTATTAAGGAAAAAACTTCCAGCTCGCTGAAATATGTTCATTTGCTGAAAACCATCAAAACCACGAAAAGTTCTTGTATTTGAAGATAAAATCTTTTTGCTTTGAAGAAGAAAGATCTAGTTGACTGAAATAAGTTCATAAGATGAAAACGAACAAAAATTGACAAGAACCACGAAAAGTTCTTGTATTTTAAGATAATATCTTACGCTATTAAAGAAAAAACTTCTGGCTCGCTGAAATATGTTCATTTGCTGAAAACCATCAAAACCACGAAAAGTTCTTGTATTTGAAGATAAAATCTTTTTTGCTTTGAAGAAGAAAGATCTAGCTGACTGAAATAAGTTCATCAGATGAAAACCAACAAAAATTGACAAGAACCACGAAAAGTTCTTGTATTTTAAGATAATATCTTACGCTATTAAAGAAAAAACATCCAGCTCGCTGAAATATGTTCATTTGCTGAAAACCATCAAAACCACGAAAAGTTCTTGTATTTGAAGATAAAATCTTTTTGCTTTGAAGAAGAAAGATCTGGCTGACTGAAATAAGTTCATTAGATGAAAACCAACAAAAATTGACAAGAACCACGAAAAGTTCTTGTATTTTAAGATAAAATCTTACTCTATTAAGGAAAAAAACTTCCAGCTCGCTGAAATCTGTTCATTTGCTGAAAACCAACAAAACCAGGAAAAGTTCTTGTATTTGAAGATAAAATCTTTTTGCTTTAACGAAGAAAGATCTAGCTGACTGAAATAAGTTCATTAGATGAAATCCAACAAAAATTGACAAGAACCACGAAAAGTTCTTGTATTTTAAGATAAAATCTTAGGCTATTAAAGAAAAAACTTCCAGCTCGCTGAAATCTGTTCATTTGCTGAAAACCATCAAAACCACGAAAAGTTCTTGTATTTGAAGATAAAATCTTTTTGCTTTGAAGAAGAAAGATCTGGCTGACTGAAATAAGTTCATTAGATGAAAACCAACAAAAATTGACAAGAACCACGAAAAGTTCTTGTATTTTAAGATAATATCTTACGCTATTAAAGAAAAAACTTCTGGCTCGCTGAAATATGTTCATTTGCTGAAAACCAACAAAACCACGAAAAGTTCTTGTATTTGAAGATAAAATCTTTTTGCTTTGAAGAAGAAAGATCCAGCTGACTGAAATAAGTTCATTGGATGAAAACCAACAAAAATTGACAAGAACCACGAAAAGTTCTGGTATTTTAAGATAAAATCTTACTCTATTAAGGAAAAAACTTCCAGCTCGCTGAAATATGTTCATTTGCTGAAAACCATCAAAACCACGAAAAGTTCTTGTATTTGAAGATAAAATCTTTTTGCTTTGAAGAAGAAAGATCTAGCTGACTGAAATAAATTCATCAGATGAAAACCAACAAAAATTGACAAGAACCACGAAAAGTTCTTGTATTTTAAGATAAAATCTTAGGCTATTAAAGAAAAAACTTCCAGCTCGCTGAAATCTGTTCATTTGCTGAAAACCATCAAAACCACAAAAAGTTCTTGTATTTGAAGATAAAATCTTTTTGCTTTGAAGAAGAAAGATCTAGCTGACTGAAATAAGTTCATTAGATGAAAACCAACAAAAATTGACAAGAACCACGAAAAGTTCTTGTATTTTAAGATAAAATCTTACTTTGTTAAGGAAAAAACTTCCAGCTCACTGAAATATGTTCATTTGCTGAAAACCATCAAAACCACGAAAAGTTCTTGTATTTGAAGATAAAATCTTTTTGCTTTGAAGAAGAAAGATCTAGCTGACTGAAATAAGTTTATTGGATGAAAACCAACAAAATTTGACAAGAACCATGAAAAGTTCTTGTATTTTAAGATAATATCTTACGCTATTAAAGAAAAAACTTCTGGCTCGCTGAAATATGTTCATTTGCTGAAAACCATCAAAACAACGAAAAGTTCTTGTATTTGAAGATAAAATCTTTTTGCTTTGAAGAAGAAAGATCTAGCTGACTGAAATAAGTTCATTAGATGAAAACCAACAAAAATTGACAACAACCACGAAAAGTTCTTGTATTTTAAGATAAAATCTTAGGCTATTAAAGAAAAAACTACCAGCTCGCTGAAATCTGTTCATTTGCTGAAAACCATCAAAACCACGAAAAGTTCTTGTATTTGAAGATAAAATCTTTTTGCTTTGAAGAAGAAAGATCTAGCTGACTGAAATAAGTTCATTAGATGAAAACCAACAAAAATTGACAAGAACCACGAAAAGTTCTTGTATTTTAAGATAAAATCTTACTCTATTAAGGAAAAAACTTCCAGCTCGCTGAAATATGTTCATTTGCTGAAAACCATCAAAACCACGAAAAGTTCTTGTATTTGAAGATAAAATCTTTTTGCTTTGAAGAAGAAAGATCCAGCTGACTGAAATAAGTTCATTAGATGAAAACGAACAAAATTTGACAAGAACCACGAAAACTTCTTGTATTTTAAGATAATATCCTACGCTATTAAAGAAAAAACTTCTGGCTCGCTGAAATATGTTCATTTGCTGAAAACCAACAAAACCACGAAAAGTTCTTGTATTTGAAGATAAAATCTTTTTGCTTTGAAGAAGAAAGATCCAGCTGACTGAAATAAGTTCATTAGATGAAAACCAACAAAAATTGACAAGAACCACGAAAAGTTCTTGTATTTTAAGATAAAATCTTACTCTATTAAGGAAAAAACTTCCAGCTCGCTGAAATATGTTCATTTGCTGAAAACCATCAAAACCACGAAAAGTTCTTGTATTTGAAGATAAAATCTTTTTGCTTTGAAGAAGAAAGATCTAGTTGACTGAAATAAGTTCATAAGATGAAAACGAACAAAAATTGACAAGAACCACGAAAAGTTCTTGTATTTTAAGATAATATCTTACGCTATTAAAGAAAAAACTTCTGGCTCGCTGAAATATGTTCATTTGCTGAAAACCATCAAAACCACGAAAAGTTCTTGTATTTGAAGATAAAATCTTTTTTGCTTTGAAGAAGAAAGATCTAGCTGACTGAAATAAGTTCATCAGATGAAAACCAACAAAAATTGACAAGAACCACGAAAAGTTCTTGTATTTTAAGATAAAATCTTACTCTATTAAGGAAAAAACATCCAGCTCGCTGAAATATGTTCATTTGCTGAAAACCATCAAAACCACGAAAAGTTCTTGTATTTGAAGATAAAATCTTTTTGCTTTGAAGAAGAAAGATCTGGCTGACTGAAATAAGTTCATTAGATGAAAACCAACAAAAATTGACAAGAACCACGAAAAGTTCTTGTATTTTAAGATAAAATCTTACTCTATTAAGGAAAAAACTTCCAGCTCGCTGAAATCTGTTCATTTGCTGAAAACCAACAAAACCACGAAAAGTTCTTGTATTTGAAGATAAAATCTTTTTGCTTTGACGAAGAAAGATCTAGCTGACTGAAATAAGTTCATTAGATGAAATCCAACAAAAATTGACAAGAACCACGAAAAGTTCTTGTATTTTAAGATAAAATCTTAGGCTATTAAAGAAAAAACTTCCAGCTCGCTGAAATCTGTTCATTTGCTGAAAACCATCAAAACCACGAAAAGTTCTTGTATTTGAAGATAAAATCTTTTTGCTTTGAAGAAGAAAGATCTAGCTGACTGAAATAAGTTCATTAGATGAAAACCAACAAAAATTGACAAGAACCACGAAAAGTTCTTGTATTTTAAGATAAAATCTTACTCTATTCAGGAAAAAGCTTCCAGCTCGCTGAAATATGTTCATTTGCTGAAAACCATCAAAACCACGAAAAGTTCTTGTATTTGAAGATAAAATCTTTTTGCTTTGAAGAAGAAAGATCTAGCTGACTGAAATAAGTTCATTCGATGAAAACCAACAAAAATTGACAAGAACCACGAAAAGTTCTTGTATTTTAAGATAAAATCTTACGCTATTGAAGAGAAAACTCCCAGCTCGCTGAAATATGTTCATTTGCTGAAAACCAACAAAACCACAAAAAGTTCTTGTATTTGAAGATAAAATCTTTTTGCTTTGAAGAAGAAAGATCTAGCTGACTGAAATAAGTTCATTAGATGAAAACCAACAAAAATTGACAAGAACCACGAAAAGTTCTTGTATTTTAAGATAAAATCTTACTCTATTAAGGAAAAAACTTCCAGCTCGCTGAAATATGTTCATTTGCTGAAAACCATCAAAACCACGAAAAGTTCTTGTATTTGAAGATAAAATCTTTTTGCTTTGAAGAAGAAAGATCTAGCTGACTGAAATAAGTTCATTAGATGAAAACCAACAAAATTTGACAAGAACCACGAAAACTTCTTGTATTTTAAGATAATATCTTACGCTATTAAAGAAAAAACTTCTGGCTCGCTGAAATATGTTCATTTGCTGAAAACCAACAAAACCACGAAAAGTTCTTGTATTTGAAGATAAAATCTTTTTGCTTTGAAGAAGAAAGATCCAGCTGACTGAAATAAGTTCATTGGATGAAAACCAACAAAAATTGACAAGAACCACGAAAAGTTCTTGTATTTTAAGATAAAATCTTACTCCATTAAGGAAAAAACTTCCAGCTCGCTGAAATATGTTCATTTGCTGAAAACCATCAAAACCACGAAAAGTTCTTGTATTTGAAGATAAAATCTTTTTGCTTTGAAGAAGAAAGATCTCGCTGACTGAAATAAGTTCATCAGATGAAAACCAACAAAATTTGACAAGAACCACGAAAACTTCTTGTATTTTAAGATAATATCTTACGCTATTAAAGAAAAAACTTCTGGCTCGCTGAAATATGTTCATTTGCTGAAAACCAACAAAACCACGAAAAGTTCTTGTATTTGAAGATAAAATCTTTTTGCTTTGAAGAAGAAAGATCCAGCTGACTGAAATAAGTTCATTGGATGAAAACCAACGAAAATTGACAAGAACCACGAAAAGTTCTTGTATTTTAAGATAAAATCTTACTCTATTAAGGAAAAAACTTCCAGCTCGCTGAAATATGTTCATTTGCTGAAAACCATCAAAACCACGAAAAGTTCTTGTATTTGAAGATAAAATCTTTTTGCTTTGAAGAAGAAAGATCTAGCTGACTGAAATAAGTTCATCAGATGAAAACCAACAAAAATTGACAAGAACCACGAAAAGTTCTTGTATTTTAAGATAAAATCTTACTCTATTAAGGAAAAAACATCCAGCTCGCTAAAATATGTTCATTTGCTGAAAACCATCAAAACCACGAAAAGTTCTTGTATTTGAAGATAAAATCTTTTTGCTTTGAAGAAGAAAGATCTGGCTGACTGAAATAAGTTCATTAGATGAAAACCAACAAAAATTGACAAGAACCACGAAAAGTTCTTGCATTTTAAGATAAAATCTGACTCGATTAAGGAAAAAACTTCCAGCTCGCTGAAATCTGTTCATTTGCTGAAAACCAACAAAACCACGAAAAGTTCTTGTATTTGAAGATAAAATCTTTTTGCTTTGACGAAGAAAGATCTAGCTGACTGAAATAAGTTCATTAGATGAAAACCAACAAAAATTGACAAGAACCACGAAAAGTTCTTGTATTTTAAGATAAAATCTTAGGCTATTAAGGAAAAAACTTCCAGCTCGCTGAAATCTGTTCATTTGCTGAAAACCATCAAAACCACGAAAAGTTCTTGTATTTGAAGATAAAATCTTTTTGCTTTGAAGAAGAAAGATCCAGCTGACTGAAATAAGTTCATTAGATGAAAACCAACAAAAATTGACAAGAACCACGAAAAGTTCTTGTATTTTAAGATAAAATCTTACTCTATTAAGGAAAAAACTTCCAGCTCGCTGAAATCTGTTCATTTGCTGAAAACCAACAAAACCACGAAAAGTTCTTGTGTTTGAAGATAAAATCTTTTTGCTTTGACGAAGAAAGATCTAGCTGACTGAAATAAGTTCATTAGATGAAAACCAACAAAAATTGACAAGAACCACGAAAAGTTCTTGTATTTTAAGATAAAATCTTAGGCTATTCAAGAAAAAACTTCCAGCTCGCTGAAATCTGTTCATTTGCTGAAAACCATCAAAACCACGAAAAGTTCTTGTATTTGAAGATAAAATCTTTTTGCTTTGAAGAAGAAAGATCTAGCTGACTAAATAAGTTCATTAGATGAAAACCAACAAAATTAGACAAGAACCACAAAAACTTCTTGTATTTTAAGATAATATCTTACGCTATTAAAGAAAAAATTTCCAGCTCACTGAAATATGTTCATTTGCTGAAAACCATCAAAACCACGAAAAGTTCTTGTATTTGAAGATAAAATCTTTTTGCTTTGAAGAAGAAAGATCTAGCTGACTGAAATATGTTTATTGGATGAAAACCAACAAAATTTGACAAGAACCACGAAAAGTTCTTGTATTTTAAGATAATATCTTACGCTATTAAAGAAAAAACTTCTGGCTCGCTGAAATATGTTCATTTGCTGAAAACCATCAAAACAACGAAAAGTTCTTGTATTTGAAGATAAAATCTTTTTGCTTTGAAGAAGAAAGATCTAGCTGACTGAAATAAGTTCATTAGATGAAAACCAACAAAAATTGACAAGAACCACGAAAAGTTCTTGTATTTTAAGATAAAATCTTACTCTATTCAGGAAAAAGCTTCCAGCTCGCTGAAATCTGTTCATTTGCTGAAAACCATCAAAACCACGAAAAGTTCTTGTATTTGAAGATAAAATCTTTTTGCTTTGAAGAAGAAAGATCTAGCTGACTGAAATAAGTTCATTCGATGAAAACCAACAAAAATTGACAAGAACCACGAAAAGTTCTTGTATTTTAAGATAAAATCTTACGCTATTGAAGAGAAAACTCCCAGCTCGCTGAAATATGTTCATTTGCTGAAAACCAACAAAACCACAAAAAGTTCTTGTATTTGAAGATAAAATCTTTTTGCTTTGAAGAAGAAAGATCTAGCTGACTGAAATAAGTTCATTAGATGAAAACCAACAAAAATTGACAAGAACCACGAAAAGTTCTTGTATTTTCAGATAAAATCTTACTCTATTAAGGAAAAAACTTCCAGCTCGCTGAAATATGTTCATTTGCTGAAAACCATCAAAACCACGAAAAGTTCTTGTATTTGAAGATAAAATCTTTTTGCTTTGAAGAAGAAAGATCTAGCTGACTGAAATAAGTTCATTAGATGAAAACCAACAAAATTTGACAAGAACCACGAAAACTACTTGTATTTTAAGATAATATCTTACGCTATTAAAGAAAAAACTTCTGGCTCGCTGAAATATGTTCATTTGCTGAAAACCATCAAAACCACGAAAAGTTCTTGTATTTGAAGATAAAATCTTTTTGCTTTGAAGAAGAAAGATCTCGCTGACTGAAATAAGTTCATCAGATGAAAACCAACAAAAATTGACAAGAACCACGAAAAGTTCTTGTATTTTAAGATAAAATCTTACTCTATTAAGGAAAAAACTTCCAGCTCGCTGAAATCTGTTCATTTGCTGAAAACCAACAAAACCACGAAAAGTTCTTGTATTTGAAGATAAAATCTTTTTGCTTTGACGAAGAAAGATCTAGCTGACTGAAATAAGTTCATTAGATGAAAACCAACAAAAATTGACAAGAACCACGAAAAGTTCTTGTATTTTAAGATAAAATCTTAGGCTATTAAAGAAAAAACTACCAGCTCGCTGAAATCTGTTCATTTGCTGAAAACCAACAAAACCACGAAAAGTTCTTGTATTTGAAGATAAAATCTTTTTGCTTTGAAGAAGAAAGATCTAGCTGACTGAAATAAGTTCATTAGATGAAAACCAACAAAAATTGACAAGAACCACGAAAAGTTCTTGTATTTTAAGATAAAATCTTACTCTATTAAGGAAAAAACTTCCAGCTCGCTGAAATATGTTCATTTGCTGAAAACCATCAAAACCACGAAAAGTTCTTGTATTTGAAGATAAAATGTTTTTGCTTTGAAGAAGAAAGATCTAGCTGACTGAAATAAGTTCATTAGATGAAAACGAACAAAATTTGACAAGAACCACGAAAACTTCTTGTATTTTAAGATAATATCTTACGCTATTAAAGAAAAAACTTCTGGCTCGCTGAAATATGTTCATTTGCTGAAAACCAACAAAACCACGAAAAGTTCTTGTATTTGAAGATAAAATCTTTTTGCTTTGAAGAAGAAAGATCCAGCTGACTGAAATAAGTTCATTGGATGAAAACCAACAAAAATTGACAAGAACCACGAAAAGTTCTTGTATTTTAAGATAAAATCTTACTCTATTAAGGAAAAAACTTCCAGCTCGCTGAAATATGTTCATTTGCTGAAAACCATCAAAACCACGAAAAGTTCTTGTATTTGAAGATAAAATCTTTTTGCTTTGAAGAAGAAAGATCTAGCTGACTGAAATAAGTTCATCAGATGAAAACCAACAAAAATTGACAAGAACCACGAAAAGTTCTTGTATTTTAAGATAAAATCTTACTCTATTAAGGAAAAAACATCCAGCTCACTGAAATATGTTCATTTGCTGAAAACCATCAAAACCACGAAAAGTTCTTGTATTTGAAGATAAAATCTTTTTGCTTTGAAGAAGAAAGATCTCGCTGACTGAAATAAGTTCATTAGATGAAAACCAACAAAAATTGACAAGAACCACGAAAAGTTCTTGTATTTTAAGATAAAATCTTACTCTGTTAAGGAAAAAACTTCCAGCTAACTGAAATATGTTCATTTGCTGAAAACCATCAAAACCACGAAAAGTTCTTGTATTTGAAGATAAAATGTTTTTGCTTTGAAGAAGAAAGATCCAGCTGACTGAAATAAGTTCATTAGATGAAAACGAACAAAATTTGACAAGAACCACGAAAACTTCTTGTATTTTAAGATAATATCTTACGCTATTAAAGAAAAAACTTCTGGCTCGCTGAAATATGTTCATTTGCTGAAAACCAACAAAACCACGATAAGTTCTTGTATTTGAAGATAAAATCTTTTTGCTTTGAAGAAGAAAGATCCAGCTGACTGAAATAAGTTCATTGGATGAAAACCAACAAAAATTGACAAGAACCACGAAAAGTTCTTGTATTTTAAGATAAAATCTTACTCTATTAAGGAAAAAACTTCCAGCTCGCTGAAATATGTTCATTTGCTGAAAACCATCAAAACCACGAAAAGTTCTTGTATTTGAAGATGAAATCTTTTTGCTTTGAAGAAGAAAGATCTAGCTGACTGAAATAAGTTCATCAGATGAAAACCAACAAAAATTGACAAGAACCACGAAAAGTTCTTGTATTTTAAGATAAAATCTTACTCTATTAAGGAAAAAACATCCAGCTCACTGAAATATGTTCATTTGCTGAAAACCATCAAAACCACGAAAAGTTCTTGTATTTGAAGATAAAATCTTTTTGCTTTGAAGAAGAAAGATCTGGCTGACTGAAATAAGTTCATGAGATGAAAACCAACAAAAATTGACAACAACCACGAAAAGTTCTTGTATTTTAAGATAAAATCTTAGGCTATTAAAGAAAAAACGACCAGCTCGCTGAAATCTGTTCATTTGCTGAAAACCATCAAAAAACCACGAAAAGTTCTTGTATTTGAAGATAAAATCTTTTTGCTTTGAAGAAGAAAGATCTAGCTGACTGAAATAAGTTCATTAGATGAAAACCAACAAAAATTGACAAGAACCACGAAAAGTTCTTGTATTTTAAGATAAAATCTTACTCTATTAAGGAAAAAACTCCCAGCTCGCTGAAATATGTTCATTTGCTGAAAACCAACAAAACCACGAAAAGTTCTTGTATTTGAAGATAAAATCTTTTTGCTTTGAAGAAGAAAGATCTAGCTGACTGAAATAAGTTCATTAGATGAAAACCAACAAAAATTGACAAGAACCACGAAAAGTTCTTGTATTTTAAGATAAAATCTTACTCTATTAAGGAAAAAACTTCCAGCTCGCTGAAATATGTTCATTTGCTGAAAACCATCAAAACCACGAAAAGTTCTTGTATTTGAAGATAAAATCTTTTTGCTTTGAAGAAGAAAGATCTAGCTGACTGAAATAAGTTCATTAGATGAAAACCAACAAAATTTGACAAGAACCACGAAAACTTCTTGTATTTTAAGATAATATCTTACGCTATTAAAGAAAAAACTTCTGGCTCGCTGAAATATGTTCATTTGCTGAAAACCAACAAAACCACGAAAAGTTCTTGTATTTGAAGATAAAATCTTTTTGCTTTGAAGAAGAAAGATCCAGCTGACTGAAATAAGTTCATTGGATGAAAACCAACAAAAATTGACAAGAACCACGAAAAGTTCTTGTATTTTAAGATAAAATCTTACTCTATTAAGGAAAAAACTTCCAGCTCGCTGAAAGATGTTCATTTGCTGAAAACCATCAAAACCACAAAAAGTTCTTGTATTTGAAGATAAAATCTTTTTGCTTTGAAGAAGAAAGATCTAGCTGACTGAAATAAGTTCATTAGATGAAAACCAACAAAAATTGACAAGAACCACGAAAAGTTCTTGTATTTTGAGATAATATCTTACGCTATTAAAGAAAAAACTTCTGGCTCGCTGAAATATGTTCATTTGCTGAAAACCATCAAAACAACGAAAAGTTCTTGTATTTGAAGATAAAATCTTTTTGCTTTGAAGAAGAAAGATCTAGCTGACTGAAATAAGTTCATTAGATGAAAACCAACAAAAATTGACAACAACCACGAAAAGTTCTTGTATTTTAAGATAAAATCTTAGGCTATTAAAGAAAAAACGACCAGCTCGCTGAAATCTGTTCATTTGCTGAAAACCATCAAAACCACGAAGAGTTCTTGTATTTGAAGATAAAATCTTTTTGCTTTGAAGAAGAAAGATCTAGCTGACTGAAATAAGTTCATGAGATGAAAACCAACAAAAATTGACAAGAACCACGAAAAGTTCTTGTATTTTAAGATAAAATCTTACTCTATTCAGGAAAAAGCTTCCAGCTCGCTGAAATATGTTCATTTGCTGAAAACCATCAAAACCACGAAAAGTTCTTGTATTTGAAGATAAAATCTTTTTGCTTTGAAGAAGAAAGATCCAGCTGACTGACATAAGTTCATTCGATGAAAACCAACAAAAATTGACAAGAACCACGAAAAGTTCTTGTATTTTAAGATAAAATCTTACGCTATTGAAGAGAAAACTCCCAGCTCGCTGAAATATGTTCATTTGCTGAAAACCAACAAAACCACGAAAAGTTCTTGTATTTGAAGATAAAATCTTTTTGCTTTGAAGAAGAAAGATCTAGCTGACTGAAATAAGTTCATTAGATGAAAACCAACAAAAATTGACAAGAACCACGAAAAGTTCTTGTATTTTAAGATAATATCTTACGCTATTAAAGAAAAAACTTCTGGCTCGCTGAAATATGTTCATTTGCTGAAAACCAACAAAACCACGAAAAGTTCTTGTATTTGAAGATAAAATCTTTTTGCTTTGAAGAAGAAAGATCCAGCTGACTGAAATAAGTTCATTGGATGAAAACCAACAAAAATTGACAAGAACCACGAAAAGTTCTTGTATTTTAAGATAAAATCTTACTCTATTAAGGAAAAAACTTCCAGCTCGCTGAAATATGTTCATTTGCTGAAAACCATCAAAACCACGAAAAGTTCTTGTATTTGAAGATAAAATCTTTTTGCTTTGAAGAAGAAAGATCTAGCTGACTGAAATAAGTTCATCAGATGAAAACCAACAAAAATTGACAAGAACCACGAAAAGTTCTTGTATTTTAAGATAAAATCTTACTCTATTAAGGAAAAAACATCCAGCTCACTGAAATATGTTCATTTGCTGAAAACCATCAAAACCACGAAAAGTTCTTGTATTTGAAGATAAAATCTTTTTGCTTTGAAGAAGAAAGATCTGGCTGACTGAAATAAGTTCATTAGATGAAAACCAACAAAAATTGACAAGAACCACGAAAAGTTCTTGTATTTTAAGCTAAAATCTTACTCTATTAAGGAAAAAACTTCCAGCTCGCTGAAATCTGTTCATTTGCTGAAAACCAACAAAACCACGAAAAGTTCTTGTATTTGAAGATAAAATCTTTTTGCTTTGACGAAGAAAGATCTAGCTGACTGAAATCAGTTCATTAGATGAAAACCAACAAAAATTGACAAGAACCACGAAAAGTTCTTGTATTTTAAGATAAAATCTTAGGCTATTAAAGAAAAAACTTCCAGCTCGCTGAAATCTGTTCATTTGCTGAAAACCATCAAAACCACGAAAAGTTCTTGTATTTGAAGATAAAATCTTTTTGCTTTGAAGAAGAAAGATCTCGCTGACTGAAATAAGTTCATTAGATGAAAACCAACAAAAATTGACAAGAACCACGAAAAGTTCTTGTATTTTAAGATAAAATCTTACTCTGTTAAGGAAAAAACTTCCAGCTAACTGAAATATGTTCATTTGCTGAAAACCATCAAAACCACGAAAAGTTCTTGTATTTGAAGATAAAATGTTTTTGCTTTGAAGAAGAAAGATCTAGCTGACTGAAATAAGTTCATTAGATGAAAACGAACAAAATTTGACAAGAACCACGAAAACTTCTTGTATTTTAAGATAATATCTTACGCTATTAAAGAAAAAACTTCTGGCTCGCTGAAATATGTTCATTTGCTGAAAACCAACAAAACCACGAAAAGTTCTTGTATTTGAAGATAAAATCTTTTTGCTTTGAAGAAGAAAGATCCAGCTGACTGAAATAAGTTCATTGGATGAAAACCAACAAAAATTGACAAGAACCACGAAAAGTTCTTGTATTTTAAGATAAAATCTTACTCTATTAAGGAAAAAACTTCCAGCTCGCTGAAATATGTTCATTTGCTGAAAACCATCAAAACCACGAAAAGTTCTTGTATTTGAAGATAAAATCTTACTGTATTCAGGAAAAAACTTCCAGCTCGCTGAAATCTGTTCATTTGCTGAAAACCAACAAAACCATGAAAAGTTCTTGTATTTGAAGATAAAATCTTTTTGCTTTGACGAAGAAAGATCCAGCTGACTGAAATAAGTTCATTAGATGAAAACCAACAAAAATTGACAAGAACCACGAAAAGTTCTTGTATTTTAAGATAAAATCTTAGGCTATTAAAGAAAAAACTTCCAGCTCGCTGAAATCTGTTCATTTGCTGAAAACCATCAAAACCACGAAAAGTTCTTGTATTTGAAGATAAAATCTTTTTGCTTTGAAGAAGAAAGATCTAGCTGACTGAAATAAGTTCATTAGATGAAAACCAACAAAAATTGACAAGAACCACGAAAAGTTCTTGTATTTTAAGATAAAATCTTACTCTATTCAGGAAAAAACTTCCAGCTCGCTGAAATCTGTTCATTTGCTGAAAACCAACAAAACCACGAAAAGTTCTTGTATTTGAAGATAAAATCTTTTTGCTTTGAAGAAGAAAGATCTAGCTGACTGAAATAAGTTTATTGGATGAAAACCAACAAAATTTGACAAGAACCACGAAAAGTTCTTGTATTTTAAGATAAAATCTTTTTGCTTTGACGAAGAAAGATCCAGCTGACTGAAATAAGTTCATTAGATGAAAACCAACAAAAATTGACAACAACCACGAAAAGTTCTTGTATTTTGAGATAATATCTTACGCTATTAAAGAAAAAACTTCTGGCTCGCTGAAATATGTTCATTTGCTGAAAACCATCAAAACAACGAAAAGTTCTTGTATTTGAAGATAAAATCTTTTTGCTTTGAAGAAGAAAGATCTAGCTGACTGAAATAAGTTCATTAGATGAAAACCAACAAAAATTGACAACAACCACGAAAAGTTCTTGTATTTTAAGATAAAATCTTAGGCTATTAAAGAAAAAACGACCAGCTCGCTGAAATCTGTTCATTTGCTGAAAACCATCAAAACCACGAAGAGTTCTTGTATTTGAAGATAAAATCTTTTTGCTTTGAAGAAGAAAGATCTAGCTGACTGAAATAAGTTCATGAGATGAAAACCAACAAAAATTGACAAGAACCACGAAAAGTTCTTGTATTTTAAGATAAAATCTTACTCTATTCAGGAAAAAGCTTCCAGCTCGCTGAAATATGTTCATTTGCTGAAAACCATCAAAACCACGAAAAGTTCTTGTATTTGAAGATAAAATCTTTTTGCTTTGAAGAAGAAAGATCTAGCTGACTGACATAAGTTCATTCGATGAAAACCAACAAAAATTGACAAGAACCACGAAAAGTTCTTGTATTTTAAGATAAAATCTTACGCTATTGAAGAGAAAACTCCCAGCTCGCTGAAATATGTTCATTTGCTGAAAACCAACAAAACCACGAAAAGTTCTTGTATTTGAAGATAAAATCTTTTTGCTTTGAAGAAGAAAGATCTAGCTGACTGAAATAAGTTCATTAGATGAAAACCAACAAAAATTGACAAGAACCACGAAAAGTTCTTGTATTTTAAGATAATATCTTACGCTATTAAAGAAAAAACTTCTGGCTCGCTGAAATATGTTCATTTGCTGAAAACCAACAAAACCACGAAAAGTTCTTGTATTTGAAGATAAAATCTTTTTGCTTTGAAGAAGAAAGATCCAGCTGACTGAAATAAGTTCATTGGATGAAAACCAACAAAAATTGACAAGAACCACGAAAAGTTCTTGTATTTTAAGATAAAATCTTACTCTATTAAGGAAAAAACTTCCAGCTCGCTGAAATATGTTCATTTGCTGAAAACCATCAAAACCACGAAAAGTTCTTGTATTTGAAGATAAAATCTTTTTGCTTTGAAGAAGAAAGATCTAGCTGACTGAAATAAGTTCATCAGATGAAAACCAACAAAAATTGACAAGAACCACGAAAAGTTCTTGTATTTTAAGATAAAATCTTACTCTATTAAGGAAAAAACATCCAGCTCACTGAAATATGTTCATTTGCTGAAAACCATCAAAACCACGAAAAGTTCTTGTATTTGAAGATAAAATCTTTTTGCTTTGAAGAAGAAAGATCTGGCTGACTGAAATAAGTTCATTAGATGAAAACCAACAAAAATTGACAAGAACCACGAAAAGTTCTTGTATTTTAAGCTAAAATCTTACTCTATTAAGGAAAAAACTTCCAGCTCGCTGAAATCTGTTCATTTGCTGAAAACCAACAAAACCACGAAAAGTTCTTGTATTTGAAGATAAAATCTTTTTGCTTTGACGAAGAAAGATCTAGCTGACTGAAATCAGTTCATTAGATGAAAACCAACAAAAATTGACAAGAACCACGAAAAGTTCTTGTATTTTAAGATAAAATCTTAGGCTATTAAAGAAAAAACTTCCAGCTCGCTGAAATCTGTTCATTTGCTGAAAACCATCAAAACCACGAAAAGTTCTTGTATTTGAAGATAAAATCTTTTTGCTTTGAAGAAGAAAGATCTCGCTGACTGAAATAAGTTCATTAGATGAAAACCAACAAAAATTGACAAGAACCACGAAAAGTTCTTGTATTTTAAGATAAAATCTTACTCTGTTAAGGAAAAAACTTCCAGCTAACTGAAATATGTTCATTTGCTGAAAACCATCAAAACCACGAAAAGTTCTTGTATTTGAAGATAAAATGTTTTTGCTTTGAAGAAGAAAGATCTAGCTGACTGAAATAAGTTCATTAGATGAAAACGAACAAAATTTGACAAGAACCACGAAAACTTCTTGTATTTTAAGATAATATCTTACGCTATTAAAGAAAAAACTTCTGGCTCGCTGAAATATGTTCATTTGCTGAAAACCAACAAAACCACGAAAAGTTCTTGTATTTGAAGATAAAATCTTTTTGCTTTGAAGAAGAAAGATCCAGCTGACTGAAATAAGTTCATTGGATGAAAACCAACAAAAATTGACAAGAACCACGAAAAGTTCTTGTATTTTAAGATAAAATCTTACTCTATTAAGGAAAAAACTTCCAGCTCGCTGAAATATGTTCATTTGCTGAAAACCATCAAAACCACGAAAAGTTCTTGTATTTGAAGATAAAATCTTACTGTATTCAGGAAAAAACTTCCAGCTCGCTGAAATCTGTTCATTTGCTGAAAACCAACAAAACCATGAAAAGTTCTTGTATTTGAAGATAAAATCTTTTTGCTTTGACGAAGAAAGATCCAGCTGACTGAAATAAGTTCATTAGATGAAAACCAACAAAAATTGACAAGAACCACGAAAAGTTCTTGTATTTTAAGATAAAATCTTAGGCTATTAAAGAAAAAACTTCCAGCTCGCTGAAATCTGTTCATTTGCTGAAAACCATCAAAACCACGAAAAGTTCTTGTATTTGAAGATAAAATCTTTTTGCTTTGAAGAAGAAAGATCTAGCTGACTG
This sequence comes from Heptranchias perlo, assembly GCF_035084215.1. NCBI lineage: Eukaryota > Metazoa > Chordata > Chondrichthyes > Hexanchiformes > Hexanchidae > Heptranchias > Heptranchias perlo. The sequence continues at coordinate 1,271,686 of NW_027138385.1, read as the reverse complement.
AAATAAGTTCATTAGATGAAAACCAACAAAAATTGACAAGAACCACGAAAAGTTCTTGTATTTTAAGATAAAATCTTACTCTATTCAGGAAAAAACTTCCAGCTCGCTGAAATCTGTTCATTTGCTGAAAACCAACAAAACCACGAAAAGTTCTTGTATTTGAAGATAAAATCTTTTTGCTTTGACGAAGAAAGATCTAGCTGACTGAAATAAGTTCATTAGATGAAAACCAACAAAAATTGACAACAACCACGAAAAGTTCTTGCATTTTAAGATAAAATCTTACTCTGTTAAGGAAAAAACTTCCAGCTCACTGAAATATGTTCATTTGCTGAAAACCATCAAAACCACGAAAAGTTCTTGTATTTGAAGATAAAATCTTTTTGCTTTGAAGAAGAAAGATCTAGCTGACTGAAATAAGTTTATTGGATGAAAACCAACAAAATTTGACAAGAACCACGAAAAGTTCTTGTATTTTAAGATAAAATCTTTTTGCTTTGAAGAAGAAAGATCTGGCTGACTGAAATAAGTTCATTAGATGAAAACGAACAAAATTTGACAAGAACCACAAAAACTTCTTGTATTTTAAGATAATATCTTACGCTATTAAAGAAAAAACTTCTGGCTCGCTGAAATATGTTCATTTGCTGAAAACCAACAAAACCACGAAAAGTTCTTGTATTTGAAGATAAAATCTTTTTGCTTTGAAGAAGAAAGATCCAGCTGACTGAAATAAGTTCATTGGATGAAAACCAACAAAAATTGACAAGAACCACGAAAAGTTCTTGTATTTTAAGATAAAATCTTACTCTATTAAGGAAAAAACTTCCAGCTCGCTGAAATATGTTCATTTGCTGAAAACCATCAAAACCACGAAAAGTTCTTGTATTTGAAGATAAAATCTTTTTGCTTTGAAGAAGAAAGATCTAGCTGACTGAAATAAGTTCATCAGATGAAAACCAACAAAAATTGACAAGAACCACGAAAAGTTCTTGTATTTTAAGATAAAATCTTACTCTATTAAGGAAAAAACATCCAGCTCGCTGAAATATGTTCATTTGCTGAAAACCATCAAAACCACGAAAAGTTCTTGTATTTGAAGATAAAATCTTTTTGCTTTGAAGAAGAAAGATCTGGCTGACTGAAATAAGTTCATTAGATGAAAACCAACAAAAATTGACAAGAACCACGAAAAGTTCTTGTATTTTAAGATAAAATCTTAGGCTATTAAAGAAAAAACTTCCAGCTCGCTGAAATATGTTCATTTGCTGAAAACCATCAAAACCACGAAAAGTTCTTGTATTTGAAGATAAAATCTTTTTGCTTTGAAGAAGAAAGATCTAGCTGACTGAAATAAGTTCATTAGATGAAAAACAACAAAAATTGACAAGAACCACGAAAAGTTCTTGTATTTTAAGATAAAATCTTACTCTATTAAGGAAAAAACTTCCAGCTCGCTGAAATCTGTTAATTTGCTGAAAACCAACAAAACCACGAAAAGTTCTTGTATTTGAAGATAAAATCTTTTTGCTTTGACGAAGAAAGATCTAGCTGACTGAAATAAGTTCATAAGATGAAAACGAACAAAATTTGACAAGAACCACGAAACTTCTTGTATTTTAAGATAATATCTTACGCTATTAAAGAAAAAACTTCTGGCTCGCTGAAATATGTTCATTTGCTGAAAACCAACAAAACCACGAAAAGTTCTTGTATTTGAAGATAAAATCTTTTTGCTTTGAAGAAGAAAGATCCAGCTGACTGAAATAAGTTCATTGGATGAAAACCAACAAAAATTGACAAGAACCACGAAAAGTTCTTGTATTTTAAGATAAAATCTTCCTCTATTAAGGAAAAAACTTCCAGCTCGCTGAAATATGTTCATTTGCTGAAAACCATCAAAACCACGAAAAGTTCTTGTATTTGAAGATAAAATCTTTTTGCTTTGAAGAAGAAAGATCTAGCTGACTGAAATAAGTTCATTAGATGAAAACCAACAAAAATTGACAAGAACCACGAAAAGTTCTTGTATTTTAAGATAAAATCTTAGGCTATTAAGGAAAAAACTTCCAGCTCGCTGAAATATGTTCATTTGCTGAAAACCATCAAAACCACGAAAAGTTCTTGTATTTGAAGATAAAATCTTTTTGCTTTGAAGAAGAAAGATCTAGCTGACTGAAATAAGTTCATCAGATGAAAACCAACAAAAATTGACAAGAACCACGAAAAGTTCTTGTATTTTAAGATAAAATCTTACTCTATTAAGGAAAAAACATCCAGCTCGCTGAAATATGTTCATTTGCTGAAAACCATCAAAACCACGAAAAGTTCTTGTATTTGAAGATAAAATCTTTTTGCTTTGAAGAAGAAAGATCCAGCTGACTGAAATAAGTTCATTGGATGAAAACCAACAAAAATTGACAAGAACCACGAAAAGTTCTTGTATTTTAAGATAAAATCTTACTCTATCAAGGAAAAAACTTCCAGCTCGCTGAAATATGTTCATTTGCTGAAAACCATCAAAACCACGAAAAGTTCTTGTATTTGAAGATAAAATCTTTTTGCTTTGAAGAAGAAAGATCTAGCTGACTGAAATAAGTTCATCAGATGAAAACCAACAAAAATTGACAAGAACCACGAAAAGTTCTTGTATTTTAAGATAAAATCTTAGGCTATTAAAGAAAAAACTTCCAGCTCGCTGAAATATGTTCATTTGCTGAAAACCATCAAAACCACGAAAAGTTCTTGTATTTGAAGATAAAATCTTTTTGCTTTGAAGAAGAAAGATCTGGCTGACTGAAATAAGTTCATTAGATGAAAACCAACAAAAATTGACAAGAACCACGAAAAGTTCTTGTATTTTAAGATAAAATCTTACTCTATTAAGGAAAAAACTTCCAGCTCGCTGAAATCTGTTCATTTGCTGAAAACCAACAAAACCACGAAAAGTTCTTGTATTTGAAGATAAAATCTTTTTGCTTTGAAGAAGAAAGATCCAGCTGACTGAAATAAGTTCATTGGATGAAAACCAACAAAAATTGACAAGAACCACGAAAAGTTCTTGTATTTTAAGATAAAATCTTACTCTATTAAGGAAAAAACTTCCAGCTCGCTGAAATATGTTCATTTGCTGAAAACCATCAAAACCACGAAAAGTTCTTGTATTTGAAGATAAAATCTTTTTGCTTTGAAGAAGAAAGATCTAGCTGACTGAAATAAGTTCATCAGATGAAAACCAACAAAAATTGACAAGAACCACGAAAAGTTCTTGTATTTTAAGATAAAATCTTACTCTATTAAGGAAAAAACATCCAGCTCGCTGAAATATGTTCATTTGCTGAAAACCATCAAAACCACGAAAAGTTCTTGTATTTGAAGATAAAATCTTTTTGCTTTGAAGAAGAAAGATCTGGCTGACTGAAATAAGTTCATTAGATGAAAACCAACAAAAATTGACAAGAACCACGAAAAGTTCTTGTATTTTAAGATAAAATCTTACTCTATTAAGGAAAAAACTCCCAGCTCGCTGAAATCTGTTCATTTGCTGAAAACCAACAAAACCACGAAAAGTTCTTGTATTTGAAGATAAAATCTTTTTGCTTTGACGAAGAAAGATCGAGCTGACTGAAATAAGTTCATTAGATGAAAACCAACAAAAATTGACAAGAACCACGAAAAGTTCTTGTATTTTAAGATAAAATCTTAGGCTATTAAAGAAAAAACTTCCAGCTCGCTGAAATCTGTTCATTTGCTGAAAACCATCAAAACCACGAAAAGTTCTTGTATTTGAAGATAAAATCTTTTTGCTTTGAAGAAGAAAGATCTAGCTGACTGAAATAAGTTCATTAGATGAAAACCAACAAAAATTGACAAGAACCACGAAAAGTTCTTGTATTTTAAGATAAAATCTTACTTTGTTAAGGAAAAAACTTCCAGCTCACTGAAATATGTTCATTTGCTGAAAACCATCAAAACCACGAAAAGTTCTTGTATTTGAAGATAAAATCTTTTTGCTTTGAAGAAGAAAGATCTAGCTGACTGAAATAAGTTTATTGGATGAAAACCAACAAAATTTGACAAGAACCATGAAAAGTTCTTGTATTTTAAGATAATATCTTACGCTATTAAAGAAAAAACTTCTGGCTCGCTGAAATATGTTCATTTGCTGAAAACCATCAAAACAACGAAAAGTTCTTGTATTTGAAGATAAAATCTTTTTGCTTTGAAGAAGAAAGATCGAGCTGACTGAAATAAGTTCATTAGATGAAAACCAACAAAAATTGACAACAACCACGAAAAGTTCTTGTATTTTAAGATAAAATCTTAGGCTATTAAAGAAAAAACTACCAGCTCGCTGAAATCTGTTCATTTGCTGAAAACCATCAAAACCACGAAAAGTTCTTGTATTTGAAGATAAAATCTTTTTGCTTTGAAGAAGAAAGATCTAGCTGACTGAAATAAGTTCATTAGATGAAAACCAACAAAAATTGACAAGAACCACGAAAAGTTCTTGTATTTTAAGATAAAATCTTACTCTATTAAGGAAAAAACTTCTGGCTCGCTGAAATATGTTCATTTGCTGAAAACCATCAAAACCACGAAAAGTTCTTGTATTTGAAGATAAAATCTTTTTGCTTTGAAGAAGAAAGATCCAGCTGACTGAAATAAGTTCATTAGATGAAAACGAACAAAATTTGACAAGAACCACGAAAACTTCTTGTATTTTAAGATAATATCCTACGCTATTAAAGAAAAAACTTCTGGCTCGCTGAAATATGTTCATTTGCTGAAAACCAACAAAACCACGAAAAGTTCTTGTATTTGAAGATAAAATCTTTTTGCTTTGAAGAAGAAAGATCTAGCTGACTGAAATAAGTTCATTAGATGAAAACCAACAAAAATTGACAAGAACCACGAAAAGTTCTTGTATTTTAAGATAAAATCTTACTCTATTAAGGAAAAAACTTCCAGCTCGCTGAAATATGTTCATTTGCTGAAAACCATCAAAACCACGAAAAGTTCTTGTATTTGAAGATAAAATCTTTTTGCTTTGAAGAAGAAAGATCTAGTTGACTGAAATAAGTTCATAAGATGAAAACGAACAAAAATTGACAAGAACCACGAAAAGTTCTTGTATTTTAAGATAATATCTTACGCTATTAAAGAAAAAACTTCTGGCTCGCTGAAATATGTTCATTTGCTGAAAACCATCAAAACCACGAAAAGTTCTTGTATTTGAAGATAAAATCTTTTTTGCTTTGAAGAAGAAAGATCTAGCTGACTGAAATAAGTTCATCAGATGAAAACCAACAAAAATTGACAAGAACCACGAAAAGTTCTTGTATTTTAAGATAAAATCTTACTCTATTAAGGAAAAAACATCCAGCTCGCTGAAATATGTTCATTTGCTGAAAACCATCAAAACCACGAAAAGTTCTTGTATTTGAAGATAAAATCTTTTTGCTTTGAAGAAGAAAGATCTGGCTGACTGAAATAAGTTCATTAGATGAAAACCAACAAAAATTGACAAGAACCACGAAAAGTTCTTGTATTTTAAGATAAAATCTTACTCTATTAAGGAAAAAACTTCCAGCTCGCTGAAATCTGTTCATTTGCTGAAAACCAACAAAACCAGGAAAAGTTCTTGTATTTGAAGATAAAATCTTTTTGCTTTAACGAAGAAAGATCTAGCTGACTGAAATAAGTTCATTAGATGAAATCCAACAAAAATTGACAAGAACCACGAAAGGTTCTTGTATTTTAAGATAAAATCTTAGGCTATTAAAGAAAAAACTTCCAGCTCGCTGAAATCTGTTCATTTGCTGAAAACCATCAAAACCACGAAAAGTTCTTGTATTTGAAGATAAAATCTTTTTGCTTTGAAGAAGAAAGATCTGGCTGACTGAAATAAGTTCATTAGATGAAAACCAACAAAAATTGACAAGAACCACGAAAAGTTCTTGTATTTTAAGAAAAAATCTTACTCTATTAAGGAAAAAACTTCCAGCTCGCTGAAATCTGTTCATTTGCTGAAAACCAACAAAACCACGAAAAGTTCTTGTATTTGAAGATAAAATCTTTTTGCTTTGAAGAAGAAAGATCCAGCTGACTGAAATAAGTTCATTAGATGAAAACCAACAAAAATTGACAAGAACCACGAAAAGTTCTTGTATTTTAAGATAAAATCTTACTCTATTAAGGAAAAAACATCCAGCTCGCTGAAATCTGTTCATTTGCTGAAAACCATCAAAACCACGAAAAGTTCTTGTATTTGAAGATAAAATCTTTTTGCTTTGAAGAAGAAAGATCTGGCTGACTGAAATAAGTTCATTAGATGAAAACCAACAAAAATTGACAAGAACCACGAAAAGTTCTTGTATTTTAAGATAAAATCTTAGGCTATTAAAGAAAAAACTTCCAGCTCGCTGAAATATGTTCATTTGCTGAAAACCATCAAAACCACGAAAAGTTCTTGTATTTGAAGATAAAATCTTTTTGCTTTGAAGAAGAAAGATCTAGCTGACTGAAATAAGTTCATTAGATGAAAAACAACAAAAATTGACAAGAACCACGAAAAGTTCTTGTATTTTAAGATAAAATCTTACTCTATTAAGGAAAAAACTTCCAGCTCGCTGAAATCTGTTAATTTGCTGAAAACCAACAAAACCACGAAAAGTTCTTGTATTTGAAGATAAAATCTTTTTGCTTTGACGAAGAAAGATCTAGCTGACTGAAATAAGTTCATAAGATGAAAACGAACAAAATTTGACAAGAACCACGAAAACTTCTTGTATTTTAAGATAATATCTTACGCTATTAAAGAAAAAACTTCTGGCTCGCTGAAATATGTTCATTTGCTGAAAACCAACAAAACCACGAAAAGTTCTTGTATTTGAAGATAAAATCTTTTTGCTTTGAAGAAGAAAGATCCAGCTGACTGAAATAAGTTCATTGGATGAAAACCAACAAAAATTGACAAGAACCACGAAAAGTTCTTGTATTTTAAGATAAAATCTTCCTCTATTAAGGAAAAAACTTCCAGCTCGCTGAAATATGTTCATTTGCTGAAAACCATCAAAACCACGAAAAGTTCTTGTATTTGAAGATAAAATCTTTTTGCTTTGAAGAAGAAAGATCTAGCTGACTGAAATAAGTTCATCAGATGAAAACCAACAAAAATTGACAAGAACCACGAAAAGTTCTTGTATTTTAAGATAAAATCTTACTCTATTAAGGAAAAAACATCCAGCTCGCTGAAATATGTTCATTTGCTGAAAACCATCAAAACCACGAAAAGTTCTTGTATTTGAAGATAAAATCTTTTTGCTTTGAAGAAGAAAGATCCAGCTGACTGAAATAAGTTCATTGGATGAAAACCAACAAAAATTGACAAGAACCACGAAAAGTTCTTGTATTTTAAGATAAAATCTTACTCTATCAAGGAAAAAACTTCCAGCTCGCTGAAATATGTTCATTTGCTGAAAACCATCAAAACCACGAAAAGTTCTTGTATTTGAAGATAAAATCTTTTTGCTTTGAAGAAGAAAGATCTAGCTGACTGAAATAAGTTCATCAGATGAAAACCAACAAAAATTGACAAGAACCACGAAAAGTTCTTGTATTTTAAGATAAAATCTTAGGCTATTAAAGAAAAAACTTCCAGCTCGCTGAAATATGTTCATTTGCTGAAAACCATCAAAACCACGAAAAGTTCTTGTATTTGAAGATAAAATCTTTTTGCTTTGAAGAAGAAAGATCTGGCTGACTGAAATAAGTTCATTAGATGAAAACCAACAAAAATTGACAAGAACCACGAAAAGTTCTTGTATTTTAAGATAAAATCTTACTCTATTAAGGAAAAAACTTCCAGCTCGCTGAAATCTGTTCATTTGCTGAAAACCAACAAAACCACGAAAAGTTCTTGTATTTGAAGATAAAATCTTTTTGCTTTGAAGAAGAAAGATCCAGCTGACTGAAATAAGTTCATTGGATGAAAACCAACAAAAATTGACAAGAACCACGAAAAGTTCTTGTATTTTAAGATAAAATCTTACTCTATTAAGGAAAAAACTTCCAGCTCGCTGAAATATGTTCATTTGCTGAAAACCATCAAAACCACGAAAAGTTCTTGTATTTGAAGATAAAATCTTTTTGCTTTGAAGAAGAAAGATCTAGCTGACTGAAATAAGTTCATCAGATGAAAACCAACAAAAATTGACAAGAACCACGAAAAGTTCTTGTATTTTAAGATAAAATCTTACTCTATTAAGGAAAAAACATCCAGCTCGCTGAAATATGTTCATTTGCTGAAAACCATCAAAACCACGAAAAGTTCTTGTATTTGAAGATAAAATCTTTTTGCTTTGAAGAAGAAAGATCTGGCTGACTGAAATAAGTTCATTAGATGAAAACCAACAAAAATTGACAAGAACCACGAAAAGTTCTTGTATTTTAAGATAAAATCTTACTCTATTAAGGAAAAAACTCCCAGCTCGCTGAAATCTGTTCATTTGCTGAAAACCAACAAAACCACGAAAAGTTCTTGTATTTGAAGATAAAATCTTTTTGCTTTGACGAAGAAAGATCGAGCTGACTGAAATAAGTTCATTAGATGAAAACCAACAAAAATTGACAAGAACCACGAAAAGTTCTTGTATTTTAAGATAAAATCTTAGGCTATTAAAGAAAAAACTTCCAGCTCGCTGAAATCTGTTCATTTGCTGAAAACCATCAAAACCACGAAAAGTTCTTGTATTTGAAGATAAAATCTTTTTGCTTTGAAGAAGAAAGATCCAGCTGACTGAAATAAGTTCATTAGATGAAAACCAACAAAAATTGACAAGAACCACGAAAAGTTCTTGTATTTTAAGATAAAATCTTACTTTGTTAAGGAAAAAACTTCCAGCTCACTGAAATATGTTCATTTGCTGAAAACCATCAAAACCACGAAAAGTTCTTGTATTTGAAGATAAAATCTTTTTGCTTTGAAGAAGAAAGATCTAGCTGACTGAAATAAGTTTATTGGATGAAAACCAACAAAATTTGACAAGAACCATGAAAAGTTCTTGTATTTTAAGATAATATCTTACGCTATTAAAGAAAAAACTTCTGGCTCGCTGAAATATGTTCATTTGCTGAAAACCATCAAAACAACGAAAAGTTCTTGTATTTGAAGATAAAATCTTTTTGCTTTGAAGAAGAAAGATCTAGCTGACTGAAATAAGTTCATTAGATGAAAACCAACAAAAATTGACAACAACCACGAAAAGTTCTTGTATTTTAAGATAAAATCTTAGGCTATTAAAGAAAAAACTACCAGCTCGCTGAAATCTGTTCATTTGCTGAAAACCATCAAAACCACGAAAAGTTCTTGTATTTGAAGATAAAATCTTTTTGCTTTGAAGAAGAAAGATCTAGCTGACTGAAATAAGTTCATTAGATGAAAACCAACAAAAATTGACAAGAACCACGAAAAGTTCTTGTATTTTAAGATAAAATCTTACTCTATTAAGGAAAAAACTTCTGGCTCGCTGAAATATGTTCATTTGCTGAAAACCATCAAAACCACGAAAAGTTCTTGTATTTGAAGATAAAATCTTTTTGCTTTGAAGAAGAAAGATCCAGCTGACTGAAATAAGTTCATTAGATGAAAACGAACAAAATTTGACAAGAACCACGAAAACTTCTTGTATTTTAAGATAATATCCTACGCTATTAAAGAAAAAACTTCTGGCTCGCTGAAATATGTTCATTTGCTGAAAACCAACAAAACCACGAAAAGTTCTTGTATTTGAAGATAAAATCTTTTTGCTTTGAAGAAGAAAGATCTAGCTGACTGAAATAAGTTCATTAGATGAAAACCAACAAAAATTGACAAGAACCACGAAAAGTTCTTGTATTTTAAGATAAAATCTTACTCTATTAAGGAAAAAACTTCCAGCTCGCTGAAATATGTTCATTTGCTGAAAACCATCAAAACCACGAAAAGTTCTTGTATTTGAAGATAAAATCTTTTTGCTTTGAAGAAGAAAGATCTAGTTGACTGAAATAAGTTCATAAGATGAAAACGAACAAAAATTGACAAGAACCACGAAAAGTTCTTGTATTTTAAGATAATATCTTACGCTATTAAAGAAAAAACTTCTGGCTCGCTGAAATATGTTCATTTGCTGAAAACCATCAAAACCACGAAAAGTTCTTGTATTTGAAGATAAAATCTTTTTTGCTTTGAAGAAGAAAGATCTAGCTGACTGAAATAAGTTCATCAGATGAAAACCAACAAAAATTGACAAGAACCACGAAAAGTTCTTGTATTTTAAGATAAAATCTTACTCTATTAAGGAAAAAACATCCAGCTCGCTGAAATATGTTCATTTGCTGAAAACAATCAAAACCACGAAAAGTTCTTGTATTTGAAGATAAAATCTTTTTGCTTTGAAGAAGAAAGATCTGGCTGACTGAAATAAGTTCATTAGATGAAAACCAACAAAAATTGACAAGAACCACGAAAAGTTCTTGTATTTTAAGATAAAATCTTACTCTATTAAGGAAAAAACTTCCAGCTCGCTGAAATCTGTTCATTTGCTGAAAACCAACAAAACCAGGAAAAGTTCTTGTATTTGAAGATAAAATCTTTTTGCTTTAACGAAGAAAGATCTAGCTGACTGAAATAAGTTCATTAGATGAAATCCAACAAAAATTGACAAGAACCACGAAAAGTTCTTGTATTTTAAGATAAAATCTTAGGCTATTAAAGAAAAAACTTCCAGCTCGCTGAAATCTGTTCATTTGCTGAAAACCATCAAAACCACGAAAAGTTCTTGTATTTGAAGATAAAATCTTTTTGCTTTGAAGAAGAAAGATCTGGCTGACTGAAATAAGTTCATTAGATGAAAACCAACAAAAATTGACAAGAACCACGAAAAGTTCTTGTATTTTAAGAAAAAATCTTACTCTATTAAGGAAAAAACTTCCAGCTCGCTGAAATCTGTTCATTTGCTGAAAACCAACAAAACCACGAAAAGTTCTTGTATTTGAAGATAAAATCTTTTTGCTTTGAAGAAGAAAGATCCAGCTGACTGAAATAAGTTCATTAGATGAAAACCAACAAAAATTGACAAGAACCACGAAAAGTTCTTGTATTTTAAGATAAAATCTTAGGCTATTAAAGAAAAAACTTCCAGCTCGCTGAAATCTGTTCATTTGCTGAAAACCATCAAAACCACGAAAAGTTCTTGTATTTGAAGATAAAATCTTTTTGCTTTGAAGAAGAAAGATCTAGCTGACTGAAATAAGTTCATTAGATGAAAACCAACAAAAATTGACAAGAACCACGAAAAGTTCTTGTATTTTAAGATAAAATCTTACTCTATTAAGGAAAAAACTTCCAGCTCGCTGAAATCTGTTCATTTGCTGAAAACCAACAAAACCACGAAAAGTTCTTGTATTTGAAGATAAAATCTTTTTGCTTTGACGAAGAAAGATCTAGCTGACTGAAATAAGTTCATTAGATGAAAACCAACAAAAATTGACAACAACCACGAAAAGTTCTTGTATTTTAAGATAAAATCTTACTCTGTTAAGGAAAAAACTTCCAGCTCACTGAAATATGTTCATTTGCTGAAAACCATCAAAACCACGAAAAGTTCTTGTATTTGAAGATAAAATCTTTTTGCTTTGAAGAAGAAAGATCTAGCTGACTGAAATAAGTTTATTGGATGAAAACCAACAAAATTTGACAAGAACCACGAAAAGTTCTTGTATTTTAAGATAATATCTTACGCTATTAAAGAAAAAACTTCTGGCTCGCTGAAATATGTTCATTTGCTGAAAACCAACAAAACCACGAAAAGTTCTTGTATTTGAAGATAAAATCTTTTTGCTTTGAAGAAGAAAGATCCAGCTGACTGAAATAAGTTCATTGGATGAAAACCAACAAAAATTGACAAGAACCACGAAAAGTTCTGGTATTTTAAGATAAAATCTTACTCTATTAAGGAAAAAACTTCCAGCTCGCTGAAATATGTTCATTTGCTGAAAACCATCAAAACCACGAAAAGTTCTTGTATTTGAAGATAAAATCTTTTTGCTTTGAAGAAGAAAGATCTAGCTGACTGAAATAAGTTCATCAGATGAAAACCAACAAAAATTGACAAGAACCACGAAAAGTTCTTGTATTTTAAGATAAAATCTTAGGCTATTAAAGAAAAAACTTCCAGCTCGCTGAAATCTGTTCATTTGCTGAAAACCATCAAAACCACAAAAAGTTCTTGTATTTGAAGATAAAATCTTTTTGCTTTGAAGAAGAAAGATCTAGCTGACTGAAATAAGTTCATTAGATGAAAACCAACAAAAATTGACAAGAACCACGAAAAGTTCTTGTATTTTAAGATAAAATCTTACTTTGTTAAGGAAAAAACTTCCAGCTCACTGAAATATGTTCATTTGCTGAAAACCATCAAAACCACGAAAAGTTCTTGTATTTGAAGATAAAATCTTTTTGCTTTGAAGAAGAAAGATCTAGCTGACTGAAATAAGTTTATTGGATGAAAACCAACAAAATTTGACAAGAACCATGAAAAGTTCTTGTATTTTAAGATAATATCTTACGCTATTAAAGAAAAAACTTCTGGCTCGCTGAAATATGTTCATTTGCTGAAAACCATCAAAACAACGAAAAGTTCTTGTATTTGAAGATAAAATCTTTTTGCTTTGAAGAAGAAAGATCTAGCTGACTGAAATAAGTTCATTAGATGAAAACCAACAAAAATTGACAACAACCACGAAAAGTTCTTGTATTTTAAGATAAAATCTTAGGCTATTAAAGAAAAAACTACCAGCTCGCTGAAATCTGTTCATTTGCTGAAAACCATCAAAACCACGAAAAGTTCTTGTATTTGAAGATAAAATCTTTTTGCTTTGAAGAAGAAAGATCTAGCTGACTGAAATAAGTTCATTAGATGAAAACCAACAAAAATTGACAAGAACCACGAAAAGTTCTTGTATTTTAAGATAAAATCTTACTCTATTAAGGAAAAAACTTCCAGCTCGCTGAAATATGTTCATTTGCTGAAAACCATCAAAACCACGAAAAGTTCTTGTATTTGAAGATAAAATCTTTTTGCTTTGAAGAAGAAAGATCCAGCTGACTGAAATAAGTTCATTAGATGAAAACGAACAAAATTTGACAAGAACCACGAAAACTTCTTGTATTTTAAGATAATATCCTACGCTATTAAAGAAAAAACTTCTGGCTCGCTGAAATATGTTCATTTGCTGAAAACCAACAAAACCACGAAAAGTTCTTGTATTTGAAGATAAAATCTTTTTGCTTTGAAGAAGAAAGATCCAGCTGACTGAAATAAGTTCATTAGATGAAAACCAACAAAAATTGACAAGAACCACGAAAAGTTCTTGTATTTTAAGATAAAATCTTACTCTATTAAGGAAAAAACTTCCAGCTCGCTGAAATATGTTCATTTGCTGAAAACCATCAAAACCACGAAAAGTTCTTGTATTTGAAGATAAAATCTTTTTGCTTTGAAGAAGAAAGATCTGGTTGACTGAAATAAGTTCATAAGATGAAAACGAACAAAAATTGACAAGAACCACGAAAAGTTCTTGTATTTTAAGATAATATCTTACGCTATTAAAGAAAAAACTTCTGGCTCGCTGAAATATGTTCATTTGCTGAAAACCATCAAAACCACGAAAAGTTCTTGTATTTGAAGATAAAATCTTTTTGCTTTGAAGAAGAAAGATCTGGCTGACTGAAATAAGTTCATTAGATGAAAACCAACAAAAATTGACAAGAACCACGAAAAGTTCTTGTATTTTAAGATAAAATCTTACTCTATTAAGGAAAAAACTTCCAGCTCGCTGAAATCTGTTCATTTGCTGAAAACCAACAAAACCACGAAAAGTTCTTGTATTTGAAGATAAAATCTTTTTGCTTTGACGAAGAAAGATCTAGCTGACTGAAATAAGTTCATTAGATGAAATCCAACAAAAATTGACAAGAACCACGAAAAGTTCTTGTATTTTAAGATAAAATCTTAGGCTATTAAAGAAAAAACTTCCAGCTCGCTGAAATCTGTTCATTTGCTGAAAACCATCAAAACCACGAAAAGTTCTTGTATTTGAAGATAAAATCTTTTTGCTTTGAAGAAGAAAGATCCAGTTGACTGAAATAAGTTCATTAGATGAAAACCAACAAAAATTGACAAGAACCACGAAAAGTTCTTGTATTTTAAGATAAAATCTTACTCTATTCAGGAAAAAGCTTCCAGCTCGCTGAAATATGTTCATTTGCTGAAAACCATCAAAACCACGAAAAGTTCTTGTATTTGAAGATAAAATCTTTTTGCTTTGAAGAAGAAAGATCTAGCTGACTGAAATAAGTTCATTCAATGAAAACCAACAAAAATTGACAAGAACCACGAAAAGTTCTTGTATTTTAAGATAAAATCTTACGCTATTGAAGAGAAAACTCCCAGCTCGCTGAAATATGTTCATTTGCTGAAAACCAACAAAACCACAAAAAGTTCTTGTATTTGAAGATAAAATCTTTTTGCTTTGAAGAAGAAAGATCTAGCTGACTGAAATAAGTTCATTAGATGAAAACCAACAAAAATTGACAAGAACCACGAAAAGTTCTTGTATTTTAAGATAAAATCTTACTCTATTAAGGAAAAAACTTCCAGCTCGCTGAAATATGTTCATTTGCTGAAAACCATCAAAACCACGAAAAGTTCTTGTATTTGAAGATAAAATCTTTTTGCTTTGAAGAAGAAAGATCTAGCTGACTGAAATAAGTTCATTAGATGAAAACCAACAAAATTTGACAAGAACCACGAAAACTTCTTGTATTTTAAGATAATATCTTACGCTATTAAAGAAAAAACTTCTGGCTCGCTGAAATATGTTCATTTGCTGAAAACCAACAAAACCACGAAAAGTTCTTGTATTTGAAGATAAAATCTTTTTGCTTTGAAGAAGAAAGATCCAGCTGACTGAAATAAGTTCATTGGATGAAAACCAACAAAAATTGACAAGAACCACGAAAAGTTCTTGTATTTTAAGATAAAATCTTACTCCATTAAGGAAAAAACTTCCAGCTCGCTGAAATATGTTCATTTGCTGAAAACCATCAAAACCACGAAAAGTTCTTGTATTTGAAGATAAAATCTTTTTGCTTTGAAGAAGAAAGATCTCGCTGACTGAAATAAGTTCATCAGATGAAAACCAACAAAATTTGACAAGAACCACGAAAACTTCTTGTATTTTAAGATAATATCTTACGCTATTAAAGAAAAAACTTCTGGCTCGCTGAAATATGTTCATTTGCTGAAAACCAACAAAACCACGAAAAGTTCTTGTATTTGAAGATAAAATCTTTTTGCTTTGAAGAAGAAAGATCCAGCTGACTGAAATAAGTTCATTGGATGAAAACCAACGAAAATTGACAAGAACCACGAAAAGTTCTTGTATTTTAAGATAAAATCTTACTCTATTAAGGAAAAAACTTCCAGCTCGCTGAAATATGTTCATTTGCTGAAAACCATCAAAACCACGAAAAGTTCTTGTATTTGAAGATAAAATCTTTTTGCTTTGAAGAAGAAAGATCTAGCTGACTGAAATAAGTTCATCAGATGAAAACCAACAAAAATTGACAAGAACCACGAAAAGTTCTTGTATTTTAAGATAAAATCTTACTCTATTAAGGAAAAAACATCCAGCTCGCTAAAATATGTTCATTTGCTGAAAACCATCAAAACCACGAAAAGTTCTTGTATTTGAAGATAAAATCTTTTTGCTTTGAAGAAGAAAGATCTGGCTGACTGAAATAAGTTCATTAGATGAAAACCAACAAAAATTGACAAGAACCACGAAAAGTTCTTGCATTTTAAGATAAAATCTGACTCGATTAAGGAAAAAACTTCCAGCTCGCTGAAATCTGTTCATTTGCTGAAAACCAACAAAACCACGAAAAGTTCTTGTATTTGAAGATAAAATCTTTTTGCTTTGACGAAGAAAGATCTAGCTGACTGAAATAAGTTCATTAGATGAAAACCAACAAAAATTGACAAGAACCACGAAAAGTTCTTGTATTTTAAGATAAAATCTTAGGCTATTAAGGAAAAAACTTCCAGCTCGCTGAAATCTGTTCATTTGCTGAAAACCATCAAAACCACGAAAAGTTCTTGTATTTGAAGATAAAATCTTTTTGCTTTGAAGAAGAAAGATCCAGCTGACTGAAATAAGTTCATTAGATGAAAACCAACAAAAATTGACAAGAACCACGAAAAGTTCTTGTATTTTAAGATAAAATCTTACTCTATTAAGGAAAAAACTTCCAGCTCGCTGAAATATGTTCATTTGCTGAAAACCATCAAAACCACGAAAAGTTCTTGTATTTGAAGATAAAATCTTTTTGCTTTGAAGAAGAAAGATCTAGCTGACTGAAATAAGTTCATTAGATGAAAACCAACAAAAATTGACAAGAACCACGAAAAGTTCTTGTATTTTAAGATAAAATCTTACTCTATTAAGGAAAAAACTTCCAGCTCGCTGAAATATGTTCATTTGCTGAAAACCATCAAAACCACGAAAAGTTCTTGTATTTGAAGATAAAATCTTTTTGCTTTGAAGAAGAAAGATCCAGCTGACTGAAATAAGTTCATTGGATGAAAACCAACAAAAATTGACAAGAACCACGAAAAGTTCTTGTATTTTAAGATAAAATCTTACTCCATTAAGGAAAAAACTTCCAGCTCGCTGAAATATGTTCATTTGCTGAAAACCATCAAAACCACGAAAAGTTCTTGTATTTGAAGATAAAATCTTTTTGCTTTGAAGAAGAAAGATCTCGCTGACTGAAATAAGTTCATCAGATGAAAACCAACAAAATTTGACAAGAACCACGAAAACTTCTTGTATTTTAAGATAATATCTTACGCTATTAAAGAAAAAACTTCTGGCTCGCTGAAATATGTTCATTTGCTGAAAACCAACAAAACCACGAAAAGTTCTTGTATTTGAAGATAAAATCTTTTTGCTTTGAAGAAGAAAGATCCAGCTGACTGAAATAAGTTCATTGGATGAAAACCAACGAAAATTGACAAGAACCACGAAAAGTTCTTGTATTTTAAGATAAAATCTTACTCTATTAAGGAAAAAACTTCCAGCTCGCTGAAATATGTTCATTTGCTGAAAACCATCAAAACCACGAAAAGTTCTTGTATTTGAAGATAAAATCTTTTTGCTTTGAAGAAGAAAGATCTAGCTGACTGAAATAAGTTCATCAGATGAAAACCAACAAAAATTGACAAGAACCACGAAAAGTTCTTGTATTTTAAGATAAAATCTTACTCTATTAAGGAAAAAACATCCAGCTCGCTAAAATATGTTCATTTGCTGAAAACCATCAAAACCACGAAAAGTTCTTGTATTTGAAGATAAAATCTTTTTGCTTTGAAGAAGAAAGATCTGGCTGACTGAAATAAGTTCATTAGATGAAAACCAACAAAAATTGACAAGAACCACGAAAAGTTCTTGCATTTTAAGATAAAATCTGACTCGATTAAGGAAAAAACTTCCAGCTCGCTGAAATCTGTTCATTTGCTGAAAACCAACAAAACCACGAAAAGTTCTTGTATTTGAAGATAAAATCTTTTTGCTTTGACGAAGAAAGATCTAGCTGACTGAAATAAGTTCATTAGATGAAAACCAACAAAAATTGACAAGAACCACGAAAAGTTCTTGTATTTTAAGATAAAATCTTAGGCTATTAAGGAAAAAACTTCCAGCTCGCTGAAATCTGTTCATTTGCTGAAAACCATCAAAACCACGAAAAGTTCTTGTATTTGAAGATAAAATCTTTTTGCTTTGACGAAGAAAGATCTAGCTGACTGAAATAAGTTCATTCGATGAAAACCAACAAAAATTGACAAGAACCACGAAAAGTTCTTGTATTTTAAGATAAAATCTTACGCTATTGAAGAGAAAACTCCCAGCTCGCTGAAATATGTTCATTTGCTGAAAACCAACAAAACCACAAAAAGTTCTTGTATTTGAAGATAAAATCTTTTTGCTTTGAAGAAGAAAGATCTAGCTGACTGAAATAAGTTCATTAGATGAAAACCAACAAAAATTGACAAGAACCACGAAAAGTTCTTGTATTTTAAGGTAAAATCTTACTCTATTAAGGAAAAAACTTCCAGCTCGCTGAAATATGTTCATTTGCTGAAAACCATCAAAACCACGAAAAGTTCTTGTATTTGAAGATAAAATCTTTTTGCTTTGAAGAAGAAAGATCTAGCTGACTGAAATAAGTTCATTAGATGAAAACCAACAAAATTTGACAAGAACCACGAAAACTTCTTGTATTTTAAGATAATATCTTACGCTATTAAAGAAAAAACTTCTGGCTCGCTGAAATATGTTCATTTGCTGAAAACCATCAAAACCACGAAAAGTTCTTGTATTTGAAGATAAAATCTTTTTGCTTTGAAGAAGAAAGATCTCGCTGACTGAAATAAGTTCATCAGATGAAAACCAACAAAAATTGACAAGAACCACGAAAAGTTCTTGTATTTTAAGATAAAATCTTACTCTATTAAGGAAAAAACTTCCAGCTCGCTGAAATCTGTTCATTTGCTGAAAACCAACAAAACCACGAAAAGTTCTTGTATTTGAAGATAAAATCTTTTTGCTTTGACGAAGAAAGATCTAGCTGACTGAAATAAGTTCATTAGATGAAAACCAACAAAAATTGACAAGAACCACGAAAAGTTCTTGTATTTTAAGATAAAATCTTCGGCTATTAAAGAAAAAACTTCCAGCTCGCTGAAATCTGTTCATTTGCTGAAAACCATCAAAACCACGAAAAGTTCTTGTATTTGAAGATAAAATCTTTTTGCTTTGAAGAAGAAAGATCTAGCTGACTGAAATAAGTTTATTGGATGAAAACCAACAAAATTTGACAAGAACCACGAAAAGTTCTTGTATTTTAAGATAATATCTTACGCTATTAAAGAAAAAACTTCTGGCTCGCTGAAATATGTTCATTTGCTGAAAACCATCAAAACAACGAAAAGTTCTTGTATTTGAAGATAAAATCTTTTTGCTTTGAAGAAGAAAGATCTAGCTGACTGAAATAAGTTCATTAGATGAAAACCAACAAAAATTGACAAGAACCACGAAAAGTTCTTGTATTTTAAGATAAAATCTTAGGCTATTAAAGAAAAAACTACCAGCTCGCTGAAATCTGTTCATTTGCTGAAAACCAACAAAACCACGAAAAGTTCTTGTATTTGAAGATAAAATCTTTTTGCTTTGAAGAAGAAAGATCTAGCTGACTGAAATAAGTTCATTAGATGAAAACCAACAAAAATTGACAAGAACCACGAAAAGTTCTTGTATTTTAAGATAAAATCTTACTCTATTAAGGAAAAAACTTCCAGCTCGCTGAAATATGTTCATTTGCTGAAAACCATCAAAACCACGAAAAGTTCTGGTATTTGAAGATAAAATGTTTTTGCTTTGAAGAAGAAAGATCTAGCTGACTGAAATAAGTTCATTAGATGAAAACGAACAAAATTTGACAAGAACCACGAAAACTTCTTGTATTTTAAGATAATATCTTACGCTATTAAAGAAAAAACTTCTGGCTCGCTGAAATATGTTCATTTGCTGAAAACCAACAAAACCACGAAAAGTTCTTGTATTTGAAGATAAAATCTTTTTGCTTTGAAGAAGAAAGATCCAGCTGACTGAAATAAGTTCATTGGATGAAAACCAACAAAAATTGACAAGAACCACGAAAAGTTCTTGTATTTTAAGATAAAATCTTACTCTATTAAGGAAAAAACTTCCAGCTCGCTGAAATATGTTCATTTGCTGAAAACCATCAAAACCACGAAAAGTTCTTGTATTTGAAGATAAAATCTTTTTGCTTTGAAGAAGAAAGATCTAGCTGACTGAAATAAGTTCATCAGATGAAAACCAACAAAAATTGACAAGAACCACGAAAAGTTCTTGTATTTTAAGATAAAATCTTACTCTATTAAGGAAAAAACATCCAGCTCACTGAAATATGTTCATTTGCTGAAAACCATCAAAACCACGAAAAGTTCTTGTATTTGAAGATAAAATCTTTTTGCTTTGAAGAAGAAAGATCTGGCTGACTGAAATAAGTTCATTAGATGAAAACCAACAAAAATTGACAAGAACCACGAAAAGTTCTTGTATTTTAAGCTAAAATCTGACTCTATTAAGGAAAAAACTTCCAGCTCGCTGAAATCTGTTCATTTGCTGAAAACCAACAAAACCACGAAAAGTTCTTGTATTTGAAGATAAAATCTTTTTGCTTTGACGAAGAAAGATCTAGCTGACTGAAATAAGTTCATTAGATGAAAACCAACAAAAATTGACAAGAACCACGAAAAGTTCTTGTATTTTAAGATAAAATCTTAGGCTATTAAAGAAAAAACTTCCAGCTCGCTGAAATCTGTTCATTTGCTGAAAACCATCAAAACCACGAAAAGTTCTTGTATTTGAAGATAAAATCTTTTTGCTTTGAAGAAGAAAGATCTCGCTGACTGAAATAAGTTCATTAGATGAAAACCAACAAAAATTGACAAGAACCACGAAAAGTTCTTGTATTTTAAGATAAAATCTTACTCTGTTAAGGAAAAAACTTCCAGCTAACTGAAATATGTTCATTTGCTGAAAACCATCAAAACCACGAAAAGTTCTTGTATTTGAAGATAAAATGTTTTTGCTTTGAAGAAGAAAGATCCAGCTGACTGAAATAAGTTCATTAGATGAAAACGAACAAAATTTGACAAGAACCACGAAAACTTCTTGTATTTTAAGATAATATCTTACGCTATTAAAGAAAAAACTTCTGGCTCGCTGAAATATGTTCATTTGCTGAAAACCAACAAAACCACGAAAAGTTCTTGTATTTGAAGATAAAATCTTTTTGCTTTGAAGAAGAAAGATCCAGCTGACTGAAATAAGTTCATTGGATGAAAACCAACAAAAATTGACAAGAACCACGAAAAGTTCTTGTATTTTAAGATAAAATCTTACTCTATTAAGGAAAAAACTTCCAGCTCGCTGAAATATGTTCATTTGCTGAAAACCATCAAAACCACGAAAAGTTCTTGTATTTGAAGATGAAATCTTTTTGCTTTGAAGAAGAAAGATCTAGCTGACTGAAATAAGTTCATCAGATGAAAACCAACAAAAATTGACAAGAACCACGAAAAGTTCTTGTATTTTAAGATAAAATCTTACTCTATTAAGGAAAAAACATCCAGCTCACTGAAATATGTTCATTTGCTGAAAACCATCAAAACCACGAAAAGTTCTTGTATTTGAAGATAAAATCTTTTTGCTTTGAAGAAGAAAGATCTAGCTGACTGAAATAAGTTCATGAGATGAAAACCAACAAAAATTGACAACAACCACGAAAAGTTCTTGTATTTTAAGATAAAATCTTAGGCTATTAAAGAAAAAACGACCAGCTCGCTGAAATCTGTTCATTTGCTGAAAACCATCAAAACCACGAAAAGTTCTTGTATTTGAAGATAAAATCTTTTTGCTTTGAAGAAGAAAGATCTAGCTGACTGAAATAAGTTCATTAGATGAAAACCAACAAAAATTGACAAGAACCACGAAAAGTTCTTGTATTTTAAGATAAAATCTTACTCTATTAAGGAAAAAACTTCCAGCTCGCTGAAATCTGTTCATTTGCTGAAAACCATCAAAACCACGAAAAGTTCTTGTATTTGAAGATAAAATCTTTTTGCTTTGACGAAGAAAGATCTAGCTGACTGAAATAAGTTCATTCGATGAAAACCAACAAAAATTGACAAGAACCACGAAAAGTTCTTGTATTTTAAGATAAAATCTTACTCTATTAAGGAAAAAACTTCCAGCTCGCTGAAATATGTTCATTTGCTGAAAACCATCAAAACCACGAAAAGTTCTTGTATTTGAAGATAAAATCTTTTTGCTTTGAAGAAGAAAGATCTAGCTGACTGAAATAAGTTCATTAGATGAAAACCAACAAAATTTGACAAGAACCACGAAAACTTCTTGTATTTTAAGATAATATCTTACGCTATTAAAGAAAAAACTTCTGGCTCGCTGAAATATGTTCATTTGCTGAAAACCAACAAAACCACGAAAAGTTCTTGTATTTGAAGATAAAATCTTTTTGCTTTGAAGAAGAAAGATCCAGCTGACTGAAATAAGTTCATTGGATGAAAACCAACAAAAATTGACAAGAACCACGAAAAGTTCTTGTATTTTAAGATAAAATCTTACTCTATTAAGGAAAAAACTTCCAGCTCGCTGAAAGATGTTCATTTGCTGAAAACCATCAAAACCACAAAAAGTTCTTGTATTTGAAGATAAAATCTTTTTGCTTTGAAGAAGAAAGATCTAGCTGACTGAAATAAGTTCATTAGATGAAAACCAACAAAAATTGACAAGAACCACGAAAAGTTCTTGTATTTTGAGATAATATCTTACGCTATTAAAGAAAAAACTTCTGGCTCGCTGAAATATGTTCATTTGCTGAAAACCATCAAAACAACGAAAAGTTCTTGTATTTGAAGATAAAATCTTTTTGCTTTGAAGAAGAAAGATCTAGCTGACTGAAATAAGTTCATTAGATGAAAACCAACAAAAATTGACAACAACCACGAAAAGTTCTTGTATTTTAAGATAATATCTTAGGCTATTAAAGAAAAAACGACCAGCTCGCTGAAATCTGTTCATTTGCTGAAAACCATCAAAACCACGAAGAGTTCTTGTATTTGAAGATAAAATCTTTTTGCTTTGAAGAAGAAAGATCTAGCTGACTGAAATAAGTTCATGAGATGAAAACCAACAAAAATTGACAAGAACCACGAAAAGTTCTTGTATTTTAAGATAAAATCTTACTCTATTCAGGAAAAAGCTTCCAGCTCGCTGAAATATGTTCATTTGCTGAAAACCATCAAAACCACGAAAAGTTCTTGTATTTGAAGATAAAATCTTTTTGCTTTGAAGAAGAAAGATCTAGCTGACTGACATAAGTTCATTCGATGAAAACCAACAAAAATTGACAAGAACCACGAAAAGTTCTTGTATTTTAAGATAAAATCTTACGCTATTGAAGAGAAAACTCCCAGCTCGCTGAAATATGTTCATTTGCTGAAAACCAACAAAACCACGAAAAGTTCTTGTATTTGAAGATAAAATCTTTTTGCTTTGAAGAAGAAAGATCTAGCTGACTGAAATAAGTTCATTAGATGAAAACCAACAAAAATTGACAAGAACCACGAAAAGTTCTTGTATTTTAAGATAATATCTTACGCTATTAAAGAAAAAACTTCTGGCTCGCTGAAATATGTTCATTTGCTGAAAACCAACAAAACCACGAAAAGTTCTTGTATTTGAAGATAAAATCTTTTTGCTTTGAAGAAGAAAGATCCAGCTGACTGAAATAAGTTCATTGGATGAAAACCAACAAAAATTGACAAGAACCACAAAAAGTTCTTGTATTTTAAGATAAAATCTTACTCTATTAAGGAAAAAACTTCCAGCTCGCTGAAATATGTTCATTTGCTGAAAACCATCAAAACCACGAAAAGTTCTTGTATTTGAAGATAAAATCTTTTTGCTTTGAAGAAGAAAGATCTAGCTGACTGAAATAAGTTCATCAGATGAAAACCAACAAAAATTGACAAGAACCACGAAAAGTTCTTGTATTTTAAGATAAAATCTTACTCTATTAAGGAAAAAACATCCAGCTCACTGAAATATGTTCATTTGCTGAAAACCATCAAAACCACGAAAAGTTCTTGTATTTGAAGATAAAATCTTTTTGCTTTGAAGAAGAAAGATCTGGCTGACTGAAATAAGTTCATTAGATGAAAACCAACAAAAATTGACAAGAACCACGAAAAGTTCTTGTATTTTAAGATAAAATCTTACTCTATTAAGGAAAAAACTTCCAGCTCGCTGAAATCTGTTCATTTGCTGAAAACCAACAAAACCACGAAAAGTTCTTGTATTTGAAGATAAAATCTTTTTGCTTTGACGAAGAAAGATCTAGCTGACTGAAATCAGTTCATTAGATGAAAACCAACAAAAATTGACAAGAACCACGAAAAGTTCTAGTATTTTAAGATAAAATCTTAGGCTATTAAAGAAAAAACTTCCAGCTCGCTGAAATCTGTTCATTTGCTGAAAACCATCAAAACCACGAAAAGTTCTTGTATTTGAAGATAAAATCTTTTTGCTTTGAAGAAGAAAGATCTCGCTGACTGAAATAAGTTCATTAGATGAAAACCAACAAAAATTGACAAGAACCACGAAAAGTTCTTGTATTTTAAGATAAAATCTTACTCTGTTAAGGAAAAAACTTCCAGCTAACTGAAATATGTTCATTTGCTGAAAACCATCAAAACCACGAAAAGTTCTTGTATTTGAAGATAAAATGTTTTTGCTTTGAAGAAGAAAGATCTAGCTGACTGAAATAAGTTCATTAGATGAAAACGAACAAAATTTGACAAGAACCACGAAAACTTCTTGTATTTTAAGATAATATCTTACGCTATTAAAGAAAAAACTTCTGGCTCGCTGAAATATGTTCATTTGCTGAAAACCAACAAAACCACGAAAAGTTCTTGTATTTGAAGATAAAATCTTTTTGCTTTGAAGAAGAAAGATCCAGCTGACTGAAATAAGTTCATTGGATGAAAACCAACAAAAATTGACAAGAACCACGAAAAGTTCTTGTATTTTAAGATAAAATCTTACTCTATTAAGGAAAAAACTTCCAGCTCGCTGAAATATGTTCATTTGCTGAAAACCATCAAAACCACGAAAAGTTCTTGTATTTGAAGATGAAATCTTTTTGCTTTGAAGAAGAAAGATCTAGCTGACTGAAATAAGTTCATCAGATGAAAACCAACAAAAATTGACAAGAACCACGAAAAGTTCTTGTATTTTAAGATAAAATCTTACGCTATTGTAGAGAAAACTCCCAGCTCGCTGAAATATGTTCATTTGCTGAAAACCAACAAAACCACGAAAAGTTCTTGTATTTGAAGATAAAATCTTTTTGCTTTGAAGAAGAAAGATCTAGCTGACTGAAATAAGTTCATTAGATGAAAACCAACAAAAATTGACAACAACCACGAAAAGTTCTTGTATTTTAAGATAAAATCTTAGGCTATTAAAGAAAAAACGACCAGCTCGCTGAAATCTGTTCATTTGCTGAAAACCATCAAAACCACGAAGAGTTCTTGTATTTGAAGATAAAATCTTTTTGCTTTGAAGAAGAAAGATCTAGCTGACTGAAATAAGTTCATGAGATGAAAACCAACAAAAATTGACAAGAACCACGAAAAGTTCTTGTATTTTAAGATAAAATCTTACTCTATTCAGTAAAAAGCTTCCAGCTCGCTGAAATATGTTCATTTGCTGAAAACCATCAAAACCACGAAAAGTTCTTGTATTTGAAGATAAAATCTTTTTGCTTTGAAGAAGAAAGATCTAGCTGACTGACATAAGTTCATTCGATGAAAACCAACAAAAATTGACAAGAACCACGAAAAGTTCTTGTATTTTAAGATAAAATCTTACGCTATTGAAGAGAAAACTCCCAGCTCGCTGAAATATGTTCATTTGCTGAAAACCAACAAAACCACGAAAAGTTCTTGTATTTGAAGATAAAATCTTTTTGCTTTGAAGAAGAAAGATCTAGCTGACTGAAATAAGTTCATTAGATGAAAACCAACAAAAATTGACAAGAACCACGAAAAGTTCTTGTATTTTAAGATAATATCTTACGCTATTAAAGAAAAAACTTCTGGCTCGCTGAAATATGTTCATTTGCTGAAAACCAACAAAACCACGAAAAGTTCTTGTATTTGAAGATAAAATCTTTTTGCTTTGAAGAAGAAAGATCCAGCTGACTGAAATAAGTTCATTGGATGAAAACCAACAAAAATTGACAAGAACCACGAAAAGTTCTTGTATTTTAAGATAAAATCTTACTCTATTAAGGAAAAAACTTCCAGCTCGCTGAAATATGTTCATTTGCTGAAAACCATCAAAACCACGAAAAGTTCTTGTATTTGAAGATAAAATCTTTTTGCTTTGAAGAAGAAAGATCTAGCTGACTGAAATAAGTTCATCAGATGAAAACCAACAAAAATTGACAAGAACCACGAAAAGTTCTTGTATTTTAAGATAAAATCTTACTCTATTAAGGAAAAAACATCCAGCTCACTGAAATATGTTCATTTGCTGAAAACCATCAAAACCACGAAAAGTTCTTGTATTTGAAGATAAAATCTTTTTGCTTTGAGGAAGAAAGATCTGGCTGACTGAAATAAGTTCATTAGATGAAAACCAACAAAAATTGACAAGAACCACGAAAAGTTCTTGTATTTTAAGCTAAAATCTTACTCTATTAAGGAAAAAACTTCCAGCTCGCTGAAATCTGTTCATTTGCTGAAAACCAACAAAACCACGAAAAGTTCTTGTATTTGAAGATAAAATCTTTTTGCTTTGACGAAGAAAGATCTAGCTGACTGAAATCAGTTCATTAGATGAAAACCAACAAAAATTGACAAGAACCACGAAAAGTTCTTGTATTTTAAGATAAAATCTTAGGCTATTAAAGAAAAAACTTCCAGCTCGCTGAAATCTGTTCATTTGCTGAAAACCATCAAAACCACGAAAAGTTCTTGTATTTGAAGATAAAATCTTTTTGCTTTGAAGAAGAAAGATCTCGCTGACTGAAATAAGTTCATTAGATGAAAACCAACAAAAATTGACAAGAACCACGAAAAGTTCTTGTATTTTAAGATAAAATCTTACTCTGTTAAGGAAAAAACTTCCAGCTAACTGAAATATGTTCATTTGCTGAAAACCATCAAAACCACGAAAAGTTCTTGTATTTGAAGATAAAATGTTTTTGCTTTGAAGAAGAAAGATCTAGCTGACTGAAATAAGTTCATTAGATGAAAACGAACAAAATTTGACAAGAACCACGAAAACTTCTTGTATTTTAAGATAATATCTTACGCTATTAAAGAAAAAACTTCTGGCTCGCTGAAATATGTTCATTTGCTGAAAACCAACAAAACCACGAAAAGTTCTTGTATTTGAAGATAAAATCTTTTTGCTTTGAAGAAGAAAGATCCAGCTGACTGAAATAAGTTCATTGGATGAAAACCAACAAAAATTGACAAGAACCACGAAAAGTTCTTGTATTTTAAGATAAAATCTTACTCTATTAAGGAAAAAACTTCCAGCTCGCTGAAATATGTTCATTTGCTGAAAACCATCAAAACCACGAAAAGTTCTTGTATTTGAAGATGAAATCTTTTTGCTTTGAAGAAGAAAGATCTAGCTGACTGAAATAAGTTCATCAGATGAAAACCAACAAAAATTGACAAGAACCACGAAAAGTTCTTGTATTTTAAGATAAAATCTTACTCTATTAAGGAAAAAACATCCAGCTCACTGAAATATGTTCATTTGCTGAAAACCATCAAAACCACGAAAAGTTCTTGTATTTGAAGATAAAATCTTTTTGCTTTGAAGAAGAAAGATCTGGCTGACTGAAATAAGTTCATGAGATGAAAACCAACAAAAATTGACAACAACCACGAAAAGTTCTTGTATTTTAAGATAAAATCTTAGGCTATTAAAGAAAAAACTTCCAGCTCACTGAAATATGTTCATTTGCTGAAAACCATCAAAACCACGAAAAGTTCTTGTATTTGAAGATAAAATCTTTTTGCTTTGAAGAAGAAAGATCTAGCTGACTGAAATAAGTTTATTGGATGAAAACCAACAAAATTTGACAAGAACCACGAAAAGTTCTTGTATTTTAAGATAAAATCTTAGGCTATTAAAGAAAAAACTACCAGCTCGCTGAAATATGTTCATTTGCTGAAAACCATCAAAACAACGAAAAGTTCTTGTATTTGAAGATAAAATCTTTTTGCTTTGAAGAAGAAAGATCTAGCTGACTGAAATAAGTTCATGAGATGAAAACCAACAAAAATTGACAAGAACCACGAAAAGTTCTTGTATTTTAAGATAAAATCTTACTCTATTCAGGAAAAAACTTCCAGCTCGCTGAAATATGTTCATTTGCTGAAAACCATCAAAACCACGAAAAGTTCTTGTATTTGAAGATAAAATCTTTTTGCTTTGAAGAAGAAAGATCTAGCTGACTGAAATAAGTTCATTCGATGAAAACCAACAAAAATTGACAAGAACCACGAAAAGTTCTTGTATTTTAAGATAAAATCTTACGCTATTGAAGAGAAAACTCCCAGCTCGCTGAAATATGTTCATTTGCTGAAAACCAACAAAACCACGAAAATTTCTTGTATTTGAAGATAAAATCTTTTTGCTTTGAAGAAGAAAGATCTAGCTGACCGAAATAAGTTCATTAGATGAAAACCAACAAAATTTGACAAGAACCACGAAAACTTCTTGTATTTTAAGATAATATCTTACGCTATTAAAGAAAAAACTTCTGGCTCGCTGAAATATGTTCATTTGCTGAAAACCAACAAAACCACGAAAAGTTCTTGTATTTGAAGATAAAATCTTTTTGCTTTGAAGAAGAAAGATCCAGCTGACTGAAATAAGTTCATTGGATGAAAACCAACAAAAATTGACAAGAACCACGAAAAGTTCTTGTATTTTAAGAAAAAATCTTACTCTATTAAGGAAAAAACTTCCAGCTCGCTGAAAGATGTTCATTTGCTGAAAACCATCAAAACCACAAAAAGTTCTTGTATTTGAAGATAAAATCTTTTTGCTTTGAAGAAGAAAGATCTCGCTGACTGAAATAAGTTCATTAGATGAAAACCAACAAAAATTGACAAGAACCACGAAAAGTTCTTGTATTTTAAGATAAAATCTTACTCTATTAAGGAAAAAACTTCTGGCTCGCTGAAATATGTTCATTTGCTGAAAACCATCAAAACCACGAAAAGTTCTTGTATTTGAAGATAAAATCTTTTTGCTTTGAAGAAGAAAGATCTAGCTGACTGAAATAAGTTCATTAGATGAAAACCAACAAAAATTGACAAGAACCACGAAAAGTTCTTGTATTTTAAGATAAAATCTTAGGCTATTAAAGAAAAAACTTCCAGCTCGCTGAAATCTGTTCATTTGCTGAAAACCATCAAAACCACGAAAAGTTCTTGTATTTGAAGATAAAATCTTTTTGCTTTGAAGAAGAAAGATCTAGCTGACTGAAATAAGTTCATTGGATGAAAACCAACAAAAATTGACAAGAACCACGAAAAGTTCTTGTATTTTAAGATAAAATCTTACTCTATTAAGGAAAAAACTTCCAGCTCGCTGAAATATGTTCATTTGCTGAAAACCAACAAAACCACGAAAAGTTCTTGTATTTGAAGATAAAATCTTTTTGCTTTGAAGAAGAAAGATCTAGCTGACTGAAATAAGTTCATGAGATGAAAACCAACAAAATTTGACAAGAACCACGAAAACTTCTTGTATTTTAAGATAATATCTTCCGCTGTTAAAGAAAAAACTTCTGGCTCGCTGAAATATGTTCATTTGCTGAAAACCAACAAAACCACGAAAAGTTCTTGTATTTGAAGATAAAATCTTTTTGCTTTGAAGAAGAAAGATCCAGCTGACTGAAATAAGTTCATTGGATGAAAACCAACAAAAATTGACAAGAACCACGAAAAGTTCTTGTATTTTAAGATAAAATCTTACTCTATTAAGGAAAAAACTTCCAGCTCGCTGAAATATGTTCATTTGCTGAAAACCATCAAAACCACGAAAAGTTCTTGTATTTGAAGATAAAATCTTTTTGCTTTGAAGAAGAAAGATCTAGCTGACTGAAATAAGTTCATTCGATGAAAACCAACAAAAATTGACAAGAACCACGAAAAGTTCTTGTATTTTAAGATAAAATCTTACGCTATTGAAGAGAAAACTCCCAGCTCGCTGAAATATGTTCATTTGCTGAAAACCAACAAAACCACGAAAATTTCTTGTATTTGAAGATAAAATCTTTTTGCTTTGAAGAAGAAAGATCTAGCTGACCGAAATAAGTTCATTAGATGAAAACCAACAAAATTTGACAAGAACCACGAAAACTTCTTGTATTTTAAGATAATATCTTACGCTATTAAAGAAAAAACTTCTGGCTCGCTGAAATATGTTCATTTGCTGAAAACCAACAAAACCACGAAAAGTTCTTGTATTTGAAGATAAAATCTTTTTGCTTTGAAGAAGAAAGATCCAGCTGACTGAAATAAGTTCATTGGATGAAAACCAACAAAAATTGACAAGAACCACGAAAAGTTCTTGTATTTTAAGAAAAAATCTTACTCTATTAAGGAAAAAACTTCCAGCTCGCTGAAAGATGTTCATTTGCTGAAAACCATCAAAACCACAAAAAGTTCTTGTATTTGAAGATAAAATCTTTTTGCTTTGAAGAAGAAAGATCTCGCTGACTGAAATAAGTTCATTAGATGAAAACCAACAAAAATTGACAAGAACCACGAAAAGTTCTTGTATTTTAAGATAAAATCTTACTCTATTAAGGAAAAAACTTCTGGCTCGCTGAAATATGTTCATTTGCTGAAAACCATCAAAACCACGAAAAGTTCTTGTATTTGAAGATAAAATCTTTTTGCTTTGAAGAAGAAAGATCTAGCTGACTGAAATAAGTTCATTAGATGAAAACCAACAAAAATTGACAAGAACCACGAAAAGTTCTTGTATTTTAAGATAAAATCTTAGGCTATTAAAGAAAAAACTTCCAGCTCGCTGAAATCTGTTCATTTGCTGAAAACCATCAAAACCACGAAAAGTTCTTGTATTTGAAGATAAAATCTTTTTGCTTTGAAGAAGAAAGATCTAGCTGACTGAAATAAGTTCATTGGATGAAAACCAACAAAAATTGACAAGAACCACGAAAAGTTCTTGTATTTTAAGATAAAATCTTACTCTATTAAGGAAAAAACTTCCAGCTCGCTGAAATATGTTCATTTGCTGAAAACCAACAAAACCACGAAAAGTTCTTGTATTTGAAGATAAAATCTTTTTGCTTTGAAGAAGAAAGATCTAGCTGACTGAAATAAGTTCATGAGATGAAAACCAACAAAATTTGACAAGAACCACGAAAACTTCTTGTATTTTAAGATAATATCTTCCGCTATTAAAGAAAAAACTTCTGGCTCGCTGAAATATGTTCATTTGCTGAAAACCAACAAAACCACGAAAAGTTCTTGTATTTGAAGATAAAATCTTTTTGCTTTGAAGAAGAAAGATCCAGCTGACTGAAATAAGTTCATTGGATGAAAACCAACAAAAATTGACAAGAACCACGAAAAGTTCTTGTATTTTAAGATAAAATCTTACTCTATTAAGGAAAAAACTTCCAGCTCGCTGAAAGATGTTCATTTGCTGAAAACCATCAAAACCACAAAAAGTTCTTGTATTTGAAGATAAAATCTTTTTGCTTTGAAGAAGAAAGATCTCGCTGACTGAAATAAGTTCATTAGATGAAAACCAACAAAAATTGACAAGAACCACGAAAAGTTCTTGTATTTTAAGATAATGTCTTACGCTATTAAAGAAAAAACTTCTGGCTCGCTGAAATATGTTCATTTGCTGAAAACCATCAAAACAACGAAAAGTTCTTGTATTTGAAGATAAAATCTTTTTGCTTTGAAGAAGAAAGATCTAGCTGACTGAAATAAGTTCATTAGATGAAAACCAACAAAAATTGACAAGAACCACGAAAAGTTCTTGTATTTTAAGATAAAATCTTAGGCTATTAAAGAAAAAACTTCCAGCTCGCTGAAATCTGTTCATTTGCTGAAAACCAACAAAACCACGAAAAGTTCTTGTATTTGAAGATAAAATCTTTTTGCTTTGACGAAGAAAGATCTAGCTGACTGAAATCAGTTCATTAGATGAAAACCAACAAAAATTGACAAGAACCACGAAAAGTTCTTGTATTTTAAGATAAAATCTTAGGCTATTAAAGAAAAAACTTCCAGCTCGCTGAAATCTGTTCATTTGCTGAAAACCATCAAAACCACGAAAAGTTCTTGTATTTGAAGATAAAATCTTTTTGCTTTGAAGAAGAAAGATCTCGCTGACTGAAATAAGTTCATTAGATGAAAACCAACAAAAATTGACAAGAACCACGAAAAGTTCTTGTATTTTAAGATAAAATCTTACTCTGTTAAGGAAAAAACTTCCAGCTAACTGAAATATGTTCATTTGCTGAAAACCATCAAAACCACGAAAAGTTCTTGTATTTGAAGATAAAATGTTTTTGCTTTGAAGAAGAAAGATCTAGCTGACTGAAATAAGTTCATTAGATGAAAACGAACAAAATTTGACAAGAACCACGAAAACTTCTTGTATTTTAAGATAATATCTTACGCTATTAAAGAAAAAACTTCTGGCTCGCTGAAATATGTTCATTTGCTGAAAACCAACAAAACCACGAAAAGTTCTTGTATTTGAAGATAAAATCTTTTTGCTTTGAAGAAGAAAGATCCAGCTGACTGAAATAAGTTCATTGGATGAAAACCAACAAAAATTGACAAGAACCACGAAAAGTTCTTGTATTTTAAGATAAAATCTTACTCTATTAAGGAAAAAACTTCCAGCTCGCTGAAATATGTTCATTTGCTGAAAACCATCAAAACCACGAAAAGTTCTTGTATTTGAAGATGAAATCTTTTTGCTTTGAAGAAGAAAGATCTAGCTGACTGAAATAAGTTCATCAGATGAAAACCAACAAAAATTGACAAGAACCACGAAAAGTTCTTGTATTTTAAGATAAAATCTTACTCTATTAAGGAAAAAACATCCAGCTCACTGAAATATGTTCATTTGCTGAAAACCATCAAAACCACGAAAAGTTCTTGTATTTGAAGATAAAATCTTTTTGCTTTGAAGAAGAAAGATCTGGCTGACTGAAATAAGTTCATGAGATGAAAACCAACAAAAATTGACAACAACCACGAAAAGTTCTTGTATTTTAAGATAAAATCTTAGGCTATTAAAGAAAAAACTTCCAGCTCACTGAAATATGTTCATTTGCTGAAAACCATCAAAACCACGAAAAGTTCTTGTATTTGAAGATAAAATCTTTTTGCTTTGAAGAAGAAAGATCTAGCTGACTGAAATAAGTTTATTGGATGAAAACCAACAAAATTTGACAAGAACCACGAAAAGTTCTTGTATTTTAAGATAAAATCTTAGGCTATTAAAGAAAAAACTACCAGCTCGCTGAAATATGTTCATTTGCTGAAAACCATCAAAACAACGAAAAGTTCTTGTATTTGAAGATAAAATCTTTTTGCTTTGAAGAAGAAAGATCTAGCTGACTGAAATAAGTTCATGAGATGAAAACCAACAAAAATTGACAAGAACCACGAAAAGTTCTTGTATTTTAAGATAAAATCTTACTCTATTCAGGAAAAAACTTCCAGCTCGCTGAAATATGTTCATTTGCTGAAAACCATCAAAACCACGAAAAGTTCTTGTATTTGAAGATAAAATCTTTTTGCTTTGAAGAAGAAAGATCTAGCTGACTGAAATAAGTTCATTCGATGAAAACCAACAAAAATTGACAAGAACCACGAAAAGTTCTTGTATTTTAAGATAAAATCTTACGCTATTGAAGAGAAAACTCCCAGCTCGCTGAAATATGTTCATTTGCTGAAAACCAACAAAACCACGAAAATTTCTTGTATTTGAAGATAAAATCTTTTTGCTTTGAAGAAGAAAGATCTAGCTGACCGAAATAAGTTCATTAGATGAAAACCAACAAAATTTGACAAGAACCACGAAAACTTCTTGTATTTTAAGATAATATCTTACGCTATTAAAGAAAAAACTTCTGGCTCGCTGAAATATGTTCATTTGCTGAAAACCAACAAAACCACGAAAAGTTCTTGTATTTGAAGATAAAATCTTTTTGCTTTGAAGAAGAAAGATCCAGCTGACTGAAATAAGTTCATTGGATGAAAACCAACAAAAATTGACAAGAACCACGAAAAGTTCTTGTATTTTAAGAAAAAATCTTACTCTATTAAGGAAAAAACTTCCAGCTCGCTGAAAGATGTTCATTTGCTGAAAACCATCAAAACCACAAAAAGTTCTTGTATTTGAAGATAAAATCTTTTTGCTTTGAAGAAGAAAGATCTCGCTGACTGAAATAAGTTCATTAGATGAAAACCAACAAAAATTGACAAGAACCACGAAAAGTTCTTGTATTTTAAGATAAAATCTTACTCTATTAAGGAAAAAACTTCTGGCTCGCTGAAATATGTTCATTTGCTGAAAACCATCAAAACCACGAAAAGTTCTTGTATTTGAAGATAAAATCTTTTTGCTTTGAAGAAGAAAGATCTAGCTGACTGAAATAAGTTCATTAGATGAAAACCAACAAAAATTGACAAGAACCACGAAAAGTTCTTGTATTTTAAGATAAAATCTTAGGCTATTAAAGAAAAAACTTCCAGCTCGCTGAAATCTGTTCATTTGCTGAAAACCATCAAAACCACGAAAAGTTCTTGTATTTGAAGATAAAATCTTTTTGCTTTGAAGAAGAAAGATCTAGCTGACTGAAATAAGTTCATTGGATGAAAACCAACAAAAATTGACAAGAACCACGAAAAGTTCTTGTATTTTAAGATAAAATCTTACTCTATTAAGGAAAAAACTTCCAGCTCGCTGAAATATGTTCATTTGCTGAAAACCAACAAAACCACGAAAAGTTCTTGTATTTGAAGATAAAATCTTTTTGCTTTGAAGAAGAAAGATCTAGCTGACTGAAATAAGTTCATGAGATGAAAACCAACAAAATTTGACAAGAACCACGAAAACTTCTTGTATTTTAAGATAATATCTTCCGCTATTAAAGAAAAAACTTCTGGCTCGCTGAAATATGTTCATTTGCTGAAAACCAACAAAACCACGAAAAGTTCTTGTATTTGAAGATAAAATCTTTTTGCTTTGAAGAAGAAAGATCCAGCTGACTGAAATAAGTTCATTGGATGAAAACCAACAAAAATTGACAAGAACCACGAAAAGTTCTTGTATTTTAAGATAAAATCTTACTCTATTAAGGAAAAAACTTCCAGCTCGCTGAAAGATGTTCATTTGCTGAAAACCATCAAAACCACAAAAAGTTCTTGTATTTGAAGATAAAATCTTTTTGCTTTGAAGAAGAAAGATCTCGCTGACTGAAATAAGTTCATTAGATGAAAACCAACAAAAATTGACAAGAACCACGAAAAGTTCTTGTATTTTAAGATAATGTCTTACGCTATTAAAGAAAAAACTTCTGGCTCGCTGAAATATGTTCATTTGCTGAAAACCATCAAAACAACGAAAAGTTCTTGTATTTGAAGATAAAATCTTTTTGCTTTGAAGAAGAAAGATCTAGCTGACTGAAATAAGTTCATTAGATGAAAACCAACAAAAATTGACAAGAACCACGAAAAGTTCTTGTATTTTAAGATAAAATCTTAGGCTATTAAAGAAAAAACTACCAGCTCGCTGAAATCTGTTCATTTGCTGAAAACCAACAAAACCACGAAAAGTTCTTGTATTTGAAGATAAAATCTTTTTGCTTTGAAGAAGAAAGATCTAGCTGACTGAAATAAGTTCATTAGATGAAAACCAACAAAAATTGACAAGAACCACGAAAAGTTCTTGTATTTTAAGATAAAATCTTACTCTATTAAGGAAAAAACTTCCAGCTCGCTGAAATATGTTCATTTGCTGAAAACCATCAAAACCACGAAAAGTTCTTGTATTTGAAGATAAAATCTTTTTGCTTTGAAGAAGAAAGATCTAGCTGACTGAAATAAGTTCATGAGATGAAAACCAACAAAAATTGACAAGAACCACGAAAAGTTCTTGTATTTTAAGATAAAATCTTACTCTATTAAGGAAAAAACTTCCAGCTCGCTGAAATATGTTCATTTGCTGAAAACCATCAAAACCACGAAAAGTTCTTGTATTTGAAGATAAAATGTTTTTGCTTTGAAGAAGAAAGATCTAGCTGACTGAAATAAGTTCATTAGATGAAAACGAACAAAATTTGACAAGAACCACGAAAACTTCTTGTATTTTAAGATAATATCTTACGCTATTAAAGAAAAAACTTCTGGCTCGCTGAAATATGTTCATTTGCTGAAAACCAACAAAACCACGAAAAGTTCTTGTATTTGAAGATAAAATCTTTTTGCTTTGAAGAAGAAAGATCCAGCTGACTGAAATAAGTTCATTGGATGAAAACCAACAAAAATTGACAAGAACCACGAAAAGTTCTTGTATTTTAAGATAAAATCTTACTCTATTAAGGAAAAAACTTCCAGCTCGCTGAAATATGTTCATTTGCTGAAAACCATCAAAACCATGAAAAGTTCTTGTATTTGAAGATGAAATCTTTTTGCTTTGAAGAAGAAAGATCTGGCTGACTGAAATAAGTTCATCAGATGAAAACCAACAAAAATTGACAAGAACCACGAAAAGTTCTTGTATTTTAAGATAAAATCTTACTCTATTAAGGAAAAAACATCCAGCTCACTGAAATATGTTCATTTGCTGAAAACCATCAAAACCACGAAAAGTTCTTGTATTTGAAGATAAAATCTTTTTGCTTTGAAGAAGAAAGATGTCGCTGACTGAAATAAGTTCATTAGATGAAAACCAACAAAAATTGACAAGAACCACGAAAAGTTCTTGTATTTTAAGATAAAATCTTACTCTGTTAAGGAAAAAACTTCCAGCTAACTGAAATATGTTCATTTGCTGAAAACCATCAAAACCACGAAAAGTTCTTGTATTTGAAGATAAAATGTTTTTGCTTTGAAGAAGAAAGATCTAGCTGACTGAAATAAGTTCATTAGATGAAAACGAACAAAATTTTACAAGAACCACGAAAACTTCTTGTATTTTTAGATAATATCTTACGCTATTAAAGAAAAAACTTCTGGCTCGCTGAAATATGTTCATTTGCTGAAAACCAACAAAACCACGAAAAGTTCTTGTATTTGAAGATAAAATCTTTTTGCTTTGAAGAAGAAAGATCCAGCTGACTGAAATAAGTTCATTGGATGAAAACCAACAAAAATTGACAAGAACCACGAAAAGTTCTTGTATTTTAAGATAAAATCTTACTCTATTAAGGAAAAAACTTCCAGCTCGCTGAAATATGTTCATTTGCTGAAAACCATCAAAACCACGAAAAGTTCTTGTATTTGAAGATAAAATCTTTTTGCTTTGAAGAAGAAAGATCTAGCTGACTGAAATAAGTTCATTAGATGAAAACCAACAAAATTTTACAAGAACCACGAAAACTTCTTGTATTTTAAGATAATATCTTCCGCTATTAAAGAAAAAACTTCTGGCTCGCTGAAATATGTTCATTTGCTGAAAACCAACAAAACCACGAAAAGTTCTTGTATTTGAAGATAAAATCTTTTTGCTTTGAAGAAGAAAGATCCAGCTGACTGAAATAAGTTCATTGGATGAAAACCAACAAAAATTGACAAGAACCACGAAAAGTTCTTGTATTTTAAGATAAAATCTTACTCTATTAAGGAAAAAACTTCCAGCTCGCTGAAAGATGTTCATTTGCTGAAAACCATCAAAACCACAAAAAGTTCTTGTATTTGAAGATAAAATCTTTTTGCTTTGAAGAAGAAAGATCTCGCTGACTGAAATAAGTTCATTAGATGAAAACCAACAAAAATTGACAAGAACCACGAAAAGTTCTTGTATTTTAAGATAAAATCTTACTCTATTAAGGAAAAAACTTCCAGCTCGCTGAAATCTGTTCATTTGCTGAAAACCAACAAAACCACGAAAAGTTCTTGTATTTGAAGATAAAATCTTTTTGCTTTGACGAAGAAAGATCGAGCTGACTGAAATAAGTTCATTAGATGAAAACCAACAAAAATTGACAAGAACCACGAAAAGTTCTTGTATTTTAAGATAATGTCTTACGCTATTAAAGAAAAAACTTCTGGCTCGCTGAAATATGTTCATTTGCTGAAAACCATCAAAACAACGAAAAGTTCTTGTATTTGAAGATAAAATCTTTTTGCTTTGAAGAAGAAAGATCTAGCTGACTGAAATAAGTTCATTAGATGAAAACCAACAAAAATTGACAAGAACCACGAAAAGTTCTTGTATTTTAAGATAAAATCTTAGGCTATTAAAGAAAAAACTACCAGCTCGCTGAAATCTGTTCATTTGCTGAAAACCAACAAAACCACGAAAAGTTCTTGTATTTGAAGATAAAATCTTTTTGCTTTGAAGAAGAAAGATCTAGCTGACTGAAATAAGTTCATTAGATGAAAACCAACAAAAATTGACAAGAACCACGAAAAGTTCTTGTATTTTAAGATAAAATCTTACTCTATTAAGGAAAAAACTTCCAGCTCGCTGAAATATGTTCATTTGCTGAAAACCATCAAAACCACGAAAAGTTCTTGTATTTGAAGATAAAATCTTTTTGCTTTGAAGAAGAAAGATCTGGCTGACTGAAATAAGTTCATGAGATGAAAACCAACAAAAATTGACAAGAACCACGAAAAGTTCTTGTATTTTAAGATAAAATCTTACTCTATTAAGGAAAAAACTTCCAGCTCGCTGAAATATGTTCATTTGCTGAAAACCATCAAAACCACGAAAAGTTCTTGTATTTGAAGATAAAATGTTTTTGCTTTGAAGAAGAAAGATCTAGCTGACTGAAATAAGTTCATTAGATGAAAACGAACAAAATTTGACAAGAACCACGAAAACTTCTTGTATTTTAAGATAATATCTTACGCTATTAAAGAAAAAACTTCTGGCTCGCTGAAATATGTTCATTTGCTGAAAACCAACAAAACCACGAAAAGTTCTTGTATTTGAAGATAAAATCTTTTTGCTTTGAAGAAGAAAGATCCAGCTGACTGAAATAAGTTCATTGGATGAAAACCAACAAAAATTGACAAGAACCACGAAAAGTTCTTGTATTTTAAGATAAAATCTTACTCTATTAAGGAAAAAACTTCCAGCTCGCTGAAATATGTTCATTTGCTGAAAACCATCAAAACCATGAAAAGTTCTTGTATTTGAAGATGAAATCTTTTTGCTTTGAAGAAGAAAGATCTAGCTGACTGAAATAAGTTCATCAGATGAAAACCAACAAAAATTGACAAGAACCACGAAAAGTTCTTGTATTTTAAGATAAAATCTTACTCTATTAAGGAAAAAACTTCCAGCTCGCTGAAATCTGTTCATTTGCTGAAAACCAACAAAACCACGAAAAGTTCTTGTATTTGAAGATAAAATCTTTTTGCTTTGACGAAGAAAGATCTAGCTGACTGAAATAAGTTCATTAGATGAAAACCAACAAAAATTGACAAGAACCACGAAAAGTTCTTGTATTTTAAGATAAAATCTTAGGCTATTAAAGAAAAAACTTCCAGCTCGCTGAAATCTGTTCATTTGCTGAAAACCATCAAAACCACGAAAAGTTCTTGTATTTGAAGATAAAATCTTTTTGCTTTGAAGAAGAAAGATCTCGCTGACTGAAATAAGTTCATTAGATGAAAACCAACAAAAATTGACAAGAACCACGAAAAGTTCTTGTATTTTAAGATAAAATCTTACTCTGTTAAGGAAAAAACTTCCAGCTAACTGAAATATGTTCATTTGCTGAAAACCATCAAAACCACGAAAAGTTCTTGTATTTGAAGATAAAATGTTTTTGCTTTGAAGAAGAAAGATCTAGCTGACTGAAATAAGTTCATTAGATGAAAACGAACAAAATTTTACAAGAACCACGAAAACTTCTTGTATTTTTAGATAATATCTTACGCTA
Source organism: Heptranchias perlo (assembly GCF_035084215.1). Lineage (NCBI taxonomy): Eukaryota > Metazoa > Chordata > Chondrichthyes > Hexanchiformes > Hexanchidae > Heptranchias > Heptranchias perlo. The sequence goes on along the minus strand of NW_027138385.1, from coordinate 1,231,749 downwards.
TTAAAGAAAAAACTTCTGGCTCGCTGAAATATGTTCATTTGCTGAAAACCAACAAAACCACGAAAAGTTCTTGTATTTGAAGATAAAATCTTTTTGCTTTGAAGAAGAAAGATCCAGCTGACTGAAATAAGTTCATTGGATGAAAACCAACAAAAATTGACAAGAACCACGAAAAGTTCTTGTATTTTAAGATAAAATCTTACTCTATTAAGGAAAAAACTTCCAGCTCGCTGAAATATGTTCATTTGCTGAAAACCATCAAAACCACGAAAAGTTCTTGTATTTGAAGATAAAATCTTTTTGCTTTGAAGAAGAAAGATCTGGCTGACTGAAATAAGTTCATTAGATGAAAACCAACAAAAATTGACAAGAACCACGAAAAGTTCTTGTATTTTAAGCTAAAATCTTACTCTATTAAGGAAAAAACTTCCAGCTCGCTGAAATCTGTTCATTTGCTGAAAACCAACAAAACCACGAAAAGTTCTTGTATTTGAAGATAAAATCTTTTTGCTTTGACGAAGAAAGATCTAGCTGACTGAAATAAGTTCATTAGATGAAAACCAACAAAAATTGACAAGAACCACGAAAAGTTCTTGTATTTTAAGATAAAATCTTAGGCTATTAAAGAAAAAACTTCCAACTCGCTGAAATCTGTTCATTTGCTGAAAACCATCAAAACCACGAAAAGTTCTTGTATTTGAAGATAAAATCTTTTTGCTTTGAAGAAGAAAGATCTCGCTGACTGAAATAAGTTCATTAGATGAAAACCAACAAAAATTGACAAGAACCACGAAAAGTTCTTGTATTTTAAGATAAAATCTTACTCTGTTAAGGAAAAAACTTCCAGCTCACTGAAATATGTTCATTTGCTGAAAACCATCAAAACCACGAAAAGTTCTTGTATTTGAAGATAAAATCTTTTTGCTTTGAAGAAGAAAGATCTAGCTGACTGAAATAAGTTTATTGGATGAAAACCAACAAAATTTGACAAGAACCACGAAAAGTTCTTGTATTTTAAGATAATATCTTACGCTATTAAAGAAAAAACTTCTGGCTCGCTGAAATATGTTCATTTGCTGAAAACCATCAAAACAACGAAAAGTTCTTGTATTTGAAGATAAAATCTTTTTTCTTTGAAGAAGAAAGATCTAGCTGACTGAAATAAGTTCATTAGATGAAAACCAACAAAAATTGACAAGAACCACGAAAAGTTCTTGTATTTTAAGATAAAATCTTAGGCTATTAAAGAAAAAACTTCCAGCTCGCTGAAATCTGTTCATTTGCTGAAAACCATCAAAACCACGAAAAGTTCTTGTATTTGAAGATAAAATCTTTTTGCTTTGAAGAAGAAAGATCTCGCTGACTGAAATAAGTTCATTAGATGAAAACCAACAAAAATTGACAAGAACCACGAAAAGTTCTTGTATTTTAAGATAAAATCTTACTCTGTTAAGGAAAAAACTTCCAGCTAACTGAAATATGTTCATTTGCTGAAAACCATCAAAACCACGAAAAGTTCTTGTATTTGAAGATAAAATGTTTTTGCTTTGAAGAAGAAAGATCTAGCTGACTGAAATAAGTTCATTAGATGAAAACGAACAAAATTTTACAAGAACCACGAAAACTTCTTGTATTTTTAGATAATATCTTACGCTATTAAAGAAAAAACTTCTGGCTCGCTGAAATATGTTCATTTGCTGAAAACCAACAAAACCACGAAAAGTTCTTGTATTTGAAGATAAAATCTTTTTGCTTTGAAGAAGAAAGATCCAGCTGACTGAAATAAGTTCATTGGATGAAAACCAACAAAAATTGACAAGAACCACGAAAAGTTCTTGTATTTTAAGATAAAATCTTACTCTATTAAGGAAAAAACTTCCAGCTCGCTGAAATATGTTCATTTGCTGAAAACCATCAAAACCACGAAAAGTTCTTGTATTTGAAGATAAAATCTTTTTGCTTTGAAGAAGAAAGATCTAGCTGACTGAAATAAGTTCATTAGATGAAAACCAACAAAATTTGACAAGAACCACGAAAACTTCTTGTATTTTAAGATAATATCTTCCGCTATTAAAGAAAAAACTTCTGGCTCGCTGAAATATGTTCATTTGCTGAAAACCAACAAAACCACGAAAAGTTCTTGTATTTGAAGATAAAATCTTTTTGCTTTGAAGAAGAAAGATCCAGCTGACTGAAATAAGTTCATTGGATGAAAACCAACAAAAATTGACAAGAACCACGAAAAGTTCTTGTATTTTAAGATAAAATCTTACTCTATTAAGGAAAAAACTTCCAGCTCGCTGAAAGATGTTCATTTGCTGAAAACCATCAAAACCACGAAAAGTTCTTGTATTTGAAGATAAAATCTTTTTGCTTTGAAGAAGAAAGATCTCGCTGACTGAAATAAGTTCATTAGATGAAAACCAACAAAAATTGACAAGAACCACGAAAAGTTCTTGTATTTTAAGATAAAATCTTACTCTATTAAGGAAAAAACTTCCAGCTCGCTGAAATCTGTTCATTTGCTGAAAACCAACAAAACCACGAAAAGTTCTTGTATTTGAAGATAAAATCTTTTTGCTTTGACGAAGAAAGATCGAGCTGACTGAAATAAGTTCATTAGATGAAAACCAACAAAAATTGACAAGAACCACGAAAAGTTCTTGTATTTTAAGATAATGTCTTACGCTATTAAAGAAAAAACTTCTGGCTCGCTGAAATATGTTCATTTGCTGAAAACCATCAAAACAACGAAAAGTTCTTGTATTTGAAGATAAAATCTTTTTGCTTTGAAGAAGAAAGATCTAGCTGACTGAAATAAGTTCATTAGATGAAAACCAACAAAAATTGACAAGAACCACGAAAAGTTCTTGTATTTTAAGATAAAATCTTAGGCTATTAAAGAAAAAACTACCAGCTCGCTGAAATCTGTTCATTTGCTGAAAACCAACAAAACCACGAAAAGTTCTTGTATTTGAAGATAAAATCTTTTTGCTTTGAAGAAGAAAGATCTAGCTGACTGAAATAAGTTCATTAGATGAAAACCAACAAAAATTGACAAGAACCACGAAAAGTTCTTGTATTTTAAGATAAAATCTTACTCTATTAAGGAAAAAACTTCCAGCTCGCTGAAATATGTTCATTTGCTGAAAACCATCAAAACCACGAAAAGTTCTTGTATTTGAAGATAAAATCTTTTTGCTTTGAAGAAGAAAGATCTGGCTGACTGAAATAAGTTCATGAGATGAAAACCAACAAAAATTGACAAGAACCACGAAAAGTTCTTGTATTTTAAGATAAAATCTTACTCTATTAAGGAAAAAACTTCCAGCTCGCTGAAATATGTTCATTTGCTGAAAACCATCAAAACCACGAAAAGTTCTTGTATTTGAAGATAAAATGTTTTTGCTTTGAAGAAGAAAGATCTAGCTGACTGAAATAAGTTCATTAGATGAAAACGAACAAAATTTGACAAGAACCACGAAAACTTCTTGTATTTTAAGATAATATCTTACGCTATTAAAGAAAAAACTTCTGGCTCGCTGAAATATGTTCATTTGCTGAAAACCAACAAAACCACGAAAAGTTCTTGTATTTGAAGATAAAATCTTTTTGCTTTGAAGAAGAAAGATCCAGCTGACTGAAATAAGTTCATTGGATGAAAACCAACAAAAATTGACAAGAACCACGAAAAGTTCTTGTATTTTAAGATAAAATCTTACTCTATTAAGGAAAAAACTTCCAGCTCGCTGAAATATGTTCATTTGCTGAAAACCATCAAAACCATGAAAAGTTCTTGTATTTGAAGATGAAATCTTTTTGCTTTGAAGAAGAAAGATCTAGCTGACTGAAATAAGTTCATTAGATGAAAACCAACAAAAATTGACAAGAACCACGAAAAGTTCTTGTATTTTAAGATAAAATCTTAGGCTATTAAAGAAAAAACTTCCAGCTCGCTGAAATCTGTTCATTTGCTGAAAACCATCAAAACCACGAAAAGTTCTTGTATTTGAAGATAAAATCTTTTTGCTTTGAAGAAGAAAGATCTCGCAGACTGAAATAAGTTCATTAGATGAAAACCAACAAAAATTGACAAGAACCACGAAAAGTTCTTGTCTTTTAAGATAAAACCTTACTCTGTTAAGGAAAAAACTTCCAGCTAACTGAAATATGTTCATTTGCTGAAAACCATCAAAACCACGAAAAGTTCTTGTATTTGAAGATAAAATGTTTTTGCTTTGAAGAAGAAAGATCTAGCTGACTGAAATAAGTTCATTAGATGAAAACGAACAAAATTTTACAAGAACCACGAAAACTTCTTGTATTTTTAGATAATATCTTACGCTATTAAAGAAAAAACTTCTGGCTCGCTGAAATATGTTCATTTGCTGAAAACCAACAAAACCACGAAAAGTTCTTGTATTTGAAGATAAAATCTTTTTGCTTTGAAGAAGAAAGATCCAGCTGACTGAAATAAGTTCATTGGATGAAAACCAACAAAAATTGACAAGAACCACGAAAAGTTCTTGTATTTTAAGATAAAATCTTACTCTATTAAGGAAAAAACTTCCAGCTCGCTGAAATATGTTCATTTGCTGAAAACCATCAAAACCACGAAAAGTTCTTGTATTTGAAGATAAAATCTTTTTGCTTTGAAGAAGAAAGATCTGGCTGACTGAAATAAGTTCATTAGATGAAAACCAACAAAAATTGACAAGAACCACGAAAAGTTCTTGTATTTTAAGCTAAAATCTTACTCTATTAAGGAAAAAACTTCCAGCTCGCTGAAATCTGTTCATTTGCTGAAAACCAACAAAACCACGAAAAGTTCTTGTATTTGAAGATAAAATCTTTTTGCTTTGACGAAGAAAGATCTAGCTGACTGAAATAAGTTCATTAGATGAAAACCAACAAAAATTGACAAGAACCACGAAAAGTTCTTGTATTTTAAGATAAAATCTTAGGCTATTAAAGAAAAAACTTCCAACTCGCTGAAATCTGTTCATTTGCTGAAAACCATCAAAACCACGAAAAGTTCTTGTATTTGAAGATAAAATCTTTTTGCTTTGAAGAAGAAAGATCTCGCTGACTGAAATAAGTTCATTAGATGAAAACCAACAAAAATTGACAAGAACCACGAAAAGTTCTTGTATTTTAAGATAAAATCTTACTCTGTTAAGGAAAAAACTTCCAGCTCACTGAAATATGTTCATTTGCTGAAAACCATCAAAACCACGAAAAGTTCTTGTATTTGAAGATAAAATCTTTTTGCTTTGAAGAAGAAAGATCTAGCTGACTGAAATAAGTTTATTGGATGAAAACCAACAAAATTTGACAAGAACCACGAAAAGTTCTTGTATTTTAAGATAATATCTTACGCTATTAAAGAAAAAACTTCTGGCTCGCTGAAATATGTTCATTTGCTGAAAACCATCAAAACAACGAAAAGTTCTTGTATTTGAAGATAAAATCTTTTTTCTTTGAAGAAGAAAGATCTAGCTGACTGAAATAAGTTCATTAGATGAAAACCAACAAAAATTGACAAGAACCACGAAAAGTTCTTGTATTTTAAGATAAAATCTTAGGCTATTAAAGAAAAAACTTCCAGCTCGCTGAAATCTGTTCATTTGCTGAAAACCATCAAAACCACGAAAAGTTCTTGTATTTGAAGATAAAATCTTTTTGCTTTGAAGAAGAAAGATCTCGCTGACTGAAATAAGTTCATTAGATGAAAACCAACAAAAATTGACAAGAACCACGAAAAGTTCTTGTATTTTAAGATAAAATCTTACTCTGTTAAGGAAAAAACTTCCAGCTAACTGAAATATGTTCATTTGCTGAAAACCATCAAAACCACGAAAAGTTCTTGTATTTGAAGATAAAATGTTTTTGCTTTGAAGAAGAAAGATCTTGCTGACTGAAATAAGTTCATTAGATGAAAACGAACAAAATTTTACAAGAACCACGAAAACTTCTTGTATTTTAAGATAATATCTTACGCTATTAAAGAAAAAACTTCTGGCTCGCTGAAATATGTTCATTTGCTGAAAACCAACAAAACCACGAAAAGTTCTTGAATTTGAAGATAAAATCTTTTTGCTTTGAAGAAGAAAGATCTTGCTGACTGAAATAAGTTCATTAGATGAAAACCAACAAAAATTGACAAGAACCACGAAAAGTTCTTGTATTTTAAGATAAAATCTTACTCTATTAAGGAAAAAACTTCCAGCTCTCTGAAATATGTTCATTTGCTGAAAACCATCAAAACCACGAAAAGTTCTTGTATTTGAAGATAAAATCTTTTTGCTTTGAAGAAGAAAGATCTGGCTGACTGAAATAAGTTCATTAGATGAAAACCAACAAAAATTGACAAGAAACACGAAAAGTTCTTGTATTTTAAGATAAAATCTTACTCTATTAAGGAAAAAACTTCCAGCTCTCTGAAATATGTTCATTTGCTGAAAACCATCAAAACCACGAAAAGTTCTTGTATTTGAAGATAAAATCTTTTTGCTTTGACGAAGAAAGATCTAGCTGACTGAAATAAGTTCATTAGATGAAAACCAACAAAAATTGACAAGAACCACGAAAAGTTCTTGTATTTTAAGATAAAATCTTAGGCTATTAAAGAAAAAACTTCCAGCTCGCTGAAATCTGTTCATTTGCTGAAAACCATCAAAACCACGAAAAGTTCTTGTATTTGAAGATAAAATCTTTTTGCTTTGAAGAAGAAAGATCTCGCTGACTGAAATAAGTTCATTAGATGAAAACCAACAAAAATTGAGAAGAACCACGAAAAGTTCTTGTATTTTAAGATAAAATCTTACTCTGTTAAGGAAAAAACTTCCAGCTAACTGAAATATGTTCATTTGCTGAAAACCATCAAAACCACGAAAAGTTCTTGTATTTGAAGATAAAATGTTTTTGCTTTGAAGAAGAAAGATCTAGCTGACTGAAATAAGTTCATTAGATGAAAACGAACAAAATTTTACAAGAAGCACGAAAACTTCTTGTATTTTAAGATAATATCTTACGCTATTAAAGAAAAAACTTCTGGCTCGCTGAAATATGTTCATTTGCTGAAAACCAACAAAACCACGAAAAGTTCTTGTATTTGAAGATAAAATCTTTTTGCTTTGAAGAAGAAAGATCCAGCTGACTGAAATAAGTTCATTGGATGAAAACCAACAAAAATTGACAAGAACCACGAAAAGTTCTTGTATTTTAAGATAAAATCTTACTCTATTAAGGAAAAAACTTCCAGCTCGCTGAAATATGTTCATTTGCTGAAAACCATCAAAACCACGAAAAGTTCTTGTATTTGAAGATGAAATCTTTTTGCTTTGAAGAAGAAAGATCTAGCTGACTGAAATAAGTTCATCAGATGAAAACCAACAAAAATTGACAAGAACCACGAAAAGTTCTTGTATTTTAAGATAAAATCTTACTCTATTAAGGAAAAAACATCCAGCTCACTGAAATATGTTCATTTGCTGAAAACCATCAAAACCACGAAAAGTTCTTGTATTTGAAGATAAAATCTTTTTGCTTTGAAGAAGAAAGATCTGGCTGACTGAAATAAGTTCATTAGATGAAAACCAACAAAAATTGACAAGAACCACGAAAAGTTCTTGTATTTTAAGCTAAAATCTTACTCTATTAAGGAAAAAACTTCCAGCTCGCTGAAATCTGTTCATTTGCTGAAAACCAACAAAACCACGAAAAGTTCTTGTATTTGAAGATAAAATCTTTTTGCTTTGACGAAGAAAGATCAAGCTGACTGAAATAAGTTCATTAGATGAAAACCAACAAAAATTGACAAGAACCACGAAAAGTTCTTGTATTTTAAGATAAAATCTTAGGCTATTAAAGAAAAAACTTCCAGCTCGCTGAAATCTGTTCATTTGCTGAAAACCATCAAAACCACGAAAAGTTCTTGTATTTGAAGATAAAATCTTTTTGCTTTGAAGAAGAAAGATCTCGCTGACTGAAATAAGTTCATTAGATGAAAACCAACAAAAATTGACAAGAACCACGAAAAGTTCTTGTATTTTAAGATAAAATCTTACTCTGTTAAGGAAAAAACTTCCAGCTCACTGAAATATGTTCATTTGCTGAAAACCATCAAAACCACGAAAAGTTCTTGTATTTGAAGATAAAATCTTTTTGCTTTGAAGAAGAAAGATCTAGCTGACTGAAATAAGTTTATTGGATGAAAACCAATAAAATTTGACAAGAACCACGAAAAGTTCTTGTATTTTAAGATAATATCTTCCGCTATTAAAGAAAAAACTTCTGGCTCGCTGAAATATGTTCATTTGCTGAAAACCATCAAAACAACGAAAAGTTCTTGTATTTGAAGATAAAATCTTTTTTCTTTGAAGAAGAAAGATCTAGCTGACTGAAATAAGTTCATTAGATGAAAACCAACAAAAATTGACAAGAACCACGAAAAGTTCTTGTATTTCAAGATAAAATCTTAGGCTATTAAAGAAAAAACTTCCAGCTCGCTGAAATCTGTTCATTTGCTGAAAACCATCAAAACCACGAAAAGTTCTTGTATTTGAAGATAAAATCTTTTTGCTTTGAAGAAGAAAGATCTCGCTGACTGAAATAAGTTCATTAGATGAAAACCAACAAAAATTGACAAGAACCACGAAAAGTTCTTGTATTTTAAGATAAAATCTTACTCTGTTAAGGAAAAAACTTCCAGCTAACTGAAATATGTTCATTTGCTGAAAACCATCAAAACCACGAAAAGTTCTTGTATTTGAAGATAAAATGTTTTTGCTTTGAAGAAGAAAGATCTAGCTGACTGAAATAAGTTCATTAGATGAAAACCAACAAAATTTTACAAGAACCACGAAAACTTCTTGTATTTTAAGATAATATCTTACGCTATTAAAGAAAAAACTTCTGGCTCGCTGAAATATGTTCATTTGCTGAAAACCAACAAAACCACGAAAAGTTCTTGTATTTGAAGATAAAATCTTTTTGCTTTGAAGAAGAAAGATCCAGCTGACTGAAATAAGTTCATTGGATGAAAACCAACAAAAATTGACAAGAACCACGAAAAGTTCTTGTATTTTAAGATAAAATCTTACTCTATTAAGGAAAAAACTTCCAGCTCGCTGAAATATGTTCATTTGCTGAAAACCATCAAAACCACGAAAAGTTCTTGTATTTGAAGATGAAATCTTTTTGCTTTGAAGAAGAAAGATCCAGCTGACTGAAATAAGTTCATCAGATGAAAACCAACAAAAATTGACAAGAACCACGAAAAGTTCTTGTATTTTAAGATAAAATCTTACTCTATTAAGGAAAAAACATCCAGCTCACTGAAATATGTTCATTTGCTGAAAACCATCAAAACCACGAAAAGTTATTGTATTTGAAGATAAAATCTTTTTGCTTTGAAGAAGAAAGATCTGGCTGGCTGAAATAAGTTCATTAGATGAAAACCAACAAAAATTGACAAGAACCACGAAAAGTTCTTGTATTTTAAGCTAAAATCTTACTCTATTAAGGAAAAAACTTCCAGCTCGCTGAAATCTGTTCATTTGCTGAAAACCAACAAAACCACGAAAAGTTCTTGTATTTGAAGATAAAATCTTTTTGCTTTGACGAAGAAAGATCTAGCTGACTGAAATAAGTTCATTAGATGAAAACCAACAAAAATTGACAAGAACCACGAAAAGTTCTTGTATTTTAAGATAAAATCTTAGGCTATTAAAGAAAAAACTTCCAGCTCGCTGAAATCTGTTCATTTGCTGAAAACCATCAAAACCACGAAAAGTTCTTGTATTTGAAGATAAAATCTTTTTGCTTTGAAGAAGAAAGATCTCGCTGACTGAAATAAGTTCATTAGATGAAAACCAACAAAAATTGACAAGAACCACGAAAAGTACTTGTATTTTAAGATAAAATCTTACTCTGTTAAGGAAAAAACTTCCAGCTCACTGAAATATGTTCATTTGCTGAAAACCATCAAAACCACGAAAAGTTCTTGTATTTGAAGATAAAATCTTTTTGCTTTGAAGAAGAAAGATCTAGCTGACTGAAATAAGTTTATTGGATGAAAACCAACAAAATTTGACAAGAACCACGAAAAGTTCTTGTATTTTAAGATAATATCTTACGCTATTAAAGAAAAAACTTCTGGCTCGCTGAAATATGTTCATTTGCTGAAAACCATCAAAACAACGAAAAGTTCTTGTATTTGAAGATAAAATCTTTTTTCTTTGAAGAAGAAAGATCTAGCTGACTGAAATAAGTTCATTTGATGAAAACCAACAAAAATTGACAAGAACCACGAAAAGTTCTTGTATTTTAAGATAAAATCTTAGGCTATTAAAGAAAAAACTACCAGCTCGCTGAAATCTGTTCATTTGCTGAAAACCATCAAAACCACGAAAAGTTCTTGTATTTGAAGATAAAATCTTTTTGCTTTGAAGAAGAAAGATCTAGCTGACTGAAATAAGTTCATTAGATGAAAACCAACAAAAATTGACAAGAACCACGAAAAGTTCTTGTATTTTAAGATAAAATCTTACTCTATTCAGGAAAAAACTTCCAGCTCGCTGAAATATGTTCATTTGCTGAAAACCATCAAAACCACGAAAAGTTCTTGTATTTGAAGATAAAATTTTTTGCTTTGAAGAAGAAAGATATAGCTGACTGAAATAAGTTCATTCGATGAAAACCAACAAAAATTGACAAGAACCACGAAAAGTTCTTGTATTTTAAGATAAAATCTTACGCTATTGAAGAGAAAACTCCCAGCTCGCTGAAATATGTTCATTTGCTGAAAACCAACAAAACCACGAAAAGTTCTTGTATTTGAAGATAAAATCTTTTTGCTTTGAAGAAGAAAGATCTAGCTGACTGAAATAAGTTCATTAGATGAAAACCAACAAAAATTGACAAGAACCACGAAAAGTTCTTGTATTTTAAGATAAAATCTTACTCTATTAAGGAAAAAACTTCCAGCTCGCTGAAATATGTTCATTTGCTGAAAACCATCAAAACCACGAAAAGTTCTTGTATTTGAAGATAAAATCTTTTTGCTTTGAAGAAGAAAGATCTAGCTGACTGAAATAAGTTCATTAGATGAAAACCAACAAAAATTGACAAGAACCACGAAAAGTTCTTGTATTTTAAGATAAAATCTTACTCTGTTAAGGAAAAAACTTCCAGCTCGCTGAAATATGTTCATTTGCTGAAAACCATCAAAACCACGAAAAGTTCTTGTATTTGAAGATAAAATGTTTTTGCTTTGAAGAAGAAAGATCTAGCTGACTGAAATAAGTTCATTAGATGAAAACGAACAAAATTTTACAAGAACCACGAAAACTTCTTGTATTTTAAGATAATATCTTACGCTATTAAAGAAAAAACTTCTGGCTCGCTGAAATATGTTCATTTGCTGAAAACCAACAAAACCACGAAAAGTTCTTGTATTTGAAGATAAAATCTTTTTGCTTTGAAGAAGAAAGATCCAGCTGACTGAAATAAGTTCATTGGATGAAAACCAACAAAAATTGACAAGAACCACGAAAAGTTCTTGTATTTTAAGATAAAATCTTACTCTATTAAGGAAAAAACTTCCAGCTCGCTGAAATATGTTCATTTGCTGAAAACCATCAAAACCACGAAAAGTTCTTGTATTTGAAGATGAAATCTTTTTGCTTTGAAGAAGAAAGATCTAGCTGACTGAAATAAGTTCATCAGATGAAAACCAACAAAAATTGACAAGAACCACGAAAAGTTCTTGTATTTTAAGATAAAATCTTACTCTATTAAGGAAAAAACATCCAGCTCACTGAAATATGTTCATTTGCTGAAAACCATCAAAACCACGAAAAGTTCTTGTATTTGAAGATAAAATCTTTTTGCTTTGAAGAAGAAAGATCTGGCTGACTGAAATAAGTTCATTAGATGAAAACCAACAAAAATTGACAAGAACCACGAAAAGTTCTTGTATTTTAAGCTAAAATCTTACTCTATTAAGGAAAAAACTTCCAGCTCGCTGAAATCTGTTCATTTGCTGAAAACCAACAAAACCACGAAAAGTTCTTGTATTTGAAGATAAAATCTTTTTGCTTTGACGAAGAAAGATCTAGCTGACTGAAATAAGTTCATTAGATGAAAACCAACAAAAATTGACAAGAACCACGAAAAGTTCTTGTATTTTAAGATAAAATCTTAGGCTATTAAAGAAAAAACTTCCAGCTCGCTGAAATCTGTTCATTTGCTGAAAACCATCAAAACCACGAAAAGTTCTTGTATTTGAAGATAAAATCTTTTTGCTTTGAAGAAGAAAGATCTCGCTGACTGAAATAAGTTCATTAGATGAAAACCAACAAAAATTGACAAGAACCACGAAAAGTTCTTGTATTTTAAGATAAAATCTTACTCTGTTAAGGAAAAAACTTCCAGCTCACTGAAATATGTTCATTTGCTGAAAACCATCAAAACCACGAAAAGTTCTTGTATTTGAAGATAAAATCTTTTTGCTTTGAAGAAGAAAGATCTAGCTGACTGAAATAAGTTTATTGGATGAAAACCAACAAAATTTGACAAGAACCACGAAAAGTTCTTGTATTTTAAGATAATATCTTCCGCTATTAAAGAAAAAACTTCTGGCTCGCTGAAATATGTTCATTTGCTGAAAACCATCAAAACAACGAAAAGTTCTTGTATTTGAAGATAAAATCTTTTTTCTTTGAAGAAGAAAGATCTAGCTGACTGAAATAAGTTCATTAGATGAAAACCAACAAAAATTGACAAGAACCACGAAAAGTTCTTGTATTTTAAGATAAAATCTTAGGCTATTAAAGAAAAAACTTCCAGCTCGCTGAAATCTGTTCATTTGCTGAAAACCATCAAAACCACGAAAAGTTCTTGTATTTGAAGATAAAATCTTTTTGCTTTGAAGAAGAAAGATCTCGCTGACTGAAATAAGTTCATTAGATGAAAACCAACAAAAATTGACAAGAACCACGAAAAGTTCTTGTATTTTAAGATAAAATCTTCCTCTGTTAAGGAAAAAACTTCCAGCTAACTGAAATATGTTCATTTGCTGAAAACCATCAAAACCACGAAAAGTTCTTGTATTTGAAGATAAAATGTTTTTGCTTTGAAGAAGAAAGATCTAGCTGACTGAAATAAGTTCATTAGATGAAAACGAACAAAATTTTACAAGAACCACGAAAACTTCTTGTATTTTAAGATAATATCTTCGGCTATTAAAGAAAAAACTTCTGGCTCGCTGAAATATGTTCATTTGCTGAAAACCAACAAAACCACGAAAAGTTCTTGTATTTGAAGATAAAATCTTTTTGCTTTGAAGAAGAAAGATCCAGCTGACTGAAATAAGTTCATTGGATGAAAACCAACAAAAATTGACAAGAACCACGAAAAGTTCTTGTATTTTAAGATAAAATCTTACTCTATTAAGGAAAAAACTTCCAGCTCGCTGAAATCTGTTCATTTGCTGAAAACCATCAAAACCACGAAAAGTTCTTGTATTTGAAGATGAAATCTTTTTGCTTTGAAGAAGAAAGATCTAGCTGACTGAAATAAGTTCATCAGATGAAAACCAACAAAAATTGACAAGAACCACGAAAAGTTCTTGTATTTTAAGATAAAATCTTAGGCTATTAAAGAAAAAACTTCCAGCTCGCTGAAATCTGTTCATTTGCTGAAAACCATCAAAACCACGAAAAGTTCTTGTATTTGAAGATAAAATCTTTTTGCTTTGAAGAAGAAAGATCTCGCTGACTGAAAAAAGTTCATTAGATGAAAACCAACAAAAATTGACAAGAACCACGAAAAGTTCTTGTATTTTAAGATAAAATCTTACTCTGTTAAGGAAAAAACTTCCAGCTCACTGAAATATGTTCATTTGCTGAAAACCATCAAAACCACGAAAAGTTCTTGTATTTGAAGATAAAATCTTTTTGCTTTGAAGAAGAAAGATCTAGCTGACTGAAATAAGTTTATTGGATGAAAACCAACAAAATTTGACAAGAACCACGAAAAGTTCTTGTATTTTAAGATAATATCTTCCGCTATTAAAGAAAAAACTTCTGGCTCGCTGAAATATGTTCATTTGCTGAAAACCATCAAAACAACGAAAAGTTCTTGTATTTGAAGATAAAATCTTTTTTCTTTGAAGAAGAAAGATCTCGCTGACTGAAATAAGTTCATTTGATGAAAACCAACAAAAATTGACAAGAACCACGAAAAGTTCTTGTATTTTAAGATAAAATCTTAGGCTATTAAAGAAAAAACTTCCAGCTCGCTGAAATCTGTTCATTTGCTGAAAACCATCAAAACCACGAAAAGTTCTTGTATTTGAAGATAAAATCTTTTTGCTTTGAAGAAGAAAGATCTCGCTGACTGAAATAAGTTCATTAGATGAAAACCAACAAAAATTGACAAGAACCACGAAAAGTTCTTGTATTTTAAGATAAAATCTTACTCTTTTAAGGAAAAAACTTCCAGCTAACTGAAATATGTTCATTTGCTGAAAACCATCAAAACCACGAAAAGTTCTTGTATTTGAAGATAAAATGTTTTTGCTTTGAAGAAGAAAGATCTAGCTGACTGAAATAAGTTCATTAGATGAAAACGAACAAAATTTTACAAGAACCACGAAAACTTCTTGTATTTTAAGATAATATCTTACGCTATTAAAGAAAAAACTTCTGGCTCGCTGAAATATGTTCATTTGCTGAAAACCAACAAAACCACGAAAAGTTCTTGTATTTGAAGATAAAATCTTTTTGCTTTGAAGAAGAAAGATCCAGCTGACTGAAATAAGTTCATTGGATGAAAACCAACAAAAATTGACAAGAACCACGAAAAGTTCTTGTATTTTAAGATAAAATCTTACTCTATTAAGGAAAAAACTTCCAGCTCGCTGAAATATGTTCATTTGCTGAAAACCATCAAAACCACGAAAAGTTCTTGTATTTGAAGATGAAATCTTTTTGCTTTGAAGAAGAAAGATCTAGCTGACTGAAATAAGTTCATCAGATGAAAACCAACAAAAATTGACAAGAACCACGAAAAGTTCTTGTATTTTAAGATAAAATCTTACTCTATTAAGGAAAAAACATCCAGCTCACTGAAATATGTTCATTTGCTGAAAACCATCAAAACCACGAAAAGTTCTTGTATTTGAAGATAAAATCTTTTTGCTTTGAAGAAGAAAGATCTGGCTGACTGAAATAAGTTCATTAGATGAAAACCAACAAAAATTGACAAGAACCACGAAAAGTTCTTGTATTTTAAGCTAAAATCTTACTCTATTAAGGAAAAAACTTCCAGCTCGCTGAAATCTGTTCATTTGCTGAAAACCAACAAAACCACGAAAAGTTCTTGTATTTGAAGATAAAATCTTTTTGCTTTGACGAAGAAAGATCTAGCTGACTGAAATAAGTTCATTAGATGAAAACCAACAAAAATTGACAAGAACCACGAAAAGTTCTTGTATTTTAAGATAAAATCTTAGGCTATTAAAGAAAAAACTTCCAGCTCGCTGAAATCTGTTCATTTGCTGAAAACCATCAAAACCACGAAAAGTTCTTGTATTTGAAGATAAAATCTTTTTGCTTTGAAGAAGAAAGATCTCGCTGACTGAAATAAGTTCATTAGATGAAAACCAACAAAAATTGACAAGAACCACGAAAAGTTCTTGTATTTTAAGATAAAATCTTACTCTGTTAAGGAAAAAACTTCCAGCTCACTGAAATATGTTCATTTGCTGAAAACCATCAAAACCACGAAAAGTTCTTGTATTTGAAGATAAAATCTTTTTGCTTTGAAGAAGAAAGATCTAGCTGACTGAAATAAGTTTATTGGATGAAAACCAACAAAATTTGACAAGAACCACGAAAAGTTCTTGTATTTTAAGATAATATCTTACGCTATTAAAGAAAAAACTTCTGGCTCGCTGAAATATGTTCATTTGCTGAAAACCATCAAAACAACGAAAAGTTCTTGTATTTGAAGATAAAATCTTTTTTCTTTGAAGAAGAAAGATCTCGCTGACTGAAATAAGTTCATTTGATGAAAACCAACAAAAATTGACAAGAACCACGAAAAGTTCTTGTATTTTAAGATAAAATCTTAGGCTATTAAAGAAAAAACTACCAGCTCGCTGAAATCTGTTCATTTGCTGAAAACCATCAAAACCACGAAAAGTTCTTGTATTTGAAGATAAAATCTTTTTGCTTTGAAGAAGAAAGATCTAGCTGACTGAAATAAGTTCATTAGATGAAAACCAACAAAAATTGACAAGAACCACGAAAAGTTCTTGTATTTTAAGATAAAATCTTACTCTATTCAGGAAAAAACTTCCAGCTCGCTGAAATATGTTCATTTGCTGAAAACCATCAAAACCACGAAAAGTTCTTGTATTTGAAGATAAAATCTTTTTGCTTTGAAGAAGAAAGATCTAGCTGACTGAAATAAGTTCATTCGATGAAAACCAACAAAAATTGACAAGAACCACGAAAAGTTCTTGTATTTTAAGATAAAATCTTACGCTATTGAAGAGAAAACTCCCAGCTCGCTGAAATATGTTCATTTGCTGAAAACCAACAAAACCACGAAAAGTTCTTGTATTTGAAGATAAAATCTTTTTGCTTTGAAGAAGAAAGATCTAGCTGACTGAAATAAGTTCATTAGATGAAAACCAACAAAAATTGACAAGAACCACGAAAAGTTCTTGTATTTTAAGATAAAATCTTACTCTATTAAGGAAAAAACTTCCAGCTCGCTGAAATATGTTCATTTGCTGAAAACCATCAAAACCACGAAAAGTTCTTGTATTTGAAGATAAAATCTTTTTGCTTTGAAGAAGAAAGATCTAGCTGACTGAAATAAGTTCATTAGATGAAAACCAACAAAAATTGACAAGAACCACGAAAAGTTCTTGTATTTTAAGATAAAATCTTACTCTATTAAGGAAAAAACTTCCAGCTCGCTGAAATATGTTCATTTGCTGAAAACCATCAAAACCACGAAAAGTTCTTGTATTTGAAGATAAAATCTTTTTGCTTTGAAGAAGAAAGATCTAGCTGACTGAAATAAGTTCATAAGATGAAAACGAAAAAAATTTGACAAGAACCACGAAAACTTCTTGTATTTTAAGATAATATCTTACGCTATTAAAGAAAAAACTTCTGGCTCGCTGAAATATGTTCATTTGCTGAAAACCATCAAAACCACGAAAAGTTCTTGTATTTGAAGATAAAATCTTTTTGCTTTGAAGAAGAAAGATCTAGCTGACTGAAATAAGTTCATCAGATGAAAACCAACAAAAATTGACAAGAACCACGAAAAGTTCTTGTATTTGAAGATAAAATCTTAGGCTATTAAAGAAAAAACTTCCAGCTCGCTGAAATATGTTCATTTGCTGAAAACCATCAAAACCACGAAAAGTTCTTGTATTTGAAGATAAAATCTTTTTGCTTTGAAGAAGAAAGATCTGGCTGACTGAAATAAGTTCATTAGATGAAAACCAACAAAAATTGACAAGAACCACGAAAAGTTCTTGTATTTTAAGATAAAATCTTACTCTATTAAGGAAAAAACTTCCAGCTCGCTGAAATCTGTTCATTTGCTGAAAACCAACAAAACCACGAAAAGTTCTTGTATTTGAAGATAAAATCTTTTTGCTTTGACGAAGAAAGATCTAGCTGACTGAAATAAGTTCATTAGATGAAAACCAACAAAAATTGACAAGAACCACGAAAAGTTCTTGTATTTTAAGATAAAATCTTAGGCTATTAAAGATAAAACTTCCAGCTCGCTGAAATCTGTTCATTTGCTGAAAACCATCAAAACCACGAAAAGTTCTTGTATTTGAAGATAAAATCTTTTTGCTTTGAAGAAGAAAGATCCAGCTGACTGAAATAAGTTCATTGGATGAAAAGCAACAAAAATTGACAAGAACCACGAAAAGTTCTTGTATTTTAAGATAAAATCTCACTCTATTAAGGAAAAAACTTCCAGCTCGCTGAAATATGTTCATTTGCTGAAAACCATCAAAACCACGAAAAGTTCTTGTATTTGAAGATAAAATGTTTTTGCTTTGAAGAAGAAAGATCTGGCTGACTGAAATAAGTTCATTAGATGAAAACCAACAAAAATTGACAAGAACCACGAAAAGTTCTTGTATTTTTAGATAAAATCTTACTATATTAAGGAAAAAACTTCCAGCTCGCTGAAATCTGTTCATTTGCTGAAAAGCAACAAAACCACGAAAAGTTCTTGTATTTGAAGATAAAATCTTAGGCTATTAAAGAAAAAACTTCCAGCTCGCTGAAATCTGTTCATTTGCTGAAAACCACCAAAACCACGAAAAGTTCTTGTATTTGAAGATAAAATCTTTTTGCTTTGAAGAAGAAAGATCCAGCTGACTGAAATAAGTTCATTAGATGAAAACCAACAAAAATTGACAAGAACCACGAAAATTTCTTGTATTTTAAGATAAAATCTTACTCTATTGAGGAAAAAACTTCCAGCTCGCTGAAATCTGTTCATTTGCTGAAAACCAACAAAACCACGAAAAGTTCTTGTGTTTGAAGATAAAATCTTTTTGCTTTGACGAAGAAAGATCTAGCTGACTGAAATAAGTTCATTAGATGAAAACCAACAAAAATTGACAAGAACCACGAAAAGTTCTTGTATTTTAAGATAAAATCTTAGGCTATTAAAGAAAAAACTTCCAGCTCGCTGAAATCTGTTCATTTGCTGAAAACCATCAAAACCACGAAAAGTTCTTGTATTTGAAGATAAAATCTTTTTGCTTTGAAGAAGAAAGATCTAGCTGACTGAAATAAGTTCATTAGATGAAAACCAACAAAAATTGACAAGAACCACGAAAAGTTCTTGTATTTTAAGATAATATCTTACGCTATTAAAGAAAAAACTTCTGGCTCGCTGAAATATGTTCATTTGCTGAAAACCAACAAAACCACGAAAAGTTCTTGTATTTGAAGATAAAATCTTTTTGCTTTGAAGAAGAAAGATCCAGCTGACTAAAATAAGTTCATTGGATGAAAACCAACAAAAATTGACAAGAAACACGAAAAGTTCTTGTATTTGAAGATAAAATTTTACTCTATTAAGGAAAAAACTTCCAGCTCGCTGAAATATGTTCATTTGCTGAAAACCATCAAAACCACGAAAAGTTCTTGTATTTGAAGATAAAATCTTTTTGCTTTGAAGAAGAAAGATCTAGCTGACTGAAATAAGTTCATCAGATGAAAACCAACAAAAATTGACAAGAACCACGAAAAGTTCTTGTATTTTAAGATAAAATCTTACTCTATTAAGGAAAAAACATCCAGCTCGCTGAAATATGTTCATTTGCTGAAAACCATCAAAACCACGAAAAGTTCTTGTATTTGAAGATAAAATCTTTTTGCTTTGAAGAAGAAAGATCTGGCTGACTGAAATAAGTTCATTAGATGAAAACCAACAAAAATTGACAAGAACCACGAAAAGTTCTTGTATTTTAAGATAAAATCTTACTCTATTAAGGAAAAAACTTCCAGCTCGCTGAAATCTGTTCATTTGCTGAAAACCAACAAAACCACGAAAAGTTCTTGTATTTGAAGATAAAATCTTTTTGCTTTGACGAAGAAAGATCTAGCTGACTGAAATAAGTTCATTAGATGAAAACCAACAAAAATTGACAAGAACCACGAAAAGTTCTTGTATTTTAAGATAAAATGTTAGGCGATTAAAGAAAAAACTTCCAGCTCGCTGAAATCTGTTCATTTGCTGAAAACCATCAAAACCACGAAAAGTTCTTGTATTTGAAGATAAAATCTTTTTGCTTTGAAGAAGAAAGATCCAGCTGACTGAAATAAGTTCATTAGATGAAAACCAACAAAAATTGACAAGAACCACGAAAAGTTCTTGTATTTTAAGATAAAATCTTACTCTATTAAGGAAAAAACTTCCAGCTCGCTGAAATATGTTCATTTGCTGAAAACCAACAAAACCTCGAAAAGTTCTTGTGTTTGAAGATAAAATCTTTTTGCTTTGACGAAGAAAGATCTAGCTGACTGAAATAAGTTCATTAGATGAAAACCAACAAAAATTGACAAGAACCACGAAAAGTTCTTGTAATTTAAGATAAAATCTTAGGCTATTAAAGAAAAAACTTCCAGCTCGCTGAAATCTGTTCATTTGCTGAAAACCATCAAAACCACGAAATGTTCTTGTATTTGAAGATAAAATCTTTTTGCTTTGAAGAAGAAAGATCTAGCTGACTGAAATAAGTTCATTAGATGAAAACCAACAAAAATTGACAAGAACCACAAAAACTTCTTGTATTTTAAGATAATATCTTACGCTATTAAAGAAAAAACTTCCAGCTCACTGAAATATGTTCATTTGCTGAAAACCATCAAAACCACGAAAAGTTCTTGTATTTGAAGATAAAATCTTTTTGCTTTGAAGAAGAAAGATCTAGCTGACTGAAATATGTTTATTGGATGAAAACCAACAAAATTTGACAAGAACCACGAAAAGTTCTTGTATTTTAAGATAATATCTTACGCTATTAAAGAAAAAACTTCTGGCTCGCTGAAATATGTTCATTTGCTGAAAACCATCAAAACAACGAAAAGTTCTTGTATTTTAAGATAAAATCTTACTCTATTCAGGAAAAAGCTTCCAGCTCGCTGAAATATGTTCATTTGCTGAAAACCATCAAAACCACGAAAAGTTCTTGTATTTGAAGATAAAATCTTTTTGCTTTGAAGAAGAAAGATCTAGCTGACTGAAATAAGTTCATTCGATGAAAACCAACAAAAATTGACAAGAACCACGAAAAGTTCTTGTATTTTAAGATAAAATCTTACGCTATTGAAGAGAAAACTCCCAGCTCGCTGAAATATGTTCATTTGCTGAAAACCAACAAAACCACGAAAAGTTCTTGTATTTGAAGATAAAATCTTTTTGCTTTGAAGAAGAAAGATCTAGCTGACTGAAATCAGTTCATTAGATGAAAACCAACAAAAATTGACAAGAACCACGAAAAGTTCTTGTATTTTAAGATAAAATCTTACTCTATTAAGGAAAAAACTTCCAGCTCGCTGAAAGATGTTCATTTGCTGAAAACCATCAAAACCACGAAAAGTTCTTGTATTTGAAGATAAAATCTTTTTGCTTTGAAGAAGAAAGATCCAGCTGACTGAAATAAGTTCATTGGATGAAAACCAACAAAAATTGACAAGAACCACGAAAAGTTCTTGTATTTTAAGATAAAATCTTACTCTATTAAGGAAAAAACTTCCAGCTCGCTGAAATATGTTCATTTGCTGAAAACCATCAAAACCACGAAAAGTTCTTGTATTTGAAGATAAAATCTTTTCGCTTTGAAGAAGAAAGATCTAGCTGACTGAAATAAGTTCATCAGATGAAAACCAACAAAAATTGACAAGAACCACGAAAAGTTCTTGTATTTTAAGATAAAATCTTAGGCTATTAAAGAAAAAACTTCCAGCTCACTGAAATATGTTCATTTGCTGAAAACCATCAAAACCACGAAAAGTTCTTGTATTTGAAGATAAAATCTTTTTGCTTTGAAGAAGAAAGATCTAGCTGACTGAAATAAGTTCATTAGATGAAAACCAACAAAAATTGACAAGAACCACGAAAAGTTCTTGTATTTTAAGATAAAATCTTAGGCTGTTAAAGAAAAAACTACCAGCTCACTGAAATCTGTTCATTTGCTGAAAACCATCAAAACCACGAAAAGTTCTTGTATTTGAAGATAAAATCTTTTTGCTTTGAAGAAGAAAGATCTAGCTGACTGAAATAAGTTCATTAGATGAAAACCAACAAAAATTGACAAGAACCACGAAAAGTTCTTGTATTTTAAGATAAAATCTTACTCTATTAAGGAAAAAACATCCAGCTCGCTGAAATATGTTCATTTGCTGAAAACCATCAAAACCACGAAAAGTTCTTGTATTTGAAGAAAAAATCTTTTTGCTTTGAAGAAGAAAGATCTGGCTGACTGAAATAAGTTCATTAGATGAAAACCAACAAAAAATGACAAGAACCACGAAAAGTTCTTGTATTTTAAGATAAAATCTTACTCTGTTAAGGAAAAAACTTCCAGCTCGCTGAAATCTGTTCATTTGCTGAAAACCATCAAAACCACGAAAAGTTCTTGTATTTGAAGATAAAATCTTTTTGCTTTGAAGAAGAAAGATCTCGCTGACTGAAATAAGTTTATTGGATGAAAACCAACAAAATTTGACAAGAACCACGAAAAGTTCTTGTATTTTAAGATAATATCTTACGCTATTAAAGAAAAAAACTTCTGGCTCGCTGAAATATGTTCATTTGCTGAAAACCATCAAAACCACAAAAAGTTCTTGTATTTGAAGATAAAATCTTTTTGCTTTGAAGAAGAAAGATCTAGCTGACTGAAATAAGTTCATTTGATGAAAACCAACAAAAATTGACAAGAACCACGAAAAGTTCTTGTATTTTAAGATAAAATCTTAGGCTATTAAAGAAAAAACTACCAGCTCGCTGAAATCTGTTCATTTGCTGAAAACCATCAAAACCACGAAAAGTTCTTGTATTTGAAGATAAAATCTTTTTGCTTTGAAGAAGAAAGATCTAGCTGACTGAAATAAGTTCATTAGATGAAAACCAACAAAAATTGACAAGAACCACGAAAAGTTCTTGTATTTTAAGATAAAATCTTACTCTATTCAGGAAAAAACTTCCAGCTCGCTGAAATATGTTCATTTGCTGAAAACCATCAAAACCACGAAAAGTTCTTGTATTTGAAGATAAAATTTTTTGCTTTGAAGAAGAAAGATATAGCTGACTGAAATAAGTTCATTCGATGAAAACCAACAAAAATTGACAAGAACCACGAAAAGTTCTTGTATTTTAAGATAAAATCTTACGCTATTGAAGAGAAAACTCCCAGCTCGCTGAAATATGTTCATTTGCTGAAAACCAACAAAACCACGAAAAGTTCTTGTATTTGAAGATAAAATCTTTTTGCTTTGAAGAAGAAAGATCTAGCTGACTGAAATAAGTTCATTAGATGAAAACCAACAAAAATTGACAAGAACCACGAAAAGTTCTTGTATTTTAAGATAAAATCTTACTCTATTAAGGAAAAAACTTCCAGCTCGCTGAAATATGTTCATTTGCTGAAAACCATCAAAACCACGAAAAGTTCTTGTATTTGAAGATAAAATCTTTTTGCTTTGAAGAAGAAAGATCTAGCTGACTGAAATAAGTTCATTAGATGAAAACCAACAAAAATTGACAAGAACCACGAAAAGTTCTTGTATTTTAAGATAAAATCTTACTCTGTTAAGGAAAAAACTTCCAGCTCGCTGAAATATGTTCATTTGCTGAAAACCATCAAAACCACGAAAAGTTCTTGTATTTGAAGATAAAATGTTTTTGCTTTGAAGAAGAAAGATCTAGCTGACTGAAATAAGTTCATTAGATGAAAACGAACAAAATTTTACAAGAACCACGAAAACTTCTTGTATTTTAAGATAATATCTTACGCTATTAAAGAAAAAACTTCTGGCTCGCTGAAATATGTTCATTTGCTGAAAACCAACAAAACCACGAAAAGTTCTTGTATTTGAAGATAAAATCTTTTTGCTTTGAAGAAGAAAGATCCAGCTGACTGAAATAAGTTCATTGGATGAAAACCAACAAAAATTGACAAGAACCACGAAAAGTTCTTGTATTTTAAGATAAAATCTTACTCTATTAAGGAAAAAACTTCCAGCTCGCTGAAATATGTTCATTTGCTGAAAACCATCAAAACCACGAAAAGTTCTTGTATTTGAAGATGAAATCTTTTTGCTTTGAAGAAGAAAGATCTAGCTGACTGAAATAAGTTCATCAGATGAAAACCAACAAAAATTGACAAGAACCACGAAAAGTTCTTGTATTTTAAGATAAAATCTTACTCTATTAAGGAAAAAACATCCAGCTCACTGAAATATGTTCATTTGCTGAAAACCATCAAAACCACGAAAAGTTCTTGTATTTGAAGATAAAATCTTTTTGCTTTGAAGAAGAAAGATCTGGCTGACTGAAATAAGTTCATTAGATGAAAACCAACAAAAATTGACAAGAACCACGAAAAGTTCTTGTATTTTAAGCTAAAATCTTACTCTATTAAGGAAAAAACTTCCAGCTCGCTGAAATCTGTTCATTTGCTGAAAACCAACAAAACCACGAAAAGTTCTTGTATTTGAAGATAAAATCTTTTTGCTTTGACGAAGAAAGATCTAGCTGACTGAAATAAGTTCATTAGATGAAAACCAACAAAAATTGACAAGAACCACGAAAAGTTCTTGTATTTTAAGATAAAATCTTAGGCTATTAAAGAAAAAACTTCCAGCTCGCTGAAATCTGTTCATTTGCTGAAAACCATCAAAACCACGAAAAGTTCTTGTATTTGAAGATAAAATCTTTTTGCTTTGAAGAAGAAAGATCTCGCTGACTGAAATAAGTTCATTAGATGAAAACCAACAAAAATTGACAAGAACCACGAAAAGTTCTTGTATTTTAAGATAAAATCTTACTCTGTTAAGGAAAAAACTTCCAGCTCACTGAAATATGTTCATTTGCTGAAAACCATCAAAACCACGAAAAGTTCTTGTATTTGAAGATAAAATCTTTTTGCTTTGAAGAAGAAAGATCTAGCTGACTGAAATAAGTTTATTGGATGAAAACCAACAAAATTTGACAAGAACCACGAAAAGTTCTTGTATTTTAAGATAATATCTTCCGCTATTAAAGAAAAAACTTCTGGCTCGCTGAAATATGTTCATTTGCTGAAAACCATCAAAACAACGAAAAGTTCTTGTATTTGAAGATAAAATCTTTTTTCTTTGAAGAAGAAAGATCTAGCTGACTGAAATAAGTTCATTAGATGAAAACCAACAAAAATTGACAAGAACCACGAAAAGTTCTTGTATTTTAAGATAAAATCTTAGGCTATTAAAGAAAAAACTTCCAGCTCGCTGAAATCTGTTCATTTGCTGAAAACCATCAAAACCACGAAAAGTTCTTGTATTTGAAGATAAAATCTTTTTGCTTTGAAGAAGAAAGATCTCGCTGACTGAAATAAGTTCATTAGATGAAAACCAACAAAAATTGACAAGAACCACGAAAAGTTCTTGTATTTTAAGATAAAATCTTCCTCTGTTAAGGAAAAAACTTCCAGCTAACTGAAATATGTTCATTTGCTGAAAACCATCAAAACCACGAAAAGTTCTTGTATTTGAAGATAAAATGTTTTTGCTTTGAAGAAGAAAGATCTAGCTGACTGAAATAAGTTCATTAGATGAAAACGAACAAAATTTTACAAGAACCACGAAAACTTCTTGTATTTTAAGATAATATCTTCGGCTATTAAAGAAAAAACTTCTGGCTCGCTGAAATATGTTCATTTGCTGAAAACCAACAAAACCACGAAAAGTTCTTGTATTTGAAGATAAAATCTTTTTGCTTTGAAGAAGAAAGATCCAGCTGACTGAAATAAGTTCATTGGATGAAAACCAACAAAAATTGACAAGAACCACGAAAAGTTCTTGTATTTTAAGATAAAATCTTACTCTATTAAGGAAAAAACTTCCAGCTCGCTGAAATCTGTTCATTTGCTGAAAACCATCAAAACCACGAAAAGTTCTTGTATTTGAAGATGAAATCTTTTTGCTTTGAAGAAGAAAGATCTAGCTGACTGAAATAAGTTCATCAGATGAAAACCAACAAAAATTGACAAGAACCACGAAAAGTTCTTGTATTTTAAGATAAAATCTTAGGCTATTAAAGAAAAAACTTCCAGCTCGCTGAAATCTGTTCATTTGCTGAAAACCATCAAAACCACGAAAAGTTCTTGTATTTGAAGATAAAATCTTTTTGCTTTGAAGAAGAAAGATCTCGCTGACTGAAAAAAGTTCATTAGATGAAAACCAACAAAAATTGACAAGAACCACGAAAAGTTCTTGTATTTTAAGATAAAATCTTACTCTGTTAAGGAAAAAACTTCCAGCTCACTGAAATATGTTCATTTGCTGAAAACCATCAAAACCACGAAAAGTTCTTGTATTTGAAGATAAAATCTTTTTGCTTTGAAGAAGAAAGATCTAGCTGACTGAAATAAGTTTATTGGATGAAAACCAACAAAATTTGACAAGAACCACGAAAAGTTCTTGTATTTTAAGATAATATCTTCCGCTATTAAAGAAAAAACTTCTGGCTCGCTGAAATATGTTCATTTGCTGAAAACCATCAAAACAACGAAAAGTTCTTGTATTTGAAGATAAAATCTTTTTTCTTTGAAGAAGAAAGATCTCGCTGACTGAAATAAGTTCATTTGATGAAAACCAACAAAAATTGACAAGAACCACGAAAAGTTCTTGTATTTTAAGATAAAATCTTAGGCTATTAAAGAAAAAACTTCCAGCTCGCTGAAATCTGTTCATTTGCTGAAAACCATCAAAACCACGAAAAGTTCTTGTATTTGAAGATAAAATCTTTTTGCTTTGAAGAAGAAAGATCTCGCTGACTGAAATAAGTTCATTAGATGAAAACCAACAAAAATTGACAAGAACCACGAAAAGTTCTTGTATTTTAAGATAAAATCTTACTCTTTTAAGGAAAAAACTTCCAGCTAACTGAAATATGTTCATTTGCTGAAAACCATCAAAACCACGAAAAGTTCTTGTATTTGAAGATAAAATGTTTTTGCTTTGAAGAAGAAAGATCTAGCTGACTGAAATAAGTTCATTAGATGAAAACGAACAAAATTTTACAAGAACCACGAAAACTTCTTGTATTTTAAGATAATATCTTACGCTATTAAAGAAAAAACTTCTGGCTCGCTGAAATATGTTCATTTGCTGAAAACCAACAAAACCACGAAAAGTTCTTGTATTTGAAGATAAAATCTTTTTGCTTTGAAGAAGAAAGATCCAGCTGACTGAAATAAGTTCATTGGATGAAAACCAACAAAAATTGACAAGAACCACGAAAAGTTCTTGTATTTTAAGATAAAATCTTACTCTATTAAGGAAAAAACTTCCAGCTCGCTGAAATATGTTCATTTGCTGAAAACCATCAAAACCACGAAAAGTTCTTGTATTTGAAGATGAAATCTTTTTGCTTTGAAGAAGAAAGATCTAGCTGACTGAAATAAGTTCATCAGATGAAAACCAACAAAAATTGACAAGAACCACGAAAAGTTCTTGTATTTTAAGATAAAATCTTACTCTATTAAGGAAAAAACATCCAGCTCACTGAAATATGTTCATTTGCTGAAAACCATCAAAACCACGAAAAGTTCTTGTATTTGAAGATAAAATCTTTTTGCTTTGAAGAAGAAAGATCTGGCTGACTGAAATAAGTTCATTAGATGAAAACCAACAAAAATTGACAAGAACCACGAAAAGTTCTTGTATTTTAAGCTAAAATCTTACTCTATTAAGGAAAAAACTTCCAGCTCGCTGAAATCTGTTCATTTGCTGAAAACCAACAAAACCACGAAAAGTTCTTGTATTTGAAGATAAAATCTTTTTGCTTTGACGAAGAAAGATCTAGCTGACTGAAATAAGTTCATTAGATGAAAACCAACAAAAATTGACAAGAACCACGAAAAGTTCTTGTATTTTAAGATAAAATCTTAGGCTATTAAAGAAAAAACTTCCAGCTCGCTGAAATCTGTTCATTTGCTGAAAACCATCAAAACCACGAAAAGTTCTTGTATTTGAAGATAAAATCTTTTTGCTTTGAAGAAGAAAGATCTCGCTGACTGAAATAAGTTCATTAGATGAAAACCAACAAAAATTGACAAGAACCACGAAAAGTTCTTGTATTTTAAGATAAAATCTTACTCTGTTAAGGAAAAAACTTCCAGCTCACTGAAATATGTTCATTTGCTGAAAACCATCAAAACCACGAAAAGTTCTTGTATTTGAAGATAAAATCTTTTTGCTTTGAAGAAGAAAGATCTAGCTGACTGAAATAAGTTTATTGGATGAAAACCAACAAAATTTGACAAGAACCACGAAAAGTTCTTGTATTTTAAGATAATATCTTACGCTATTAAAGAAAAAACTTCTGGCTCGCTGAAATATGTTCATTTGCTGAAAACCATCAAAACAACGAAAAGTTCTTGTATTTGAAGATAAAATCTTTTTTCTTTGAAGAAGAAAGATCTCGCTGACTGAAATAAGTTCATTTGATGAAAACCAACAAAAATTGACAAGAACCACGAAAAGTTCTTGTATTTTAAGATAAAATCTTAGGCTATTAAAGAAAAAACTACCAGCTCGCTGAAATCTGTTCATTTGCTGAAAACCATCAAAACCACGAAAAGTTCTTGTATTTGAAGATAAAATCTTTTTGCTTTGAAGAAGAAAGATCTAGCTGACTGAAATAAGTTCATTAGATGAAAACCAACAAAAATTGACAAGAACCACGAAAAGTTCTTGTATTTTAAGATAAAATCTTACTCTATTCAGGAAAAAACTTCCAGCTCGCTGAAATATGTTCATTTGCTGAAAACCATCAAAACCACGAAAAGTTCTTGTATTTGAAGATAAAATCTTTTTGCTTTGAAGAAGAAAGATCTAGCTGACTGAAATAAGTTCATTCGATGAAAACCAACAAAAATTGACAAGAACCACGAAAAGTTCTTGTATTTTAAGATAAAATCTTACGCTATTGAAGAGAAAACTCCCAGCTCGCTGAAATATGTTCATTTGCTGAAAACCAACAAAACCACGAAAAGTTCTTGTATTTGAAGATAAAATCTTTTTGCTTTGAAGAAGAAAGATCTAGCTGACTGAAATAAGTTCATTAGATGAAAACCAACAAAAATTGACAAGAACCACGAAAAGTTCTTGTATTTTAAGATAAAATCTTACTCTATTAAGGAAAAAACTTCCAGCTCGCTGAAATATGTTCATTTGCTGAAAACCATCAAAACCACGAAAAGTTCTTGTATTTGAAGATAAAATCTTTTTGCTTTGAAGAAGAAAGATCTAGCTGACTGAAATAAGTTCATTAGATGAAAACCAACAAAAATTGACAAGAACCACGAAAAGTTCTTGTATTTTAAGATAAAATCTTACTCTATTAAGGAAAAAACTTCCAGCTCGCTGAAATATGTTCATTTGCTGAAAACCATCAAAACCACGAAAAGTTCTTGTATTTGAAGATAAAATCTTTTTGCTTTGAAGAAGAAAGATCTAGCTGACTGAAATAAGTTCATAAGATGAAAACGAAAAAAATTTGACAAGAACCACGAAAACTTCTTGTATTTTAAGATAATATCTTACGCTATTAAAGAAAAAACTTCTGGCTCGCTGAAATATGTTCATTTGCTGAAAACCATCAAAACCACGAAAAGTTCTTGTATTTGAAGATAAAATCTTTTTGCTTTGAAGAAGAAAGATCTAGCTGACTGAAATAAGTTCATCAGATGAAAACCAACAAAAATTGACAAGAACCACGAAAAGTTCTTGTATTTGAAGATAAAATCTTAGGCTATTAAAGAAAAAACTTCCAGCTCGCTGAAATATGTTCATTTGCTGAAAACCATCAAAACCACGAAAAGTTCTTGTATTTGAAGATAAAATCTTTTTGCTTTGAAGAAGAAAGATCTGGCTGACTGAAATAAGTTCATTAGATGAAAACCAACAAAAATTGACAAGAACCACGAAAAGTTCTTGTATTTTAAGATAAAATCTTACTCTATTAAGGAAAAAACTTCCAGCTCGCTGAAATCTGTTCATTTGCTGAAAACCAACAAAACCACGAAAAGTTCTTGTATTTGAAGATAAAATCTTTTTGCTTTGACGAAGAAAGATCTAGCTGACTGAAATAAGTTCATTAGATGAAAACCAACAAAAATTGACAAGAACCACGAAAAGTTCTTGTATTTTAAGATAAAATCTTAGGCTATTAAAGATAAAACTTCCAGCTCGCTGAAATCTGTTCATTTGCTGAAAACCATCAAAACCACGAAAAGTTCTTGTATTTGAAGATAAAATCTTTTTGCTTTGAAGAAGAAAGATCCAGCTGACTGAAATAAGTTCATTGGATGAAAAGCAACAAAAATTGACAAGAACCACGAAAAGTTCTTGTATTTTAAGATAAAATCTCACTCTATTAAGGAAAAAACTTCCAGCTCGCTGAAATATGTTCATTTGCTGAAAACCATCAAAACCACGAAAAGTTCTTGTATTTGAAGATAAAATGTTTTTGCTTTGAAGAAGAAAGATCTGGCTGACTGAAATAAGTTCATTAGATGAAAACCAACAAAAATTGACAAGAACCACGAAAAGTTCTTGTATTTTTAGATAAAATCTTACTATATTAAGGAAAAAACTTCCAGCTCGCTGAAATCTGTTCATTTGCTGAAAAGCAACAAAACCACGAAAAGTTCTTGTATTTGAAGATAAAATCTTAGGCTATTAAAGAAAAAACTTCCAGCTCGCTGAAATCTGTTCATTTGCTGAAAACCACCAAAACCACGAAAAGTTCTTGTATTTGAAGATAAAATCTTTTTGCTTTGAAGAAGAAAGATCCAGCTGACTGAAATAAGTTCATTAGATGAAAACCAACAAAAATTGACAAGAACCACGAAAATTTCTTGTATTTTAAGATAAAATCTTACTCTATTGAGGAAAAAACTTCCAGCTCGCTGAAATCTGTTCATTTGCTGAAAACCAACAAAACCACGAAAAGTTCTTGTGTTTGAAGATAAAATCTTTTTGCTTTGACGAAGAAAGATCTAGCTGACTGAAATAAGTTCATTAGATGAAAACCAACAAAAATTGACAAGAACCACGAAAAGTTCTTGTATTTTAAGATAAAATCTTAGGCTATTAAAGAAAAAACTTCCAGCTCGCTGAAATCTGTTCATTTGCTGAAAACCATCAAAACCACGAAAAGTTCTTGTATTTGAAGATAAAATCTTTTTGCTTTGAAGAAGAAAGATCTAGCTGACTGAAATAAGTTCATTAGATGAAAACCAACAAAAATTGACAAGAACCACGAAAAGTTCTTGTATTTTAAGATAATATCTTACGCTATTAAAGAAAAAACTTCTGGCTCGCTGAAATATGTTCATTTGCTGAAAACCAACAAAACCACGAAAAGTTCTTGTATTTGAAGATAAAATCTTTTTGCTTTGAAGAAGAAAGATCCAGCTGACTAAAATAAGTTCATTGGATGAAAACCAACAAAAATTGACAAGAAACACGAAAAGTTCTTGTATTTGAAGATAAAATTTTACTCTATTAAGGAAAAAACTTCCAGCTCGCTGAAATATGTTCATTTGCTGAAAACCATCAAAACCACGAAAAGTTCTTGTATTTGAAGATAAAATCTTTTTGCTTTGAAGAAGAAAGATCTAGCTGACTGAAATAAGTTCATCAGATGAAAACCAACAAAAATTGACAAGAACCACGAAAAGTTCTTGTATTTTAAGATAAAATCTTACTCTATTAAGGAAAAAACATCCAGCTCGCTGAAATATGTTCATTTGCTGAAAACCATCAAAACCACGAAAAGTTCTTGTATTTGAAGATAAAATCTTTTTGCTTTGAAGAAGAAAGATCTGGCTGACTGAAATAAGTTCATTAGATGAAAACCAACAAAAATTGACAAGAACCACGAAAAGTTCTTGTATTTTAAGATAAAATC